>NW_028227274.1:42170000-42482500 GCF_978045245.1 Mus caroli | reverse complement strand
CATATGATAGCCCCTTCTGGACACTTCCTGGCTCCGTGTTTCTGTTCCATTTATGTCTGCATCTTCTTCTCTTTCCTTCTATCTTCTCCATCCTGATCTGTTTGGATGGTGCTTAGAGCTTTTCCTTGCTCTAAATGGGAATCTTGGGAAGCAGTCTTGACAATTCACAGGGAACAGCCTGCCGTGGTCCATTGTAGCCCATGATGGACCCCTCACTCTGCACACTCTGGCATCAGCACCCCCCCCCCAGTTTTACCTGGTTTTTCCCATTGGCCTCCTGGCTTTCTTATGGGTTTTCCACTTATTAGAATCAATCTCCATGTTGAGTCTGCCCACACAGACCGACACCACTGAGTTCTGCCAGGGATGTTGGCTCATTCTTACCTAAATGTATCTTGTTTGCAAAGGGCTGCTAAGGCCAAGTTCTTTAAACTGTGCTGCGTAAATACATGCTCAGATTTTTTCTCAAAAAAAAATGTAGTAGTTCACAGCATTTAAAACAAAACGAAACAAAATTACCAGGTTTACTTTTTACATTTCCGCTTGCTGAGCTCGGGGCAGCACAGACTTGTTATCCTACTAACTTGGGAGCGGGAGCTAGGAGAATTACACAAGCAGGGTCTGCTTGAGCAACAGGAAGAGCTCCAGGTCAGCATGAACAACTCGGTGAGCTTCTGTCTCAAAATAAGATTCTAAAAAGGTCTGTGTGGGACCTCAGAGGTGGAGCATCTAACGTTCACAAAGCCCCGGCTTCAGTTCTCACCCCGCCAAGGAAAGAAGCTTGTTAGTGACACACTGGGATGGTGGCCTGTGACACACTGGGCTGGTGGCTTGTGACACACTGGGATGGTGGCCTGTGACACACTGGGATGGTGGCTTGTGACACACTGGGATGGTGGCTCGTGACACACTATGGTGGTGGCTCGTTTGTCTTTACAACAGGTGGTGCTGAGTAACCCAGGCTACATCTCGAACACAAGTCAGTTCTCTTGCCTCAGTGTCTTAGGTCCTGAGATTACAGGCCTGAGCCATCATGGCTACTTCCCAAGTACATCCCATCACTGTTGAATTTCTTTCATAGTCAGAAAGGAAGGAGTTGAAGTAAAAAAATTTCAGCCAGAGAAAAAGAAAAAAAAATTTCCATTTTGTTGCAGACACCGTTCTAGAAAGAAGGCTTTGGAATTTTTTCGGAAGCTCTCCTGTCTCACAGTTACAGGTGCCTTGAATCTGACACAAGGCTAAGGAAGCCCGGACTTATGCTCAGTCAGCTACCTTCACATTTGACAGGCAGCCAGGCAGCTGACCCTGCTCCATACCCAAGGTCAGATGAGCTGCTGAGGAAGGCCAAAAGTCCTCTTTCTGTACCACAGGAATCTCACTGCAGGACTCTCTGCAGGACAGTTTGGGGGTCTGTTGTTGTTTGGGTTTGAGTTTTGCTTTTAACTTAGTGGATTGATTGTGAAAGAACAAACATGAAGAACAGCATTACATTGTTTCCAGTAACCAGCTTTGATGAACTGGCATTTGCTAAATGACGTATCAGATTAAGTTCTTTTAAAGAGAAAGTGCTAGGCCTGTAGCACTGTAGATTTAAAAACGGTAAAATGATATTTAAAAGCTCGCTTCCAATTGCACATGTCCAAAGCCCATCACTATTGGCAGTTAGGATTGGTGAGACGCCACCCCACCCCCACCCCTGATTGCCATTTTTCTTCCCTGCCCCCCACCCCCTGCAACTTTCTCAGGATTGGACCTTAAAGCATGACCATTATGATATTATGTGTGTGTGTGTGCAAAGACAGCACCATTTTTTTCAGGGGATAGTAAAACGTAATAGAAAACTTTGCTTATATGCTTGGGGGCATATTTATGTTTAAGCAGTCTCACATAATAGCTTGTGATGGCTGTTTTTACCCCTGATGATACCAATCATGCTCAAAAGCCACCAACCTCTATTTGCATTTATACACCAGTCTGAAAAGTCACCTTGTGCACACTTCACTAGAGATGCTTTTCAAAGTACAAAACCAAACCAAACCGCTAGGATCTAGGAAAGAGAACACGAGAAAATGTCAGCCAAGCTCTTCTGATTTCCTTACAAAGTTGGATTTTTTTTCTAGAAAGGATAAATGCAGTGAGCTGGCCATGCTGTGCTCTCTTGTTGTTGCCTCAGTAAATGATGCATGCTTGAAGCTTTCCCAGCTTCTGCAAGAGCAAATGCCCGTGAAGTTTCTTGTGTGTCTGGAGGAAGTTTTACCATGTCCAAATACTATAGTGTCACGATTGAACCAAATTGTAAACAGTCAATGGTGGTTACCTTCACTGGGGATCCCCGGAAGAAACCCAGCATCCGTTCAATAATTATTGATAACACTGGAATTGATTGAATAATAGTAGGTTTCCTATGTTAGGAAATTGATCCTAGATGGAATTTTACAAATAGCCCTAGGTTGGAAGTGAAGAGCTGAGTAAGGAGCCAATAAAATGGGAAAGACAGGATTAGTTCTCTGCTGCTTGGCTGTGCAATCAATTGCTGCAAGCGTAATACAAGGGGCACATCCCTAACCTCACCAACAGAGCAGGCACACAGACCTGAGCTTGCACTTGCATCCACGTTTAAAGGAGCAGTGCGATGAGACGTGTCCTGTGTTGAAGTTCTCTTATCTCCCAAAAGCAAGCCCCCTGAGTTGTCACACTCTGGCTTTTAAGAAAGAAAACATATACTTTCAATGACATGGAACAGAGATAGTGTTTTCTTTCACATGCATTTCCCCCTGAGATGAAGATGCACTTTGCAGGCATTTTCTTTGTTAGCTCCTCCATCCTTTCTTCTTTGCGATTAGTGTTCTGTGGTGACATGGTGACCGTTCCAGCTCTGCTCCTCCATGGCTGATGAGTTTGTCTCTCTCTTCTTGGCTTGCTTTCCTCTAAGGAGAACTGTGGCAGAGCTTAGAATCAGAATTGGCTTACCCTGTGAGTACCATTAGTTGTGACCAGCCCAGCGTGACCCTAAGAAAGCATCACCCCACCCTACCATATTTTAAAGGGGAGAGGTGCTGACCCCCTTTCCAGGATGGCTGAGAGGGTTAACACGTTCCTGACAGTATCATGTGTTTTCGAGAAGCCAGTTTATAATGCTCTTAGGTTTGACAGCTGAGACAAATTAAAGATCAGTGGCCTCGGTGGGATAAGGTAAAACCCGGCAAAGAGCATTAACAAAACCGTAAAGGTCCCCAGTATCCCCACACTGCACAGGCTTCTCCTATGGGCCTCATATGCCCAGGCAGGGCTGGCTTCAGGCTTTATTTGGGATTGTTATCACTAGCAGAGATGTTTTATTCTCAGCAGTTGGAATGATGCTGTTGCTTGTTTGATTACTTAATTTGTATCACATTTTTTTTTAAGAAATATAGTTATATTTACTAAGTACCCATTTTCATCTATGTGACTAATCTTTTTTTTTCCTTGCATGAATAGCTTTTTTTTTATTTTTAATATTTTTATTACATATTTTCCTCAATTACATTTCCAATGCTATCCCAAAAGTCCCCCATAGCGCCCCCCCACTTCCCTACCCACCAATTCCCATTCTTTTGGCCCTGGCATTCCCCTATATTGGGGCATATAAAGTTTGCAAGTCCAATGGGCCTCTCTTTCCAATGATGGCCGACTAGGCCATCTTTCGTGTATCACATTTTTGTTTACATATGTGTATGTATTTGTGCACACACATGCCACAGTGTACCTGTGCAGGCTGGAGGAGAAAGTCCAGGACTTGGTTCTTTGTTTCCATTGTGTGGCTCCCAGACATTGAACTCAGATCCTTCAACTTAGCCACAAGCTCCTTTACCTTTCGTGCCTTCTCACTGGCCCCCTTGTTTGTTTTTATTAATCATTATTGTGCATAGCCCCAACCATTTAGATGGTTGGATGCAGGTATTTATATGGATTTTTATTCCTCCCTAACATGACAGGGTTAAGGTCTTGAAACGGACCTCAGGATAGATATCACATAGCAGATAAAAATCCAGGAAAAACAAAGCACTCTGTTATCGAATCACAAGCTGAAAGTCTGTAGCTGTGGTGAAAAGAAATCTAGATTCCCAGTGACATTGACCTCTAGAAACGTCGAGGCAAGCCGCTGCAGTCACGGGGTCTCTGGCTTTGGTTTTCTGGTAGCATCAGTCAGAAATTGAATTTAGGATGGATGGAGAGAGAGAGAGTCCAGAAATGCAATTACTGCAATAATGCAAGGAAAAGCAGAGGCACGCTGTTTCAAGTTCTTTCTTGCCTTTTTCTTTGGAAATGTAGCAATCGCTTGTATATGCTAAAGCAAATACAATAATAATACCTAGCTGGTAAGGGTCCCATGAGAAACTCCTGCTATTCCTTCCTGGCACCTGATAAGTCATCACAGGTAGTCAGAGCTGCTAACAGAAGCCAGCATTGCCCAGTTTCACAGTATGTGAACTTGGGTGCTTCTGTCCTCTTTAGGGGTGAAGATGTCTATATCTTCTAGCTCCTGTCTGGTACTATTGGGCATAAAATTTCCTGGTGTTTATTGTGGCCCATAAGGAGCTGAGGGAGGATGAAGGAGGGAGCTTAGGGATTCAGTTCCCAGGTGACTTGACCAGAATAAGAGAAAACTTTTGTTGGTTTGTTGGTCTGTTCTTGTCTTTTTGTTGTTTGTTTGTTTTAGCAGCGTCTACCTGTTACCTGGGCTACAATAAATAAGACAGTCACTTCATGTTGAGTCTGTACAAAGTGATTTGATCAGTCGGATATGTTATGCAGTAATAGCAAGCAATTCTAGATATCAAATATCCTACTAGGAGCTCATGGAGAGGTGTGGGGGTGTGGCTATGTGTGTGGAGTGTGTGCTGGGGGTACATGCTTGCTGTACCTCACCTAGGCACCCAAGTTCGTTGAACCTCTATCATTTGGAAGGTCACTATTCACTATGACCAGGAGAAGGACATGAGGTAAATCCTACAAGAGTTCTAATTAACAAAATGGTGTTCCATTGCTCATCGCATTGGTCAGAACAGATTTACAGGGTCTATATTAGCTTCCGAGGGGGAAGAAAAGTGCAGATACACTCCCACAAAGGAGGCAGCAATATCAAGTGCAGTGAAGGCCCTGTTGGCTGCCTCAGCAGGGTTGCTAATGTTTATCTTCCAGGTGGAGCCTCACTGACTGTGAGAGAGACAGAGACACCATTTGAGAAAGGATTGTGTGGATAGATTTATGAAAACCTGGAAGATTTTCTAGATCTTTCATCATCATAAACATTGTAAATGAGTAACTGGGAACTTAGTCCATTTGAAATGTTTTTCAAACAAATGAAAATAATCGTACAATATACCAAAGCTTGTAGGATGTAGCAAAACCAATATTAAACCGGATGCTTATGACAATTTATGCCTATATTTTTTAAAAAAGAGAGAAATCTCAAAAAAGGACAAAAACAAACAAACAAAAAACACAAAACAAACAAACGGAAACCATCACTGTATATCGACATGCTCACAAAACCAGAACAAACTGAATTCAAAATTGGTAGAAGGAAAGAAGTCAAGGTCAAAGCAGAAATAAATGAAGCAGAGCCTAAGAATAAAGGACCCTCAAAACAAAGAGTTGGTTCTTGACGGCTAAAATAGCCCATGGCTGGACTAAGTTTAAATAAACTGAGGCTGCATCTCTGACTTGTCACTTGTGATCATTCACTACAGATTATCAGTGCTTTAACAGCCCATGAGATGCTGCTGATTCCTGGAAGTAAGCACTGCCCAGAGATGGAACCGACACCACCCACATTTTCTCCCCACCGACTTAAGTCCATGTTTCTTACTCTCTGAAAACCCAGGATTCCTTTAGTCCATTTGATGATAGTGACCCGAGTTCCCTTCAAAGGGCTTGTCACAGTTCCTTCCCCTGTGACACTAGGTAATCTTTTAGACATTTGAGGCAATCCAGAGATGTCTGATATTTGTTAAAGGAAACACTAAATCAGAGAGGCTTCCTACTACTTTCAAAAAAGCATACTTGTGGGGAAATGTAGGGATGTGAGCCAAACATCTTTGCCCTGTGCTAAGAGTTGTTTCCCCCTGACTTCCCTCCTGTTAGCTGCAAGTGCTGTGCCTGACTGAGTTTCAGGCTTCCTGTCGTCTCTTGTTCCTGCACACCCCTCCAGGCAGACATTTCAGCTGGAAGCCAGGGCAAAGGTGGCTCAGTACCACATGTCACCTTCCCCTTCTCCATCTGGTATCTCCGAAACCAGGCCTACCCCACACTGACTGTAGACCAGAGCAGTCCCACGAGGATGTCTGTGTTGTCTCATCCTGGCTTTCAAGTCTAAGCACTGAACCTCTTACTTCATGGTAGGATTCTGCAGTTTCTTGACAGGCTAGGTGGTAGCAGTGGCCTGTCGAGGGATGATGGAAATGCATGAAGCTTGGGTGGGAAGCATCACACAGAAAATGGTCCAAGAGAACTGTGTGTTGAAAGCCAGCATGGCTGTGGCAGAGTCTAAAGCAGAGATGGGCACTGCCCTGCCAGCCTTTCCAGTTTGATCACACACGAGCGTGCACTCTGTAGGTGTATGAATAGAACATACACTATTTGGGGGTGGGAGTAACGACCAGCAGTGAGAGCTCATAGATCCCCCTATTGGGAATGTAGGGGGACAGTATTCTACCCTTAGACGTTTCAGAGAAAGACAGGATCTGTTTATTTAGTAACCCGTGTAAGTTTTGACATACTGACATTTTGTGGACTTCTCTTCTTATAAAGATGGTGGGACAATCCTGAAATGCATGGAACAGGATTCCTTTTAGGAAAGCTTCCACAGAGGTGTGGTTTTCTTTGGTGCTTGGGATTAAACCCAGGATCTTGCCTTTGCTAAACATAAGCTGCACTACTGAGCAGTGTCCCCAGACCATTAAAAGTGACCTTTGTTCCATGTTCATCCTTACCTCTCTCAATCCACTGACTCTCAGCTTGACTTAGAGTGTGTGTGTATGTGTGTGTGTGTGTGGTGGGTTTCTTTGGTGCTGAGGTTATCACTGAACACAGTAGTTCCATCAGTGTTCTTCGAAAAGCAGCTGTCCCATGAGTCTTCACGACAGAGCAGTCATAAGCCTTGCTTGCTCTGATCTTGTGTCTAGAGCTCAGAGGGTCCCCAGGCCCCTGCCCTGAGTGATAGCATTGGAAACATGGAAGATACAGGGAAGAAGCCTTGCCTTTTTCCTGCCACTAGGCCTGAAAACACACACCTGCAGAGCTGACTGGAGATCACATATGGCTCTTGGCGTTCGGAAAACCTTGTTGAAAGTGAAATTAAAATTTTCCTGCTGGACAGGAAATTAATAACCGCTGAGTGTAGCAGACAAGGCCAGAGCGAGGCCACTTGTTCCATCACCTAGGATGTTTTATTGTTATGTAAATGAGGTCAGCTGCTACTGCCTAAGGGGAGTTGAGGAGGGTAGAAAGACACAATAGTGAATAGATTCCTTATGGTTTAAATTCCCTCTGCAAAAAATGTTTTCATAGCATGCAATGATTCTTACCCCATCAATGCATAGGCACATCAATGCATAGGCACGGGGAAGCTTCGGGCCCTTTTTTTGTTATTATTTCTATAAAGCAGCCTTCATGGCTCTGACATGTTGCCATTTTCTCATCTCATAACACTTCTAGATCACCCACAGTGAGCCGGGCCATATGTCACCAGGGTGGGAGAGATGGCTAGGCTAAATGATGGAATATCTAGTGTCTGCCTTCTGGGAGTTTACAGTACAGCAGAAGAGGATATTGGATAGCATATACTGGTCTCCTCCCCCACCAGATCACCCATTATACCACTTAGTGTTTTTGGTTGAAAAATGACTGAGACATATTGTCAAAAATGAAGCAAATTGGTGGAAGGAAGGAAGGGACAGCCCTTTGAGGCTGTGGATGAATCAGCTCTGTGCCAACTTATGTGCATTACTTGGGGGAATTTACTCAAGACTCAGAATCTAATGGACGAATCTGACGAATTCTTGCCCATTTTTTGGTTAGGGGCAAAGAGTGACTCTACAGAGGGTGAAAGAAAAGGAAGGAGTGTTGGGAAGAGAAAGCCCAGCATCTCCTCCCAAGGCATTGTAAATTTGAATTGGGGCTAAAAGGGTTAGCTTGGGGTTGGAGCAGGTACCTGTTTTTGTGTGGACATACCAGTTTTGCGAGTGATAGTTTGAAACCATAAAATGCAAACTCATTCTCCAAAAGGCGTGTCAACATAGCCACATGTTCATCTTGTGCTCTGTGTTCTTGGTCCTAGTGTGAGCAGTCACACCTCATGAGAGAGCATGAAGACGTCCAGGAGCGCACGACACTCCGCTATGAGGAGCGCATCACAGAACTCCACAGTATCATTGCAGAACTCAACAAGAAGATAGACCGCCTGCAAGGTACCACCATCAGGTACGGATGCTCTGTCTAACCTGTCCTGGTTCTTGGTTGTGCTGGAGTTGAAGCAGCCCCTGTGAGTCACTGTGTGAGCCGTATGCCTTGATCTCTCTTATCTTCTTCTGACTCTGATCCTCAACAACCATCCTAGAGGGTAGACAGGGTGGGTTTTCTGCTAAGGGTACAGAATCAGCGGTTTATTAACAAGTTCTAGGCGAATGCCCCACAGCCTTAGAGACAGACAACAGTCTGATGCCTTTCCTGCCTCTTTTATTCACCAAATTTTCTCCAGACTTTGTGTCTCCCTTAGAGATTCTGAGCCTCATGAGTGTGGCCTACTGCTAAGCATTATGTAGGATTCTAGATTAATCTGTTAATATTTTGAGCTTATCCCAACTAGTTTATCAATGGAGACACTTATCCTCTTACTAGATTCCTAAGGCAAGGCTTGATCCATCGGTTCACTGGTAAGAAAGCCAGGTTTTAAGGAATGCTGATGGAGAAAAGTTTAGCTCAGAGGAGAGAGGGGAGGTAGAGTTGGAACCTAGAGACTCTTAGTTTTGCTTAGTTATCATTCTTTGAAGATCCCTGTCATGGAGTTCACCTCTCTGGCTTATCGGTCTACTTGGCTCCTGAGTCTGCAGCACACAGTGCTCAGTCCTCTGCCTGTGCCCTGTGGCCCAAGGAGACTTACCGAGGAGCTCACTCTGGTGGATGGGGAGCGTCCCAGTGCAGACAAGCAGTGCCTTCCTTCCTGGCAAAGGGGTGCTCTGTTCACGAGGCATTTGCATAAGCCATAATTAAGAGACTCTCAGAGGCAGCTGCTTTGAGTCCTCCCTGGAGAAGCTCTGGCTCACAGGAGACTCTCTCTGGATGCATTCAGTTCCAATTCTGAGAGTCGCAATAATGATGGGGCTTCTTGGTGAGAGTGCTGACCCGAATCTGTTTTCTGGGCAAAATCATGGAAACTTTTACACTGACTTGAAGCCGCACAATCAATTTCATGTTCCAATTTAGAACTTGAAGGTTTTAAAATTGGATCCTGGTCCACAGAGTGATTGTGGGTTAGAAATACATGAGCAGTGAGAAGATTTTAGCCCAAAGAGATGACTGTAGTAGATTTAAAAAAAAAAAAAGCCTAACAGAGAACGTTTGGCAAATTGGCGATTTCCATTAAAAACGAGTTTCACGTTTGGAAACTCGAGAGGGTGACAGCGGATAGGTGTGGTCAGTTGTGAAATAAGTGCAGCACCTATCAAGGGGACAACTCAAACTCAAGATGTTTAAGTTGGACGTCATGGCCAGACTGCCTCACTTGGAAACTCTGAGCTGCTTGACCATAAAGACGTGTTAGGCAGGGCCTCTGATTTAAAGGACATTCACACCTGTGCAGATGTCACATTATGTTCTACCTGTTTTTATTATGCAAATAAGCTAGCTCCTCCTGGAGGGGATTCCCTGCCTGGTTGTAAGATGTGTTCTGTGGACCAGTGAGACTGGGTTCTTCCAGCCTCTGCACTCCAGAGGCTACGGCAGGGCCCCAGTCTCCAGCACTAAGGGAATTGTATTTGTACTCTACTCCTGATATGTCTTGGCAACCCCAGGAACAACACACGGTAGATGAATTCTTAACTGCCTTGACATGCCCCAGGTGGAGAGGGCTGGTTGTCACATTAGTCAGGTGCTGCTGAAGCTAATCCTATACTTTTCTTTCTTTCTTTTTTTTTTTTAAGATTTATTTATTTTACTTTATGTATATGTGTGCTCTATCTGCATGTACGTTTGTATGCCAGAAGAAGGCATTAGATTCCAGTATAGATGGTAGTAAGCCACCATATGGTTGCTGGAAATCGAACTCAGGACCTCTGGAAGAACAGCCAGTGATCTTAAGTGCTGTGCCATCATCTCTCCAGCCTTATCCTATACTTTTCAATACCCCCGAGATAAGGGATAAGCCTGCACCTGTTTGTAGTATCCTTTTTGTGATATCCAAGGATAAAGAGGGAGAGAAGTGGTGGGAAAATTGTCTATGTCTTCATTGCCATACAACTTTGAATTCTCTTTTTAGTTATGCTCCCAAAAACCTACACCAAAAATGTTTGCTTTTTATCCTTGCAACATCCTAGTTGACAAGTCTATAGGGAACATACATCTACTGGAGAATATAATAACGGTTCCACAGTTAACCACGTGGTCCTTTGTGGTATCCATGCTCTTAGAACCAAAGAATAATCTTGGTGTTGGTGTCTCACAAAGGAACATGTGAACCAAGCAGAAGTAGGCACTTGTTTTTAAAAAGGTTCGTCAGAACCCAGGCTGGGTGGGCAAGCGCATAGGGACACGAAGTGCACTTGATTCTGATTAAATGAGGGTGGTGACGGTCTTTTCCCCATTGTTTGGGGTCTGACTACATGCTCTTTCAATGTTGGTTAGTTTTACAAGATTCAAGGCAATGGAGATGAGGGAAGGGACAAAGCAGTCATTAAATAAAAGTTTGATTTGGTGGGAATATTAAAGCATTTAAATAAAGGTCTACAAGGGAAAGATAAAAAGATTTGCATAAAAGTCTTAAAAAGGTGAGAGAAATAAAAAGAATTCAATTATTTGTCTTAATTAGGTTCAATACTGTTTGACAGAAAAGACTAGCATTTGATGTTTCTTAGAACGCCATCGGACTACCCAAACAAAAAAAAGTAGTTATTGTATTGGCTGGAGTGACAGATGAGGGAGACATGGGGCTGCTACTGTGCTGTAGGGTAGTTAGGACTGTAATTGAAACCTGGCACTTGCTAGGCTACTGGCTAGAAATTGTGAACAGTTAAAGTTAATAGATTAGAGCAAGCCAATACAGGGGTAAGCCTTTAAAGAATAAAGCGTCTGAAATACTTTACTTGGGAAAACACTAATTCTGGGCTTGAGAGATGGCTTGGTGGTTAAGAAAACTTGCTGCTCCTGTGGAGCACATGGACTTCATTCTTAGAACCTCTGTAGTGGCTCAGAGCACCTTGAGTTCCAGTGTGGGGATCTTGTACCTCTGTATGACCTCCAGGGGCACCAGGAACACACCATATGGTGTGAATGCATACATGAAAGGAAAACACTCATACACATAAAATAAATCTGGACAAAAGTAAGAATGGAAGAACTAATTATAAGTAAAGTGAGGTACTGGCCAAAGCAAAAGAAACAGATTTTGCAGTAGGGGAAAAAAAAAATAAATAAATAAAGGATGTTTCAGCAATGACAGCTCGAGCCTCATGACTAGTTGTCAAAATACTAGCTAAAGTATACATAATTTTCTGGTTTTGTATATGTGTATTTTATATCTCCTCTTGGTTTTCTGCTACTTGTAAGTAGTGAAACTTGTCTCTTATAGGCTACTCAGGTTTGTCATTGGCTAGAGGAGGTCCCCTAGCAGTAGGTACGGTAGCTGATATGAAGTGGTTCTCCCATTTAGAGGAGCAGCTGAACTCATTCCATTGACCAGAGGGACCATTACAGAAGGCTGATGCTATTGCTGTTGTGGTTGAGAAACTTAACTGATCCAGAGGGCTTATTTGATGACTAAGAAGTCATCAAGTGTAGACTATAATGGCTGTCTTTTGGCCCAAGTACCATTCCCTGTTCTTTCAAAGGGATTCTGGGCCCCAGGCTACTTCCCAGTCCCCCTTTCCAGGTGTGTCCTGAATGGCTTTCAGTCTGGTGATGACGTATGTCCACATGGATCTGGGAGGAACTGGAGACATTAGCCATTCCTACTAGGCCATGATAGTGACAGCAGACGTGAAGATGTGTGGGTCTGTCTTGATGGGCCAGGCACAAAGTTCTGGACAGATATATAGCAGAAGCAACAGGGAGACCAGAGCCAAGGTGACAAGACTGACAGCTCCTGGTGGCCACCACCTACTCACCTCTATCTTTTCTCCATGCCTCCATCAGCTTTGCAAGCACAGACCTGCCTGGATGCAATGCTGTCTGCTTGAATCTTCTAGTACAGTTTGTTTTTCTAACTGATCCCTGCCGACTGCACCCTAAATCCCACCTCCTAGAGGCAAACACTGAAAATTTTGCATATATGTCCTTTGGAATTTCTTTCTGTTGAATCTTTTAAACATAGTGGGCACGCGGCATACCGCACATGTGGTTTTTCACTTCTCTGTGTATTGTGACTGCCTTTTAAACGATGTTTAGTTTGACTTGGGGAGATTATATAATGGAACAGAAACTATGAGAAGAATATGACCATAGAGCACTTTGGATCCCAGAAGAAAAAAAAAGAATGATGTCTAAGCAAACTGAACATGAGATCATTTCTTTCCCATAAGCAATGCTTGTAACACCAGCCTTTCCCTGCTAACCCTCTAGACTCAGCTCTGTTCTGTCCTTTCTTGGAAAGCTCAGAACTCAGTGTTGTCTGGCTTCTTGCCCCAGCAGTTTCCCCCCAAACCCTTATGGACTGAAAGTTGCCTTCCTCATCTGTTCCTCACCAGGGTGTGGTGTGAGTAGATGGGCTTTGCGGAAGACATGTGGGTCAGATGAAGTCAGGAAGGTAGGGCTGTCCCGGTGGGATCCTGCCTTCCTAAGGAGAGACACCAGAGAGCTGGCCTTTCCCCGCCATGTGATGACAGAATGAGGAGGTGGGCCATCTGCAAGCCAGACAGAGGACCCCTCCAGAGAATGACCATGCTGGCAATGCTTTTGGGCTTTCCAGCCTTCAGAAACACGAGAAGCCACATTTCTGTTGTTTAAGCCACCCAGTCTGCAGTGTTCTGTTTTGGCAGCTCCAGCAGCAGAAGATGCTAATGATTTCTCTGTCTTTCTTCCCAAGCTCCTCCTCTCCCCTTCCTTCTCCTCCCCACTTCCCTCTCTTTTGGAGATAGAATAGAACCCAGTACCCCACACATGCTATGCACATGGCCGGCCAGGCCAGGCCAGCCCACCACATTTATTTTTATGTTTTTGAGATTATATATATATATATATATATATATATATATATATATATCCTTGTTTGCTTTCTATTGCTGTGAAAAGCACCAAAAGCAACTTGAGGGAGAAATGTTTTTTTTTTTTCTTTTCATCTTACAATTCTTCTATCAAGGGAAGCCCAGGAAGGAACTCAAGGCAGGAGCTTGAAACAGGCACCACACAGGAATGCTACTTACAGGTCTGTTCATCTAGTCTAGGCCCACCAAAACAACTATAATAGATTCCCACAAGCTCTGATTTTTTTGTTTTGGCCTCTTCTGTGCAGGTATTACAGGTGGGTCTAACCATGCACCCCCACTGATGACTTTTTAAGTTAAAAATCCTTTCTTATTTGGGGATCTGTTTCTATAGCACTGGACCTAATCTCTCTCACTATTTCTACTGGAGGCCTCTTTGACCATTGAGAACACTGCATGTCTTAGCCCTTACCCTCCCCTGCTAACTTCTGTCCTCAGCCTTGGGTCACATGATGGGTCTTTCCAGCACTTTCCATTCTAGATAGCACCTACCCTCCAACTACTAACTCCCTGTTTCTGAGATCTTTGCATCTGCACTGAAGCCTCTGCAGGTGCCACCTCCCGGAGTAAGTCAATCTCTGATATGGCAGTCTCCTGTGGTGTCTCCTACCAGCAAGGCTTTCAGGGCTGCTTCAGGACTCCAAGTGTTCTTCTTGAATTTTCAACCCACAGGGCAACCATGTGTGGTGTCTCTACAAGTGACCAAGAGCTCTTTATCTCCCTAACAAATGTGGTGTTCTGTTTAATTGAGGGCCTAAAACGAGAACTAAAATTCAGAAGGATCATATTTCTCTTCCTCTGTCCTCCTGTGTGATGTACCTAAGGCCTGCCGAGTACCATAAATCCTTGACTGTGGCTCTTAGATCAGATCTGAACAATGGAATGTTACTCTATTGAAGCACATTTCTTGGGCTAAGTTGCTTACCTGAAGGCTCATTGATGAGCTCTGTCTTCCTTTCTGCTGTAAGGGAAGCAGGAGGGAGAAGTTCAGAAAGCCACACCTTACCCCAATTTACCACCAATTTTCTGCAATGGAATCTTTAAGAGAATTGAAAGGAATATATTTCTCTCATATATCAGCCGTTTCAGGGAAGGTCTGCATTTCATTGTAAGAAAGATAGAATGTAGATCAATTAAAAAACTGAAAAACCGATTGGCTCAGGTGGGATGGGTTTGATAATTGTAACTGACTGACAGCCATGAAAACCAGTGAGCAACCACCCAGGCTGTCTCCCGATGTGTGTCAGGCTCATGGCAAAAATGGATGTGCATGAAGTTAGCTTATGATGTCATATTTCTTGGCATTTTTCAGCTGCACAGAAAGCTCAGCTCCAGGTCTGGAGCACATGAGAACTATACTTTTATCAACTTTTCCCTCTTATGACTAAATAATTTTACTGTGAATCAAGTCCATAGGGCACAATATACCATTATTATTTCATTGGGTCTAAACTAAGGAATTAGGTTGCCCTGCAAAATAGTTGCATAATGTATCAGTCACACCTCATAGCCATGTTTCAGATGTCCTATTTTTAGAATATGGATTCTGGCTCATGTGGCTGGGTGTGTGTGCATGTCCTAGAATCTACCACCCTAGGATACTTTGTTATATTTTCTGATACAACTAGAAGCAAGTGCTAATGGTAGCAAGTCTAAACGAAGCCCCTGGAGGCACTTCTGAGCTGCTGCTTAGTGCACAAAGCTGAAGGCATTTGAAATCCTATGAGGTGATCCTTTCCATCCCAAGGAGAGACACTTGAGCTTGGTAATTTCATTTCAGCAACTACACACCCATGGATGACCAGTTTATCTAAACGTTTATATTTGTGGCTAAACACAGTCAAATTGGAGAGTTTACTCAAATTTTCTTATCTCTGCAATTAACAATGGATTTGGGGAAAAGGAGACAGCCCTATCACAAAGAAATAATCTGGTACAAGACTGAGACCTACTGTATAGGGAACAGGAAGGTGGCTTGGTAAAAGCACTTGCTACCATTTTTTCTTTGTCTAATATAATAAATTCTCCTTTTGCTCCACACTGCCAAGTCACACTCCTGCCCCACTTTGGTAACACTCTACTATACACCTTGCTCAACACCTCAAAGCTCTGAGCGTGTGCGCATGCTCATTGACTCCCTACCTGGAGTGATGGTCCCTCTGTGGTCCCTCCTAGCATGTCTCAAGTTAGAAAGGGCTATGGATATGTCTGCTTCCCGGAAGATGGCATCCCCCCATCTGCTGTCCTGTGTGCATCTTTGGTGCTCTGATACCTTGAATGGGATCCTCAGTTAGCTTTCATCACATGAAGAGCCTCCAGCCCCAGGTGTCATCTTGAGTGTGATGTCATTCCCCTTCCCACACACCCCAGAGGAGATATCTCCCTCATTATGTTTCCTTCTCACACCCTCTCCCTAGCTACTCCTTTATAAAGTTATCGCTGGAAGTAATTCGATATAAAGCAGATTTGGCAGGAACCATGTGTTCAGAATCTGCCATGCCAATTTTAAATGCTGACTAAAGCAAGAGCTGATGTATCAGTCACAATTACCCTCTAGATCAAAAGATGACTAATAAGAACACTACTCTTTAATTGTTTTCTCACCTAAACCTAATTAGTGTTGACTCGTGTAGATGTCTAAATAATTAACACTCGTAGCTTATTAACCTGTTTTTATTTTTACCTTCACTCCCATTCTAATCCATATTTTGTATAGCCAGAGGCTTTGTAACTGCTGAAAATCTTCCTAATTTTCTAAGTGGCTTTCTTATTCAGCATGGTCTCTTAATCAGCATGGGCCATTTATGAAGCAGGTAAATCCCTTAAGAGAAGATTGCTTTGTTGAGAGAACCAAGAACTTTAGAGAGATGTTAATCTGAGGTATCCCTCTTCCCCAAGCCGCTCACCACCTTGGTCTACTCAAAACCCAAACTTTGCATCCTGTTCTCTCGCTGATTACTTTCAGCTTAAAAGGAGGTTTAGGCTGGTGACTCTATTTTCTTCCTAGCTTCCTTCATTCATACCCTCTCCCTCAGACGAAGTAGACATGAGTGAGCTTTCTATGCCCACGATTAAATCCCCTGACGATGTAGCCTTCGGGTTCATTTGCAAAATAAATGCTTCCAAGAGAATAATGGTCTCCTCTTCATGTCTGTGTGGCTTGTATGGTGCTGGAGTATGGAGGAGCCGAGGCAGACACTTTGAGATACACATTCCATTTAGAAGCTATTTGCTGACAGCATAGCTCAGAGGTTGAATAACCGTGAAGGGCTGAGACAAGATGAGTGAACGCATGGGAATAAAACATCTGTGCTTCATGGCTGCCTTCTATCTGTAAATGCAAAGAAAAAATCAGGGACACAGAGCACTGGATGAAATCTCTCCTACAAGGCACTCTTCTTGCCCCTCTCTTTTGGGGAGCCTAAGTGTGGTATTTCTTAGTGTCCTAATTAGGGTTTCTATTGCTGTGAAGAGACACCAGGACTGTGGCACCTTATATAAAAGAAAACATGTAGTTGGGGCTGGCTTGCCATTCAGAAGTTTATTCCATTATTGTCATGGCAAGAAGCATGGTAGCATGCAGGCAGACATGGTGCTGGAGAGGTCGCTGAGAGTTCTGTATCTGAATCGGCAGGCAGCACAGAGAGTGACGCTAGACCTGCCTTGAGCATCTGAAACCTCAAAGCCCATCATCCTCAGTGACATACTCATTCCGAAAGGCCACACCCACTCCAACAAGGCCACACCCACTCGACCAAGCCCACACAATCCCAATAGTGTTACTCCCTATGCGTCTATGGGGGCCATTTTCATTCAAACCACCACATGGAGATTTGCTCATCTGTCCACCCAGAGTCCAGTGAAGCTGCACACATACGATTTCTCAGTAGCTTCAACTCCTCTCCTCTCCGTGTTAAGTTCTAGGAAGGAAAGCTCCAGTGGGACCCTTCAGACGAGGGTGTGTAATTTCCAGTCTCTCATATTCTTCATTATTTTGGTCACTGTAGCCTCAGTGTTGGTATACTGTGTTCTTTATTACCTCTTAATTTGAGGGGGATAAAAAACTCTAACCTTTCCAGGAAATCTTTGAAGAGAAGTTTTGTTCGGTATGTAACAGTGGATGCACAAGAAACCCTGAAGTTTTGCACACGACATCATCTTAGCTATAACCATCTGTGTGGCCTGAAGGGAAAAACCTAGTGCCCACAGCCTGGAATAGAAAACTGTTTTCCTTTGAACATCTTTGCTTGTTCCTTACAAATCCTTTCCAAGGATTCTCTGTACATCTCCCATCTATCCGTGGTCTGACACAGTTTCCCTCAATGGTAGATGACTCACTCTCCCATCTATCCATGGTCTGATACAGTTTCCCTCAATGGTAGATGACTCACTCTCCTTTCTTGCAGGGAGGAAGATGAGTACTCAGAACTTCGGTCAGAGCTCAGCCAGAGTCAACACGAGGTTAATGAAGACTCCAGAAGTGTGGACCAAGACCAGACCTCTGTGTCCATCCCTGAGAACCAGTCTACTATGGTCACTGCTGATATGGGTGAGTCTTCCCAGACTTCTTGCTAAGCAGGAGTTTAGTTTCTGGGCTGTAAGAGAAACCCCAGAAACACAAGACAACCCAAAAGAAGATTTATATATTCAAGAGGTACAACGAGGGACAAATATTCTGGGTTCACTACCTTATTGGTCACAATGAGCCAGAGAGCTGAGCTCTCTGTGTTCTTCTTTGATGAGACCACGATTCAAACATGTGTCACCTCTGCTTGAGCATTCTAGAAGCAGGGAGGTGTGTTGAAGACTGTTGCAGTATTTCTAGTTACAGTTTCCTCCAGAACTGCTGTGGTGGGAGTGGAAGGGATGGAGTGGGCAGCAGAGCTTTGCAGTAGAAGAAGCCAAGAGGATCTTAACTAAGAAGGAGGGATCCAAAATGTCTTCACCATGTTGATCCAAGAGGATGATTGTATTCCTTGGTAAGAAATTTGAGAGACAAATTGAGGAATTGTTACTATTAAGGTTGAACTAAGTAACAAAATAGCCAAGTGGAGATACCTGAAGCAGTGTCTCCAGCTGCAGGCCATGGCCTGTCACTGGGTTTGGGAATTAGCTTATAAAGCCTCTTAGAAAGAAAAGCCAGCAGGAAAGCAGTAGAGTGACAGTGTTGCTATATAAAATCTGTTTATTACCAGATAGTGTGAGAGTCAGAGTTGAAGGGTTATAAACCACTCGTCTGCCAGGGAAGGCCTGTTGGAGTCTCTAGACAGACTTATTTGACTGCGGTTGAGTATTTCGCATTGTCTGAGCCTAAGTGATCTCTATGATTGAGCAGGTGTGATGTTAGAAGAGTGAACCTTTCCATGTCTTTGGAGATAGATGTTCACAGCTAGTGAAGAGGTGGCAGAAGAGCAAGGAGAAGGATGAGACATATATTGAGTTTTCATGA
Source organism: Mus caroli (assembly GCF_978045245.1). Lineage (NCBI taxonomy): Eukaryota > Metazoa > Chordata > Mammalia > Rodentia > Muridae > Mus > Mus caroli. Next base: position 42,463,597 of record NW_028227274.1, on the reverse strand, counting down.
ATCTGAAAATGGAACTGTTGGAAAACAAGATTTTAATCAGCTATTACACATATGTTTAATTGCACAGCCATATAAGTACTATAACATCATGGTACCATGAAAATATCAAATGAATCCAATCAGTCCAAGGTCCTAGGAAAGTCTTGATCTAGGAAGTAGCATGTGAACTGAGACTGGGAGAGCCTTTGGCAATTTAACAGGTAAAGGAGGAGCTGAGGGTGTTTAATGAGAATGGGGAATATATCAGGAAGGTGAAGAACCATTCTTATGTGAGGTTGAAGGCTGCAGAGATAGGTAGGAGCCGCTCAGAGTCGTGTAGAACGTGTTGGAGTCTTTACCCAAAAGGCCTATCAGAAGCTACTAAGGGATTTACCAGTGGTGGGAGGAGTGAGATGATCAGCTGCATTGTGAATCACTCCACAGGGTGGAAAGCAAATCCAGAGATCAAGAGTGTGTTGGGGAAACTTGTCAAGAAATCATTTTAAAAAGTCTAGGTAGGCCAGATTCTTACAAGGTGACAGTTGAAATATAGAGCAAAAAAAAAAAAAAATGGGTATAGAAAAGTTATTAATTGGGCAAGATTTGCTTAAGAACTGGAAGACGTCTGAAAGCAGAAGTATGAGTGTGGGTGTCTTGTAAGATTCGTGTGGGTGGCGAGGTCGCGCATCAATGTGGGAACGTGGTGGGAGGGGGCAGGTGATTTACTCTCAGTTTCGTTCTGTTTTGCATAGAGACAGGTAGTGATCAGCTGCTTTTCGGAGGTCATGATTTCGCGGTGATTTCGAGATATCTGGGTTAGAGATGTTTAAGAGCAGAGTAGATACTGACATTGAGATGCCCAGCTGAGTGGCTGGGATGCAGAAAACTTGGTGGGAGGCATCCGGTGGTGGCTGAAGCAGTAGTGGATGTGTGGACAAGTGAAGTCAGCTGGAGACTGAGCCTTTGGGGCCACAGCTAGTAGCAGTACTCAGCAGGAGCCCGGGGACCCTCCTCTCAATCCAGTTCTAGGGTAAATGAACACTCTTAGCAAACCTCAGAATGTATGGGTACCCGTGCTGATTTTGTTGATTCGGTAGTTTTCTTCTTCTTAGAGTATATTTAAATTCTAGATCATGTCATTACTTGCATGGCTGACTATCCCACTAAACTTTCCTAGGCAGTTGTATGGTGTTTGTTTCATCTACTAGTCCTAGGGCCTGACTTGTGGCATGTGTTAAAAGATCCTATTGCAATGAACAAATGAATGAATGAATGTGGCTATTGGCCTGTCTGAGAGAAGTATCTTGGTGTTAAGATGTGATGGGACAATGAATGAGTACTTGGCATTCTGAAATGCTGAGGAGGCAAATAAGATGGATTTAGTCACTTCAGCCATTGAGAGACGTGCATCCTAAGTGAGACCAGCCTAAGCCACACAACAGTGTGCACAAGAGTGAAAATACTGCCCAGGCTTAGCAGTTGGAAGATAATGTATTGGGTGTGGGTTCAGGTTGGTTTGCTTTATGCCCAGGTTCAGAAATACTTCTGAACCCAAGGTCGAGACTTAATGTTCTAACACACACAGCCATCTGCCACCAGCCAACCCTTAGGCAAAAGTCTCACACACCAAGTTCATATCAGTATTGTAATTGTCTATGCTCAGCTGCCTCTTATTCCAGACTCCAGTGTGCAGCCACGGGCAGCCAAACAAGTTCAAACAGCCAACAGTGACAGTATCTCTGTCACTGCAGAGTACCAGGACTACACCGACCCCTGCATTTGTTTCTCTCAAATTGTATTTTATGAAATTAATAGGTGACCCACAGTCTGACAAAGTCACATAATTAAGTTTGGAAAATGCAGGCACAAACCCACTTCAATGGGCTTCTCTCCTGGGAGATGTCTCAGAGCTCTTGACATGACAGTGCATCTGTCGCACTGATTCCCCAAGGCAGGGGCTCACAGCTGTCTGTCTGCAGGGTGAGGCTTCTCCGCTGTCCCTCATCATTCATTTCAGATGTTTTCTTCCACCCTGTACCTCACTTGGAAATGTATGTTAATTGTACTGAGTCCTAGCAGTACTGAGCCTTGTAGGAGCGTGGCCTCTGCCCAGTGTCAGCATGCATTCCCTACTCTCTCAGAGGAGCCTTTAGTCTTCTGTCTTCCAAAGTCATGGGGTCCTGCATTAGATACTGGGACTGCCGAACAGTGTGTTACGTTAGGTATTGGAGCTGCAAACTCACTGTGCTGTGGAAGGTTCTGGTGCTGCAAACATGCTGTGTGCTGCATTAGGTACCAGGGCTGAAAGGCACACATTCTGCCATCAGATGGCTACATTCCTACATTCAAATTTCTTAAACCTGGGCTGACATCTCGACTCCTCCCCACAGGGTCCCATGAAGCCTGGGGCACTTGCTACCACACTGCTCGATTCCTCCTCTCCGTCCACCCGCTCTGTTCACACTCACCCTCTCTGACTCTCTCTTCAACCTGATCAGATTCTGCCCTCCAAGATGTGTGTGAGCTCTCTCTTCTGTAGGGAGTGTCCTTTGCTACAAGGCACATGTAGCTTTCTCCTTCTCATGTCTGCAGCATCTGTCTCATGCCCCATCCTCTCACCTGGCGTCGTTGGAAAGGCTGCGTTTGCTTTTATTTCCTTACACATTGCCTGCCATGGTCTCGAACTGGAATGCAGGCTGCATAGGGCAGGGATTTTTGGACAACCTTGTATGCCAATCTAATAGAGCTCAAGGACACGTCAAGTGCCTGAGTAGCAATAGATGCCATCCTGTCCTTGTCATAGTCTTTGGTCGATTTGAATAGTCTGATAGAAAAGACCCACAGTGGGGTCAGGACCTGCAAGGTGAGGGCCTGGGAGGAATCTTCCCAGAAGGCATGGCGGAGGGGATACTTGAGGATTAAATGGGAAATAGTGAGTTTAAAGACGAGTCAGATATGAGAGGGTTCTCTGTTGAGTCCTCAGAGAAGGCAGCCACTTATGGGACAACTTGGCAGAGCTCATTAAACTGCAGCGCAGAGTATAGTCAGCATGCTTGTCGATTGGAACTGGCTGCCTGCCTCTTCTTCCTTTGCCATTTTCCAATTAAATTGCTTCAATAGGGTAAAAAGCTTCCATATATAAACACCATTATAGGAAATCATTAAAAAGCATCCATTTCATTATGGTTGCTATATTTGTGAACCTGCATTAGGAACCCAGAGGTTTCCTCAAGCTGGATTTTCGATGGACTTTGCTGTAGTGTTTTTTGCTGGTTTACCAAAACAGTAGCAGTCAGTCATCTCTTTACTTCATCAAAACCCCTTTTGCTTTTCTTTTCCATCATCACCTGCAAGATCCTTGCTGCCCCTTCTGGACAATGGCTCCTGAGCACTGTCCTAGGACTAGAAGAATAAAACAAGCAGCTTAGACTTTAGATAACCCCAGCCATCGAATAAAGGAGAAAGTTCCCCAATACAGTGCATTTGAAAGTGAATTCTATTACTTCTCATCAAACCTTGCCATGGTCGTTTTGGAAGTAAAGGTGACTAAGCAGAAGAGGCAGGAGTCATCATTTAGACTTTTTGTTTTTAATATTTAGTACACATTGGAATTTGCAGGTGGATGTAGCAGCTTGGGGATAATAGCCTCTGTGTTGGAGGGTTCATCCTCTCCTTGTGATTGGTACTCAGCTTGGAAGAAGGCCCCAGAGTCTTAGCAGGATAGAAAAGCTTAAGGAAGGCAAGCCACCTGTCCAAGCTAAGAGGAGGTGGTTTCATTGTTGCCATGTCTGTGTTGATGGCTTTGCTCCTGAGTGCCTCTTTGAACAGTACAGCATGCCTGCCGTTGTTGCAGTTTCCCGACATCCTCTGAGGTCTCAATGCTGATGGGGGAATTAGGGGAACAGCTGTGTCCATCACCAGCACCTGGCCTAACTCTGGCACAGAGTTGAATGTAATTGAATGAAATTTTGATCTCAGGATGGAAAGCAACACACACCAGCCAAATCATGCCAGCGTGGCAACAGGAAGGAACGTGTGTGTGTGTATGTGTGTGTGTGTGTGTGTGTGTTTACTCAATCACACATGTCAGAGAGTGTGTTGTGTCCCATCCAGCAGGCTCTTTTCCTAGCTTCAGTGATAGAGCTACTAAACATTGCTGGAGCCATTGCTTATAAAACAATGACTCTAGTCAGGTCAGTCTTGTGTAACTTAGAGGGGTTCTAGGTTAGTATTTGTAGAGCTCTTTTGAGTCATAGCGAGAGACATGTACTTTGCTGGAATTCAGCAGTGTTCACGCAGGAAACCTTGCTCGCTGTTATGGTCAGTGGTCGTTTCTCTCAGTAGGAGTCATTTTGGAGGACAGCCAAGGAAGAATTTACACATGAAACCTGGCTTTTTGGCATGGTTTGCAACCATGAAATATGTTGAATGTGAAAATCAGATTTTCCTGGCTTACTGGCTAATGAAGTCTAATGGCTTCAGGGAAAAAAAAAAGTTTGACAGTGTCAAGGAGCAGGAGCCAGCACAAAGACTATTCCAAAAGCAACCTTAACTACCATCAGGCAGCTCTGGAGAACTTCGCTTCCTCAGGTGGCTGGGTTGCTTGTCTTCGCTCAGATCATCAATAACGTACATGGGAAACTTCGAGAAACCAGTTCCCATGACAGCAGTGCTAAGCCAGCCTGAAATTTCAGTCTGACTAGTTTATGTAACATGGTTGAATTTTGCCTGCAACATCATCTTCTTTTCTGTTAATTTGGGCAACTTAATTTCTCCCAAGAGGCTTGCAGTAAGGGCCACCATGAGGTCCAACCAATGAGTGACTTTCAACAGTGAAGCCTTACCAAGGTGACATTTTCCGCAGAGACCAGAACCTAGTCAATTAAGAACTGTGTATAAGGGACCGGAGAGTTGTCCCAAAGTTAAGAGCACTTCTTGTTCTTGCAGAAGACTGGGGTTTAAGCCTCACCCCCACCGTGGCTCATAACTACCTATACCTCCATTTCCAGGGGTTCCAATATCTTCTTCTCACTTTAGCAGGTACCACACATGAACTGTGGTGCACAGACATACATGTAAAGCCAAACACCCATACACATGCAATGCAAACAAAATGAAACAAAGAAGCCTGCATAAATATTAGCAGGGCTAATTAACTGAAGTAGCCATCAGCAGTCCTTCTAGAATTTTTCTTGTAGTAAATACAGTCGAAAGCAGAAGCAGTTATCACTCTGCTTCAGTGAACTGTTTTGTTTCTCTTGCGTGCCACTACTGGTCAGTAAATTGTCAGTCTCCTGAAGAGAGTTGGGTGTGGTCAACATTTACTCAGGACAAGATCCCACTGCTATAGGGCTTATGGCTTTATATTTTATTATAATACGCCTTCTTTCTCTTCTAAACAGACCACACCTCCAAAGGTTGATTTGTGTTTCCTTGGTTGAGACTCATGACATATTTCACCTTAAAACCAGACTAGGCTCTGAAAGCCTGTTTAGTCTATCCCAGAAACAAAATCCAGGCCCTCACTAGTGTTCCCACTCCTGCAGCCATAGTGGGGGCCGTGAGTGCTCTAAGAAAGTACTTCATGTTGCTGATGCTTGGATGCTAGAACATGTGTGTGCTTAAACAAACACACACACACACACTTACTTTGTACAGGGCTCTGTAGCTGCCATAGTGATCAACACTGCAAAAGGACCCTTCACACCATCTCAGCATGGGAGTGGATGAGGAGCTCAGAGCACAGGGGCCTATGACCATGGCAGAGGGCCTTGCGGGCTTAGCGAGGGCTGGCGTTCCTCTCAGATCACGATTTCCGGTCTTCAGAGTTACTTCTTAGAGGTCCAGAAGGCAATTCCAAAGACTTATCTGTCAGGTTGCCAAAAAAATGGGACCTCCTACCCCAAAGGTACCCCCCACCCCCGTCCTCTGCATTGCTGGGGGTTACAGTGCTTTCCAGCTATACATTCGATGATCAGCATTTACATAATATGGAGAAACGTGAAACTAGGGCCATTTTTCATGCTTTGCAAGATGTATTGCCACGTTGGGGGCCTAAAAGGGACATCTAAGGCAGCTGGGCTGGCCTGCTACATAGGGGAGGCTTCATCCGGCTGATGTTCGGTAATCCTTATGCCTTCATATTTACAGCCACATTTGCTGTCTCACAGAAGCAAACTGTCAGAAATCTCTCGTGACAACAGCCAACAGGAAGACAAGCCTCAGGCTGGCAAAACATTGCCGAAACAGTGAACATAGAGCCTCCTTTTCACTGAGCTGAAAGACACAGAAGTGAGGCCTGGCAGGGGCGGGGGCTGGGTGGCTTGCTGGCCTCAGGACCCCCAGTCTGAGTTATACCCATTTGCCCGTGGCAGGGACACTCGCCAGGGACTTGCCCTACACTGAAAAGGGAATCTTTATAGTGGTGCCTGTCTCAGTTTTTTTCTGTCAACTCTGAATACAACTTACTTGTTTCTGAGAGAGAAAGAAGAAAGCTGTATTCACACACCAACAAGTGTCTAATTGGGCAGTGGTGACACAGACCTTTAATCCAAGCACCTGGGAGGCAGAGGCAGGCAGATTTCTGAGTTCAAGGCCAGCCTGGGCTACACAGAGAAACCCTGTCAGAAAACCAAATGAAATAAATAAATAAATAAAAATTAAAAAAAGTAGTGTCTAATCATGCTGGATTATGGTGGGTGTCTCTAAACTACATGGCCCTTTCTTTAAATGGTGGCAGGGCAATCTAAGTCTCTAAATCAGTGATTCTCAACCTTCCTAATGCTGCAATCCTTTAATACATTTCCTCATGTTGTGTTGACCCCCCCAACCATAAAATTATTTTTGTTGTTACTTTGTAACTGTAATTTTGCTACTGTTACTAATGCTATTGTAAGTATCTGTGTTTTCTGATGGCATTAGGCAGCCCCTGTGAAAGGTTCAATCCACCCCTGAAGAGAGTCACAATGCAGAAGTTGAGAACCACTGCTCTAAATCCACAGGAAAGTAGACTCAGACTGTCTCTTCTCCCGTTGCTACCAGAAGTCTTGTTACATTTAGAGAAGAGAGCAAAGTGTGGGAGCTTCAGACCCCCACAGATGTAGACAGCAGCAGTACCCTGCCTCACACATAGCCTTGGTGAACCGTGGTCACACCAGGTCTCACTGACCTGAAGGTTGCTGCACTGAATCTAGCACTTACAGACCAAGAATAAATTGTATAAAAGGAAATATAAATTGTAATGAACTTATAATGGTAACAATACATCAAACTCACTTAAAAAAAAAGTTGCAGACACTGAAGCTTGCCAGGTTTGTAGACACATCTTTGGCTATAATTGTCTGGTTTTCACTCTCTACTTGAAGGAGGAGCCTGTTCTGTTTATTCTCCCATGTCCTGTTACAGAAAATTAAATATTCGAGGACCAAATGCTTAGATTATCTGAGCTTAGCCTTCCTGAGAACTCTCTCCATTGAAGGTTAATATGAGGGGAACTCGTGAGATGTGCAGTCTCCGTGACACTGGGCGAAGAGACAGTGGTGTGGCCTCACAATGCATGAGAAGTCCGTGTATGTAAGCTCTTGCAGACCTGTTTCCCAACACACATCGTCTCTCTTATGAAACTGGAATGCTTCCTCCCTCCTGACAGGAGATAATTCACTTTTTCTCTGGCAGCCAGAAAGCTCAGGGCTAAATCAACAAAATCAGCCCCGCAGCTGTGCTGTTCTGGATTTGCTTCCAAAGCCGTCTTCCTTGGTCGCACTGGCTCCGCATCCCTGTCATTTGTAGCTGCTTGTCAAAAGCTGCTAGTGTTTTTCTTTTAAGGGATGATATAAATAAGCCGCGTTAAAGAATGCATAGTGGACACAGAGAGCCTCCTGTCTCCTGGAGGTTAAGCAGAGACAACGCTTATCTTCTCTACATAAAGCAGAGCTTTGCTGAAGGCCCCTCCAGGCTGCCCTTCCCAGAGGTCCCTGAGGTGTCGGCTAGAGTGTGAACAAGCCCATAACACTCAGCAGTTGCCTAGGTTCCCCGCATCTTTATCGGATATTCCTCCATCCCACCCCATGCATTTGTTAATGGATAGCTGCTCAGCCTCCTTCTGAACGAGCGTAAACTTGAAGGTGTTTTCTACTTCCTGCACACTGGTTAGCTTTCGAGTTCCTGTCTTATGTATTAAAATAAGTTTATTATTTTTGTTGTGGCTATACACACACACACACACACACACACACATATATATATATAAAACCATGATATACAACATGGTAAACATTTTAAAGTAAACAGCCTGGAGTTTAAAGTGCTCCTTAATTTTCTGGCCATCATCACTAACCTGTTTACTCCCTAAACCCTACACACAAAAGAGTAACTGCCTGATGTTACCTTCCCAGCCCTTTTTCTCTTCTCTTCTCTTCTTCTCTTCTCTTCTCTTCTCCTCTTCTCTTCTCTTCTCTTCTCTTCTCTTCTCTTCTCTTCTCTTCTCTTCTCTTCTCTTCTCTTCTCCTCTTCCTCTTCCTCTTCCTCTTCCTCTTCCTCTTCCTCTTCCTCTTCCTCTTCCTCTTCCTCTTCCTCTTCCTCTTCCTCCCCTCCCCTCCCCTCCCCTCCCCTCCCCTCCCCTCCCCTCCCCTCCCCTCCCCTCCCCTCCCCTCCCCTCTCTCTCTCTCTCTCTCTCTCTCTCTCTCTCTCTCTCTCTCTCTCTCTGCATTTGCTTCTTCTAAACAGCCCATAAAAGTAGAATCATATATTTGTCCTTGACTCATTTCCTGTAACATAATGCTATTAAGTTTCATTCGCATTCTAGTCACAGAATTATCATACAAATCCCTTAGTCTCTCAGAGTCCTTTTCGAGTTGATATCCCTCATATCCCTCTGTTGTCTCTTCTAATGGATGATCCAGGGAAGGCAGTATGCAGACTTGTGCCTCTATGCCCAGAGAACCCTATCCTGGGTTGGTAACATGACCCTGGCTATAGAGAACCCCTGTCATGGTTCCTGCTCTCCTGCCAACCCCCATGTAACTTGAGTGATAAGTGAGCAAAAGACTTGAAGCCAAGACATCTCCTGTGAGAGGGGTCTCATCTGCCTGTCTTCTGAGGCCATGAAGATATGAGTGGCCTGAGAGAGGGACCGTACCATGCTGTGAGGGGTGCTGGCTCTGCCCTGGTTAATTATGAATGCCACCTCCCAGAAGGACCTACTGCTCTGTCTGGGACACCTGGATGTTGCAATTATTGTCTTTTCATGCAAACTTCCACTACCACAGCCTTTGGTATTGAATGTCCAGTTTCTGACTGGTGCTGGGTTGTGTCAGATGAAGAAGTTTCTGATTATTACAAGTGAATATGTAGAAAAATATGCCACCTGTTTCCTGTCTGGAGCAATACTGATAACTGGGTGATGGCGGGGATGGGTGCTTGGTGGCAATGTCTCATGCCCCTCCCCACACCACACCACACCCCACAGCTGTTCCACATCTGTTCATGCTAGTCTGGCCACCTTGTTTTCCTTGAGTCTCTAACTAGAGCACAGTAGCAGAGGACAGTGACATGTCAGTAGATACTTAGGGGAGTGTGTATGAATAACAGACAGGGGGTAGGGGTCATCATCTAGCAGGTACACATTTGTCTTCCTAAGACCAAAGAAACCATTTATAGCTCTCCTTTCAGAGCAGAGACACAGAGCATTTCTAATATATTTGTTTGTTTGTTGGAGTGCAGGGTCTCCTGTACTCTAGACTGCCTCAAACACACTTCATAGTTGAGGTTGACCTCCTCTCTCAACCTCTCCAGTATGGGCTTCCCAGAATGCACTAGTACATCAGGCTTAGTATGTTCTCACATAAATGACTCTCTCCCACCATTCTTCACTGAAGAGATAATGTGGCCCTGTGCTCTTTAGGGCAGTGTTTACAGCTTGGTGGCAGGTTCCACAAGACTTTAGTGTTGGCGCCATACTTGGGTGAGCTTCTCAGAACTGAAGCCAGTCTCTTTTTCATCTGGAAACTCTGCTTTCAAACTGTGGTCAGGGCCCAGACACTGTCTGACAACGGTGTGAGAAATACTGCCAGAACCCTTGTCCCTGCTCTTCCTTCTGTTCCCCAAGGCCACCACTTTGCTGCTGTACCCCGAGAACTGTTTAGCAGTTATAACCAGCACGACCCACACACCATTGGGTGGGCCTGTGTGGACAAAGTGTGGAATGGCTGGATATAAATTCTTTTACCTCTGCCCTACTGATAAGGACTTCCAGATCCGGAAATGTTCGCGCAGCCCGGATACCAGGCAACCTGCACCTGAGTGCGAATGGTCATTCAGAGGCTGGATGGAGTGTTAACTGAATGAGCTGCTCAACACATGGACCACCTTGCCTCAATTTGGAGCTGAGCCCATGTCTTTCCTGTCCTGGTGAACTGCTGTGATGACCATCCCCCTCCCACCCCACCCCCATCCCCCCAGCATCTCCTATGCATAACAAGGAAGAAAAGCTTACCACCAATGTAAAGCATTCTAGTGCTGATGGAGTCCTGTTTCTCAGTGTTGCTGACTCAGCTGTACAGTGTTGATTTTTACTCTTTTAAAATTGCTTTTGATTGTCTACCCTGTTCTATTTTGAGATGCAGTGATAAGGAAGATCAAAGTCCCTTCTTTCGTAATGCATGTGTCTTTAAAAGGGAAAGATAATAAACATACATGTCGTTATCAGATAGTGATGTTTGCCACAAACAAAACAGGATAATGGGGTTGGGACTGGGCAGAGATGAGAGATGGGATCCCCGTGCTCTGGGTAGGAGGACCTTGGTGGGGAAGCAGCGTTTGAGCTTCACAGTAAGTGGAAAAGAGTGTCAGCAGAGGAGGTAGCAGAGAGACATCTGGGATAGATGAGAATTTGACATCTTCTAGTGTGTGTGTGTATGTGTGTGTGTGTGTGTGTGTGTGAGAGAGAGAGAGAGAGAGACAGACAGAGACAGAGACAGAGACAGAGACAGAGATGCAGAGACAGACAGAGGCCCTGTAGCAGGAAGGAGCAGGGAACATAAGTTGGGGATAGAGGATCAAAGCGCTAAGCTAGTGATTCTTAACCATCTTCATATCAAAACCATTTGAGGAATTAAAAACATTCCTAGTATCTAGGCCCCTCCCCCAAAGATCAAGATATAATTGGTCTGGGTGGGGCCTGGAATTGGCATTTTTCCAATATGAAGGTTTTTTTACTACTGTGGTAAGGAGTTTGATCTTAGTTTAGTGGTAAGGAGTAGGGGAAGCCATTGGACAGTTTGCCCTAGGAAGGTGCCACATCGGCCTTTAAAGAGGCTCACTGTTGACTGCCCTGTGGGGAGAGGAGGGAGGACGTTACTTGAAGGACCAACTTGAAGAGGAACGATGGTTTGGAGCACAGTGGTACCCACAGAGAGGAAGAGGAGTTGCTCAACTTGAGGATGCTTTGGGGAGGTGTTAGTTACAAGGTGGATTGGATTGAGAATGGGGCACAAAGGGCATTGAATTTGTTTCAGAATTGACAGGAGTTACTGGCTGGATGGTGGGTTCCAGTCAGGGGTGGGGGAGGTGGGGAGAGGGATGGTGAGAGGCAGATGCAATCATTGCATAAGTTAGAGAGGAAGCCCCCTGCTGATTGCTCCCTAAGTTTGGGAAATGAATAGATGTGGGCAGCCAAGGGAGGTTGGTTAAAATATCCTAAGACATCTGTTTCCCATAATGCTGGGCGATTTCTCAAAGTGCTCCAAAGCTTAGCAAAACAAAACAACCCCCCAAAAAACAAACAAACAAACAAACAAAAAACAAACAGAAAATAGTTGTCCATGCTGGTGCATTGAACCTGTGACTGGAAGTGAAACTGGGAATATACCAATGTCTTGCATGCAGGAAAGAAAGATACCAATTTCTTGCATGCAGGAAGCATGCTGGATTTGGGAGAAGAATTTACTTAGGGAGACTGTAGTATCCTCCATGTATAACTTGCTACAATAATTGAAGAGTATGTAATGTACAGAAACCCGAACAATGGGTAAAGAATGGTTGATTCTTAAGGGGATTTCTGTTCACAACAAAGCTATTTTATAACATGTATCTAACTTATTATAATTAATATTCTTTTCCTGACCAGACACCAGAGTCCAGGAGTTTTATAGCAACGCAGATAAAGTAAAATTATTAGAAATTTTTACATTTACATATAAAGATAGAATCTGTTAGAAGTTGGTTATTCCCCAATGGTGGATCATTATCAGTTGGTGTGTCGGGGCGGGGCCGACTGGAAGCTTATTGAAGGCAGGATTCATATTTAACAATTTAGGTTTTGTTAAATGTATTATTTATTTATTTAATGTTCAGTGGTGTTTTGCCTACATGGACGTCTGTGTGAGGGTGTCAGACACCCTGGAACAGGGTGAAGCTGTGAGCTTCCCTGTGGATACTGGGGACTGAACCTGGGTTCTCTGGCAGAGCGGCCCATGCTCCTAACCTATGAGCCATCTCTCCAACCCCCGGTTTCTGTTTTTCAATACCAAATAGCACTACTCACTCTGAGTTTTGTTGTTGTTGTCCAGTGAAGTTGTGAGATCTTTAATGAACGTCTGAAATTGGTGTTTTGTCTGAATGGTTGAGCAGAAGGTTTGACTAGAGGTTGTTTGAAGTCTCTTCTAGGGCATTTTTGCTCTTACTAGTAAGACTCAGTGTGGTTGCCCTTGCTCGAAAGGCAAGAGAATTCTGGGTGGAGCAGGTATTTAACAAAAGGCCAAAGTCTTAAACTCCTTAATAAGTGGTTTGTTCGCAGCCTGTGTAATGAGGATGAACGAAGTTAGCTTTGAAAACGCATTGCTCCTAAGTGAGCCCCCTATGGTGAAATCAGTGGAGAGCATTTCTTGCTAGCTAGCCTGTTTAACAGATACTACCTTTACTCTCCTCTTAGATAACTGCAGTGACTTGAACTCAGAACTGCAGAGGGTGCTGACCGGTCTGGAGAGTGTCGTCTGCGGCAGGAAGAAGAGCAGCTGTAGCCTCTCTGTGGCTGAAGTTGACAGGCACATAGAGCAGCTCACTACGGCCAGCGAGCACTGCGACTTGGCCATTAAGGTGGGGGGCTGCTTCTCTCTTTGCATTGCTTTCTGAGGGGAGGCGAAGGGAGAGGGCAAACTCCTTTCTTGACATAAGGCTTTCTTGAATACCTATTAGCCATTGAAAGCCATACAAATGTATTGAGCCATTGGCTAGAAGCAGGAGCCCTATACATATTTCTTGGGCTAAATGACTTCCGGGGCGGGGGGGCAGGGAGGCATATCAACAATGACACACCTTGGCTTTGCACCAAAAAAGGATGATTTACTTGGGAATTGTTACATTTGTAGCATTAAACCACTTCAAGTCCTTCTTGATCCTGGGTCTTGGGTGTATTTCTATTGCTTCACTGTGGCTTAGTGTCCTGGACCTTGCAACTTATACTTCCAGGTCTTACAGGAACTTATGCAAAGGCACAGTCTGGTCTGTCAGGAAGAATTCTGGACTTCCCAAGAGGGTAGTAGTGCCTCTAGATGAATCATGAAATGCCATTCCAGTACAGCTGCTTCTCCAGTTGCAGATGGGAAGGACTGGCCCACTAATGTTTCTGTCTCTGGAGTCTCCCAAGTCCCAGATTTGATTGTAATGCTAACTTGGAACTCCATTCTCCTCAGTGGTGGGGTAGGGGTGGGGTGGGCAAGCACTTCTGGTAACTAGCAATGGAGAGAGCAGAGCCAAATAGACTCTTGGATTTGAAAGGAAAGTCAAAGGGTCACTTAGGGAAGGAGGCAGCAAGATTTGGGTCACCAGTCTTCCTAAGGGGAAATGGTGTGAGCCCTCTCCAGTGACTGGCCACTGTGTGTTTGGTGTTGGGTCTCTTCTGGTTCTCATCAGTATGTGTTCTCTCTACTCAACAATTCCCCTTCTATTTAAAAACCAGCTGGCCTGGGCTCTTTGTAAAAGGACAATATGGATGAATAGTTTCTCAGCAGAGAAAGTTCTTCCTAATTGTATGTGTCTTCCTGGTCCTTTAATCCCATGTTTAAAGAACTCTCCAAATAATATTAAGATTGTTCTATTTGCGTTGTATTCATCTTAATAACTAAATCAAGCCCTGCTGTCTGAGGAACCTCCCTGGCAGGCCTGCCCTTTCCGGTGTCACTGACGCTTTATTCTTGTCTTTGCCATCTTGGGACTGAACCTCATTCACACCATCTGAATTCTGATGTGACACCAAGAGTGGGAAATGGTGATGTCACCTGCCTTCCTGCTGAGCTGGCTCACGGGGGCCTGTAATTTAGGAAACTTACAATTAGACACCGTGCACAGCCGGCAACCTCGTGTCTGTCACAGCATTTTCAGGATCCCTCACTGGCCTGCTGCCTGGATGCAAATTGACCAGCTCTGGGACTCTTTAAGGAAATAAACATTGTGTGGGCACCACACACAGACTCAGCACTGAGAAGGGACTCTTGTTGTCCTTAACTCTGGGGACCACTGAGTAGTACAAACTAGGATGCAGGCAAGTGACAACCTCATCTGAGTCTGAGGGATGCCTGTGGGCATAGCGACATCACTATGTGTATAGAGTTCTCCATTCAGCTCCTGGGCTCCCAGGTTCCTATGCCACCTCGATCCTTCCTGAACCCTTTCTCCATGGTAGTTAGCCTATCTTTGATGTATGACTATTTTTCAGACAGTTGAGGAGATCGAGGGAGTTCTAGGTCGGGATCTGTATCCCAACCTGGCTGAGGAGCGGTCCCGGTGGGAGAAAGAACTGGCTGGATTGCGGGAAGAGAATGAAAGCCTGACGGCCATGCTATGCAGCAAAGAGGAGGAGCTGAACCGGACCAAGGCCACTATGAACGCCATCCGTGAGGAGCGGGACAGGCTTCGGAGGCGGGTGAGCATGCAGCCAGACATGGCTTAGGTCTGGGGATGGGGTGGTTGGACAGACAGAGTCTGGACTCGTAGGGAAATCTCAGTCTTGGGACTCACTAGTTCTGACGTTGTTCATGAAAGTAGTTCTAAGGTCCTTAGGGGTAGAGCTAAGATCACAAATACATCCTTCTCAGGAGTCCTAAAACTGAGAGATGGCAAAATTATGTCTGGGCAGCAAATCTCAGTCTACTCTACCGGGATGCATGTCTTCCACTAGCTCAATTAAAATATTCTGTTAAGACCGTCTAGTGATATTTTATAATTGGAAAACATAGAAATTTCCCCTTCTTTCTTTACATTTTTTGTTAACTCTATAGTAGCTCCTCTCATTTATATCAAATGAGTCTCTTCTACAGACTATTATAACTGTATGTGTGTATGAGTGTCTGTGCACTTGGGTTTATGTATGGGTACATATGCATTTGTGTAGTGTGCCTATATGTGAGTTTGCACAGGTGTACATATGAGAATGGCAGGGATGTCCCAGTATCCCCATGAGGACTGGTGCTTGTTTGAGAACTGTGGTGACAGGACATATTTCTGTCACTAAAGATGCTGATGGTCCAACATTGAAGATTAGCATCAACTTTTCCAATGATACATGTGCACCTGCCAGGGCCCATATATTCTTTGGCTGGCTATGATATCTTGACCTATGATGGGGCTGAGGGTAGAATCAGAAACAATTCTTTCTGAACTTCACTTTGAATTACAGGGCTTCCTTTACTCTCTGTCTCAATTAAGACAGTATAGGCGGTTTCTCTCTAGTCATTTCCTCACTGGTGATTCTGCACATGGTGTTTAATCAGACACATCTTGTAAGTTCATGGAGCATTCAGTATTCATTGGGGGTAGGTGGGGAGTAAATTACTAGTTTTGAAGGTTGTAAACCCCATCCCTCATTGTTGCTAATGTCATAATTAAAGAGCTATTATCCTGCATCTATCTGGACAACATCTTTCTGAGCTCACATAAACTTGATTCGAGGAGCCACCTGTATCAGATTCTCCCTACTCGCATTGGGGGCTATCACATATCCTAGTCAGCAAAGCCTTTATCTGGAGATCCCGGTGAAGTCGACTTAGCATGGAGGCCAGTAGCACCTGTAATTTCCTGGGTCATGCTCAGGCAATCTTTATGACTGATAGTCTAATTAGGCGTGTGTTTGCTCTTACAGGACGCATTCTGATGACTCATGTGCTGCAACATGAATGTTGGCCTTCAGTCTAAACATACATTGTGTTTTATAGTAAATTCCTTTCTCTAATGTGAGTTACTGAGACACAAAAGAACCCTTGGTTATAACTAAAGAGAAAGAAAAAGCCAGTCTTCCTTCCGTCCAGAGCTTTTTCCAGCTATAGAGCACCATACTAAGGTGGTGCACACATCACTTTTGAGACTCCTGGAACCAAACTACTGGGGCTCACAGCCTGATCTGCAAAGGCAATGCATGCCTTTGGCAAGGCACCTGGCATCTCTATGCCTGTTTGCTTCATCATGAACTAAGTAAGGGTGATGATGATACCTGCTTCAGAAAGAGTAAATAATACAAAATAGTCACACAGTAAGTGCGCAAACATAAGGGGTAGCTGTTTTGAGTAAGATCCAGATTTGAGTAGTATGGGCGATTTACCTCTACACCTTCTTATCCATAAGGATTCTTAGGTGTTTGACTGTCTCTAACCTGGACAGTGAATAATTGAATGTAAACTCATGCACATCTGAGTACATACACATTTCTGTCAAAATATGTATCATTTTTACCCAGTTGTGTGTGCTGCTGTTATACTTTCTGAAAATTTATACAATGTACACATCTCATTTATCTTCAAATGACGAAACCTGAAGTGATGTGTGTTTCTTCAAACGTCCTCTGGAATTTGTATGTTTACCCAAGAGTTGGATTAACTTTTTTTATTTCTAAACAGTTATGAATCTGAAAGAATTTTCTAGGCTCTTTTGAATGCCACTTTTGTGGACTTTAAATACTGGAAGACTTCCACCCCACCATTACCCAGCATATGCCATTTCCCCGAAGAGGGATCGGTCTCTTGTGGTCTTCTGTTTGCATGGTCTGCAGCCTCAGAGAGCGAGTAAGGTTCAATTTCGTGTTTGTCTCTGGGAGTCTGCAGAGTACATAGATGTTTTGTCTTTCTGTTTCTGTTGTGGCTTTGGGATCCCAGTTCATCAGCATGGCCTGAAAAGCAACGGGGGCCACAGGTTTTTTCCTTTGTCCATCTTTATTGCTCGGACTTTGACCAGATCAGTGAAATTGGTGCATGGCCCCTGCCTGTAATTAAGCCAAGTGCTCTACATAGGTCTTCTGAGCCTTGTCCAAGATTTAATTAAATTAGGTCTTTAATGCAGTCAATTAACAAATTGAGCTACTAGGCAGAACAGTAACTAAGGGACAACAGGGAAGCTTTTATTATTGGTCTCTGTTCATTATTAAATGAGATAATCATTTGTTTCTGAAAATCCTGTGATATAAATATTTCCTCACACTTACAAAAGCAGATTCAATCTCAGGGAAGTAGAATTAAGAACTCAAAAGAGAAAACACTTCTTTCTTCTTCCATCCATTTGTACTCTTCATAAATGCTTTGTCTTCTCTAGCCAGGTCTGGGTCACAGTGATAAACTGGATACCATTGCTGGCTTCAGGGCTACTGGAGAATTGATGCGGTGTTATAGGTCAATGGATTCACAGTGGGCAAAGAAGTACACATAAAGCAGACATAGGCTAGCAAGGTACAGTTTCTTCATACTATTTGCACTTTTGACCTAATTTGCTTAGGTCAGCTGCCATGCAGCCAAAATGATCAACTCGTTCCCTCGTCCATTTGGCTAAACAAGTATGCTGGGACCACAAAGCCAGTGAGTCCACACCCCACTGAATCATAGACCTGAAACAAATAGACCACAGCGGTCCCTTTGGAAGCCTTATATTCTTTCAAAAGTTGTTCATGTCCATGGCATAAGGTGGTAGTGCCAACAATTTCTTCCTTCTACCCTGCATCCTACCTGAGTCTTTTCTGTGTGTCTTGAAGTGAGTTCCATACTCTTCTCCATGGATGCCTGGTCTCTCTGGTCAGCACCGTAATTGACCAGTATATCAGTAGAACTTTGCTGATGAAGGACACGCTCTTTCCTATGGTGTGATGGGGAGCTTTGAGAGGAGCCCCAAGCAAAGCTCTGGATCTACCACCTTGTTGGGAGGGGTTCAAGGATCCCCTAGGAAAGTAGTGCTCACCCTGTGTGGTGAGGGAACACTGGGGCAATTCTTCCTGTTGTCACATTTGAGTTTGACTCTTCATCCCTGCCCTTGCTGTCCCTGCCAGGATGCCCACGGCTAACTCTTGACTGTAAAAGAAACAGCTATCTGATTATTAGACATCTGTGAGGAAATTAGGGCGCTACACTCACCCTTTCTTCTGTGTAGCCATTTGATAATCAGATTCAGGTACTTTCTGGGGCTTAAAAACAAAGGAGAAGGGAACACACCTGCAAAATACTAGAGCTGCTACAAAAATACAGTTTTAATTTTCTTTTCCTATTTTGTGGCCCGCTTCAAACACCTCAAAAATATGCTATTGGTGATAACATAACATTTGCCTAAATTTCTGTTTAAGTTAGCTTCCTAAAAATAAGCCTATATTTTCTGTGCGTGGATTCCCATTTCATATTTATTTGAAGGCTCTGCGAAGGGACATGGAAAATCCCCACTAAGAATGGTTCGCTGCCAAATCGAACATCTGGGCCCAAAGAAGGCAGTGTTGCATGTGGGAATAGACTGCCCTAAACATTCTGTACAACCTTTCTAACCTAATGGGTTTTGCCCTTCTGTAGCTTAGGTATTGTCTCTCCCACATTAGTTCCAATATACAGCAAAACCAAGAGTTACAGTCTCATTGCCCGAAACTGCAGGTATCTGTGAGCATGGCCACAGGTAACTTCAAAACTCATCTATCAATGGCTAATGACATTCCTTATTCCACTTGGGACCCCAGTGCCATCTTTAATCCTTGCATGTCATTAATCCATGAACCACATTCATAGGTGACTTAAGAAACAGATCATCATACAATTGCCTATGTTGTCCATGACCAGCATCATAGCATCTGGGCCTCCTGCTCAGGGTCCAGAAACAAATTAAAACAAAGTGGAACAGATGACCACCAAATCCCTTCAGGCTTTCTGCTTCCCACAAACACAACAGCAGCTGGTGGCCTGGTTCCTTGAACAGGGCAGTGCTTTGGGGAGGTCTCTGGAGTCTGCTGGCTGAGTCCTTGGGTGGATGAGTTTTCCTCAAGTTTTGCCAGTGGCCCCTTTGAATGGTATGCCAGGTCATTTGCTCTGCAGAAGCACTGAGGATGTCTGCCCCACACCACTCATCTCTGTCCCTCCCTTACTGCTCTCTTCCCACTTTCTCCTGGCTTTAGTTTTCTATGCCTATATCTTTGGAAATTCCTTTAGCAAAGAGCTAGAAACAGTAAATCTATCATCTTGAGAGTGTCTTTGATTTTTTTGCCCAAAACCTTTCAAAGTTCTTTTTTAACATCAAATTTATTTTGTAACTCATACATAAAAAATATTAATATTTGTGCCCAGGATTGGGATTCCATGTAATGTTTTGAAACATGTAACACTGGCAAATGTTAAAAATCTGTTTAAATTTAGCTGTATCCACAAACAGTTGTGATTTCTTAATGGGAAAAGTACTCAAAGTTCTTTCTTTTAGCTCTTTAAAGGATATATAGTACACAGTTGCCATCAGCAGTGGCCATACACAGCAGAGCATACCAGAACTTCTGAGTCCTCACCATAACCTAGAGCCCACTGGCAATCCAAACCTACCCCTACCAGTTCCCATTCTAGCTCCTGGAAAGCACGATTCTACTTCCAATTTAACTTTTTCCCCATATTTTTCTCGTGTGCATGTATAGTACATAGGTGTGTGTGAGCATGTGTGTGCATGTGTGTGTGTGTGTGTGTGTGTGTATGTGTGTGTGAGCATGTGTGTGCATGTGTGTGTGTATGTGTGTGTGAGCACGTGTGTGCATGCACGTGTGTGTGTTTTATGTGTATGAATGTGAGTAAGCATGTGTGTGCACACTGTGGAGGCATCCGGAATCACCTTTGGGTTATCCTTGATCACACCTGGAGCTCACCAATATGACTAGTCTTGTTAACCAGCTTGCTCTGTCTGTGCCTTCCAGAACTGGAATTACAGTCAGGCCACTGGATGCTCCATGAATCCAGTCCTCTTATTTGTGAGATGAGTACCTTTTAACTGCTGAACCATCTCTAGTCCTGCTTTTTAAAAATTAGGTATTTTCTTCATTTACATTTCAAATGCTATCCCAAAAGTCCCCCATACCCTTCCCCCCACCCCACTCCCCTGCACTCCCACTTCTTGGCCCTGGTGTTCCCCTGTACTGAGGCATATAAAGTTTGCAAGACCAAGGGGCCTTTCTTCCCAATGATGGCCAACTAGGCCATCTTCTGCTACATATGCAGCTAGAGACACGAGCTCTGGGGGTACTGGTTAGTTCATATTGTTGTTCCACCTACAGGGTTGCAGCCCCCTTTAGCTCCTTGGGTACTTTCTCTAGCTCCTCCATTGGGGGCCCTGTGTTCCATCCAGTAGCTGACTGTGAGCATCCACTTCTGTGTTTGCCAGGCCCCGGCATAGCCTCACAAGAGACAGCTATATCAGGGACCTTTCAGCAAAATATTGTTGGTGTATGCAATGGTGTCAGCGTTTGGAAGCTGATTATGGGATGGATCCTTGGGTGTGGCAGTCTCTAGATGGTCCATCCTTTTGTCTCAGCTCCAAAATTTGTCTCTGTAACTCCTTCCATGGATGTTTTGTTCCCAATTCTAAGAAGGGGCAAAGTGTCCACACTTTGGTCTTCGTTTTTGAGTTTCATGTGTTTTGCAAATTGTATCTTATATCTTGGGTATCCTAAGTTTCTGGGCTAATATCCACTTACCAGTGAGTAGATATCATGCGAGTTCTTTTGTGATTGGGTTACCTCACTCAGGATGATGCCCTCTAGGGGTCCATGCATTTGCCTAGGAATTTCATAAATTCACTCTTTTTAATAACTGAGTAGTACTCCATTGTGTAAATGTACTTTCTGTATCCATTCCTCTGATGAGGGATCTAGTCCTGCTTTTAAAAATACTTTTCATTATTAGTTAAGTTTACTCTGAGGCATTAAAATATGTAAAATGTGTTAGTGGTAATGTGATGTTGCAGTGCATCGTGTTGAGTAATGCGAGGTCAAATTAGACTATCTGCTCGGGGTTTTGTTTTCTCTTATAATGAAAAACTAAATCTCTTTTTCAAGCTGTTTGAGAAAAGTCAGCTCTACAATGATTAGGAGAATAATCATTGCCTGTGTAGTAGCATGAATGAGTAATGGCCCCCCTAAGCTCATGCCTTTGGATACTTGGGTAGAGCTGTTTGGGAAGTGTTGTGTGTATTTTTACAATGTTACCAACTTTGGTCAGGGTCAGCTGTGCTATCAGCTCCTCTTGGCTTTCCTTTTGTTTTCCGCCTTTGCTCCAGGAGGTGGTTGTGCTATCAGCCCACTCCCAAGACCCTTGAATCTGAGGACAAAAGATATATACACACAGTTAATTTTTGTATAATTTTGTCTTTTTGGCATAATTGTTTGGCGCAGTGATCTCCCGCCTGAAAAAGCATGTCTTTTCTAATTCATTATCTCTGTCTGTCCATTTGCCCTAAATTTCAGTGGCTAGCCCCTGCAAACATCCTTGGCCTGTAGTGGTGGCCACAGGCCCCAGCTCTCTCCAAGACCTTACGTGATTGCTGCATTCTTCCTCCAAAGCATGGCAGAAAGGGCCTCCCCACTTCTCTGCATCTGTCTTTTCTTCCTGGGACCCAGAAGTCCTGCCCATACCTTCTACCCAGCAATTGGCTCCTGGGTCTTCTTTATTGAAAAATCAAGAACCAATTGGAGAATAGGGTGTTAGTATCAGAACTTCCCCTTACAGGGAAGGGCTAATACACATGACCGTGTCAAAAGAGGCATGTCACTGAGGCTGGGCTTTGGGATTATAAACAAAACAAAATAAAACAAACAAACAAAAAAAACTCTTGGCACTCTCGGTCTCCTTCTCTCCCTCCACCCCTCTCATCTTCTTCCTGCCCCCTACCCCCACCTACTTATGGACCATGATGTGAGATCTTAGCTGCTCCTGCTGCCATGACTTTGGTTCACTATCATGGTCTCTAACCCTCTGAAACTGTAAGCCTCAAATTAGATTCTTTCCTTTATACGTTATATTGGTTGTTGTGTCTTAAGTACAGCAATCTCTAATCACCTTCTATGCAGTAGATACTAAAGTTTCTTTTCTCTAACTAAAACTTACTGTCTAAAAATGTCCACCACTCCTACCCACTAAGCTCCAGCCTTTGATAACTTCCGTTCTATTCTCAACTTCTGAGAGGTCAACCTTTTCTTTTTACTAGTGAGTGTTGTTCAGTGTTGATACATGTATCATTTCATATCCATGATGTATTCATTTATCATAAACTTAATGGCTAAAAATACTCAGATTTGGTCAGGCATGGTAGCCCAAGTCTTTGATCCCTTGGGATGCAAAGGCTGATTTCTAGGAATATGAGGCCATGCTGCTTTAGTGAGTTCCAGGCTATCCAGGGCTGTATAGTGAGACTCAATCTCAAACAAGTACAACAACAACAACAACAACAAAACAAAAAGCAAACAAACTACCCCAAGCTTCAGACTTATAATCATAAAGCTTTGGAAGTCAGAATCTAAAGTTTATCACTCTTATTAACTTCCAAGTGTCAGCAGGACTGTGGATTTCTGGAAGCATGAAAGGAGTCAGCCCCCTGCCTTCACAGCATCCAGGGGAAGCTGCCCTCTGTAGCCTTGCCCCTCCCTCCAGCTTCTAGGCAAGCCACAAGGCATCTTCAAAACTAGACTTTACAATTGTTTCCTTTCTTCCATGGCCCAGATGAGGACCTCCCCACCTCAGCTTCTGTTTGCCATTTATAGGTGTTGGGGTATGAGGGTGTGGCCTGGCCCACAGTCTGCTGTGTATTAGAGTTTATGTGACAGTTTTTTTTTCTTTTAGCATTGGATTAATTTTCTCAAGACTGTCAGTCATAATTGAAGGCTAGGCACTACTGTAGTGAATGAAGCAAATCAATATTCTTGCTTTCAGAGGCCATCATAAGGGACAATCTTTTTTTGTTTTGTTTTGTTTTTTTTTAATTGGGTATTTATTTCATTTACATTTCCAATGCTATCCGAAAAGTCCCCCACACCCTCCCCCACCCACTCCCCTACCCACCCACTCCCACTTCTTGGCCCTGGCATTCCCCTATACTGAGGCATATAAAGTTTGCACGACCAATGGGCCTCTCTTTCCACTGATGGCCGACTAGGCCATCTTCTGATTCATATGTAGCTAGAGACACGAGCTCCAGGGGGGGGTGGGGAGGTCTTGGTTAGTTCATATTGTTGTTCCACCTATAGGATTGCAGATCCCTTCAGCTCCTTGGGTGCTTTCTCTAGCTCCTCCATTGGGGGCCCTGTGATACATCCAATAGCTGTCTGTGAGCATCCACTTCTGTGTTTGCCAGGCTCTGGCATAGTCTCACAAGAGACAGTCATATCTGGGTCCTTTCAGCAAAATCTTGCTAGTGTATGCAATGGTGTCAGCGTTTGGAAGCTGATTATAGGATGGATCCCCGGATATGGCAGTCTCTAGATGGTCCATCCTTTTGTCTCAGCTCCAAACTTTGTCTCTGTAACTCCTTCCATGGTTGTTTTGTTCCCAGTTCTAAGAAGGGGCAAAGTGTCCACACTTTGGTCTTTGTTCTTGTTGAGTTCCATGCTTTTAGCAAATTGTATCTTATATCTTGGGTATTCTAAATTTCTGGGCTAATATCCACTTATCAGTGAGTACATATTGTGTGAGTTCTTTTCTGATTGTGTTACCTCACTCAGGATGATGCCCTCCAGGTCCATCCATTTGCCTAGGAATTTCATAAATTCATTCTTTTTAATAGCTGAGTAGTACTCCATTGTGTAAATGTACCACATTTTCTGTATCCATTCCTCTGCTGAGGGGCATCTGGGTTCTTTCCAGCTTCTGGCTATTATAAATAAGGCTGCTATGAACATAGTGGAGCATGTGTCCTTCTTATCGGTTGGAACGTGTGTTCTGGATATATGCCCAGGAAAGGTATTGCAGGATCCTCCGGTAGTACTATGTCCAATATTTTGAGGAACTGCCAGACTGATTTCCAGAGTGGTTGTACAATCTTGCAATCCCACCAACAATGGAGGAGTGTTCCTCTTTCTCCACATCCTTGCCAGCATCTGCTGTCACCTGAATTTTTGATCTTAGCCATTCTGACTGGTGTGAGGTGGAATCTCAGGGTTGTTTTGATTTGCATTTCCCTGATGATTAAGGATGTTGAACATTTTTTTTCAGGTGCTTCTCAGCCATTTGTTATTCCTCAGGTGAGAATTCTTTGTTTAGCTCTGAGCCCCATTTTTTAATGGGGTTAATTGATTTTCTAGAGTCCACCTTCTTAAGTTCTTTATATATATTGGATATTAGTCCCCTATCTGATTTAGGATAGGTAAAGATCCTTTCCCCATCTGTTGGTGGCCTTTTTGTCTTATTGAAAGTGTCTTTTGCCTTGCAGAAGCTTTGCAATTTTATGAGGTGGGACAATCTTTTAAAATTTGATATCAGACTTGGTATGGTAGTCTACACTTGTCATTCCTGGGGCTCATGTGGCAAAATATCAGAACAGTATGGGCTACATGCTGAGATTTGAATGCAAGCAGAGAGAGAGAGAGAGAGAGAGAGAGAGAGAGAGAGAGAGAGAGAGAGAGAGAGAGAGAGAGAGAGAGAGAGAGAGAGAGAGACCACATATTTCTTTTAGGAATCCTGGATAGGTCTATTGTGACATAGTCTGCTTTTTATCTAGAGCAGACTCCTCTGGGTTACTTGGCTGCCGCTCTCCTTTCCTCCTCTCTAAATTTGCTACTCCATATCTGGCAGCTTCCTGGTCAAAGTATTCTGATCCCTAATGTCACTAAGTTGAGTTAGTTACAAGTTTGATGTCTGAGGTAGGAAGAAGCTTGGCAATATACACCAGTGTTAGATCATAGTAAGGTCCTACAGTGTGCGGCTAGGACAGACTTGAAACCCACATCCAAACGTGCCAAGTTCTGAGTTATTGATTTAGACATAGGGTTCAATCAAGCTGAGTTTGGACACATGATCTTTCTAGCCTTCTTAATGCTGGAATTATAGAACTGTGCCACCCCACACTTAGTTTGGGACTTTTGTTTCTGACAGTTGCCCCTTCTTCACTGCTCCAGTGAGATTCTATGAGCTCGTAGAGTAGCATTCTTTGCACCGATTTCAAGGACAGATGTAATAGCAGCCTTTGGGCTTGGTTGGGCAGAGAACTCTTTGGCCCAGGAGCCCACTCCCTGTCTCTTGCCCTCCTTCCTGTCCTTTATGTTGTCAGCTCTTAGGTCTGGAAACTGGAGATTTCACTGTCTTTCCTTTGCCCTGGGCAATGAGTTTTTCTCTCATGATACCTTTCCCATACAGCAACATTTCCATGCATCGTTAGGAAGAGTGCTTATTGGCTTTGGCTAAGGCCATCTTGTGTTGAAGTTTTAAGTTGTGTTATGCACAGTCACTGGGACAGCAACCTTTGAACAGCTGTTTTCAGCCCCACTTCTCATCTTGTGGGAATCTGTCAGTGTGAATCTAGTCCCTGCTGACCATCTTGTCAGTAGATGCACTGGCCACTTGCCTTCAGATGCACCACATAATGTTCTGATTCTTCTCTCAGTGGGATGTCTTACTCCTCTCTAGCCTTTTTGTAATACACACCACTCTTATTTCTATGAATGCCTTATACACATTCTTCTCTCTTTTCTACCCTTTACTATTATTTTAATAAGGTTTTCAGAGTTAGAAGATAACGTGTCCTTAGACATGACTTTGAATGGAAGATTAGCTAAGCCCTTGGTGCTGCTGAGTAGGCTTGCCCATCTACATCTTTCCTTACTTTATTACCCTAGCTCACACCCCTTCCTCGTGTCTAACATCTGATAATTCAGTCCACTATACCTAAAAGCAAAAATACTACATGAGGTGAGAGTCCCTCTAGCTCCCACCATCCCTCTTTCTGCAAATTCACCCTTCTTTCTGCCTGCCCATACCCTCTTTCCCTGTCCCCAGTGGAGTGGGTGTTCCTTTCCCTGCCCTCCACTGACCCTTTCCTTGCCCATGTGACTACACCTCCTTCCTCTCTAGGCCTTAACCACACCCAGCATTCCTAAATATACATCTTTCTGTTCAGCTTCCTTCAAGTTTCTGTCCGTTTGTTTCTATTCTTTTTTCTTTCTTCAAGTCTCTCTCTCTCTCTCTCTTTCTCTCTCTCTCTCTTTCTCTCTTTCTCTCTTTCTCTCTTTCTTTCTCTCTTTCTTTAAGACAGGCTTTTTCTACATAGCCTTGGCTGTCCTGGAACTATATACACCAGACAGGAGTTTCCTTAAATTTCACATGTCCAAAGTTAATATCATTCTTTCTGGAGATGAGTGATGGGGGGGGGGTTCTCTCTCTCTCTCTCTCTGTGTGTGTGTGTTTCCACTGTATTAAGGAATACCATGACTTATGATGACACCAAGCTTCAAGTGTGGGCAGCTGTTTAATTTCCTTGAATATTTATACCGCTGTACTGACCAGCACAGTAACAACTTGCCACATACAACTATTCAAGTTTGAATCTAAATAAGTTCCAGTCAAACACAATTTAAAGTTCATCTCCTTGGGTAAAGTAAACATACTGCAACTACATACAGGCTAATCCCGTGCATCTGGTAGTAATCTGTAGGGTGAGTAGACATGGCTGCTGTAGAACACTGCTGTCAATACAAGAAATTCTGTCTGAAGATGAATCTTACCTCCATACTCCACCAGAGTATCCATATATGGAAGGGACTGATCCCCATGCATCTGGGTGGGTACTGGAGTGCCTTTCCATCTTTATTCCCCCTTCATTGTTTGCAACCCCATCCCTTCCCATCCATCCCTCCCCTGTTTTGGCCCTTTTTCTTCTGTTAACCTAGTAAAACAAAACAGGCCCCAAACTCTTAAATGAGAACCAGACAGAAGCAAGAGTCTACTGTCTTCATCTTGCATTGTAAAGGATAGACGCCTTTTTCTCTTCTACAGTTGATGTTGCTTGTGGACTCCATTTTTATAGAAGATTCCCATCACAGTTTGCTAAATTCAGAGTTCTTGAAAGACAAGAGCCTTACCTTATATACTATTAGAGTCCGGGTATTTGCAGTAGATCAATTTCTGTACATCTGCATGGGTATTTGCTATGTACTAAGTTTAAGAGAATGAAGAAAGTAGCCTCCCAGGGTCAGGGGCTGGGGTTGGGGTTGCGGCTGAGGAACCCATTTTATAAGGGTTGTCAGAATGATACATGGCTTTCCTATGTACATCAGTCTTCCTTTGGATACACTTTGAATGTTGGCTGTCCCACTTCCAAAAACAAAACAAAGCAAACAACAACAAAGTATTCTGTAGAGAAAAAGTATATATCCTTTAATAAGAGACATCTTCAATAGAAGATGGGTTTATCAGGTAATTACTGCAAATATAGAATTTTTTAAAAATGTTACTCTTTAATATTATGTGGGTCCAAGAATTGCAAATCACGATGTGCGCAGCAGGGCTACACCATCTCTCCAGGCTGGGAAAGGGCAGCCTTTAGTTTGTCTTTCAATTCCTGCATCCAATAGCTCTTGATTTGCAGCCATTCTCTATATTAATCTCCATGTGTCCTTTACTGGTCTCATATCTCTGCCTCAGCTCCTACCCCTACCCCCACCCACTTTTAAGAAGCAGGTCATTGTGTGGTGTCTATTCTAAGTCCAGGATGATCTCAGAGATCTGTAGTGTCATCCCATCTACAGAGACTGTTCTGAAATAGTCACATTCCCAGGTATTATGTAGAATTGGGACATCACTTTTGAGGGAGTCCTGATCCAACCCATTCCCATGGGAGGAGTGAAAAGGAAATCTCTAATGGCTATCTGCCTGCCTCCTGGTCCTTGCCTAAGCTAACTTGTTTTATTGGGTGGCCTTCAATTCTAGTATTGGCTCATTTAATTTCACCCTAAATCTGTAGAGACACTCAGGTCATCCTGCAGCTGCCCTTCTTTCCATGTAGCTGACCCTTCAGCTGATTTTTTTTCCCGACTGATGAACACTGTTATTTAAAAATAAGACATAGTCCAAAAGGAATATATCATCCTTTAATTTTTCAAAGAGTCCATAGCTTTTAAAATGAGAATGTATAGATTAGAAATCACTGGACCACATGAATGCACACGGGAAATGACCAGAAGCAATTGCCTGAGAGCAGTTAAAAGGGACGTGCTAACCTTTTCTGTGTTAACCTGCAGTGCGCCTTAGCTTTTCCACAGTCAACATTCAGCACCTTTGTGATTAGAAGAGCAAATGTTTCTAAACCATGGGTTATTTTAAACGATGTCTTAATAAATTTGCTAGATCTGTTTGTATTTTTCAAAATCCAACTCTGGTGGCTTATGCCTCAATCCTTGTACTAGAGAAACTGAGGCAGGGCAATTGTTCTAAGATCCAAGACCATCCTGGGATAAGGACTAAGATCCTGACTCAAAAAATCCTAACCAAGCGAACCAAGAACACTGACTGGTGATTTAGGAACAGGCCAGTGATGGCTTCCTGCTACGATTAGACTGGATGTAAGTTTTAGAGTGATGTTAACTTTGTTAATTATTCAGAGCCTTACTGACTCAACCAGGGAAGCTGCCAGGGAACATAGTGGAAGCACGCCCCCCCCCCCCCCCCCCGCCCCATGGCCTGATGAATCTCCATCACTGACACTGCCTTTGGTTTGCCAGGGACTATTCCAGAATAAACTCCCATCTTGACTTCTGTTTGACTCCAGCAGGCATGTGTCTTTGCAGTCTGGTTGTGTTTTGATTGCAGCCCTTGCTTCTGTTGTGTTGGGAGAACACTGTGCATTTCAAGCAATCCCCAGCTCCTGGAAGCCACAGCAAAGCATTAGGCTCTTTTGATCTGCTTCACTATTGAATGCAATTTGCTCCAAGGGAATTTCCCTATTTTGGCTTATAATATGTTGATGAATTATTGAAACTTCAATTACTTTTGGTTCCCAAGATAACAGGGTAGAGATAGCCCAGACATTTAATATGAAAGCTTTCTAGAAGCTCTTAGAGAGGGGGGCTGTGTCTCTGCCCTTGCCTGGAAGGGCTGTGCCGTCAAGAGCTAGAGTAGGAATTGGGCTCTGCTCTGCCTGTCTGTGATGCTTTGTATAATGCTTTTGTAGCCTTGGGCCGGCTGCTCAAGATATGGTTCCCTGATGTCCACCATTCATACCTTTGGGGAACTCATTAGATGTAACACTAGGGTAGGTTTCTGCCACCCCGATTTCTCACTAACCCTAAAAGAGAGATCTAGTATACCATAAAGTTTAGAAAACCCAGCTCTAAATGAATGCCCAGGTGTACCTTCTGGCTGGCTGCATCTGGTGCTTCATTCATTTGAATTTTGGGGCACTGCAGTCAATCTGAAGCATAATAAACTAGACTTATTACTACTTCCCCATAATTCTAGCATTCAAGAGCTAAAGACAGTAGCTTCAGAAGTTCAAGGTCATCTTGGTTGCATAGCAAGCTTGATAACAGGCTTGGTACTCTGATAATAAAAGTGTGTCCATGGTTATCATAAAGGTTGCAACTGTTGCCACTTACTGGGATGTTTCTCTCCTTGGTGGCCACAGAGCAGTAACTACACATAAGTGAGATGTTAATAGGGCATATTTTATTTTATTTTTTAAATTTTATGTTTATGGGTGTTTTTGCCTGTATGTATGTCTATAAATCTTACATGTACCTGGTGCATGTGTAGGTCAGAATGGGACATCTGGTCCCCTGGGACTATAGTCACCGATAGTTATGAGCCTCCATGTAAGTGCTTCAAATTGAGCTCTGGTCTCCTGGAAGAACAGTCAGGGCTCTTATCACCAAGCTATCTCTCCAGCCTCTACTCTTGTGCCTTAAATGTATTCACAGAGTCCCGTTTGTTTTGTTTTGTTTTGTTTTTTCTTGCTTTATTATTTAAATGTTCCTCTTTACTGTACCAGGGATGCTCCTGAGCCTTGGTTACCTAGAGGAAAGCTGTTGGTACCTTCACTGTCACTCCAGTTTGGTTGTACTTCTCTCTCAAAGTCCTGTCACTAATAACAGTATTGCATATTCTCCAGATGCTAGGTACACAGTCCTACATCCCCATCCTCTCCCTATTCCTCTACCAAGCCCACCCTGACATGTTCTCCTATGGAACCCAATTCTCCTATCATATACTTCTTTATATTCTCTGGAGTAGCTTCAGGTGGAAATTCAGTCTTCCCAAGTTCTGCTGCCTTGGAGCACTGGAGACATATTTCTAGCAATTTGTGTGTGTGTGTGTGTGTGTGTGTGTGTGTGTGTGTGTGTGTGGACTCTTGTTCTCTATACCTGTGTGGCCTCTGGGTTTCCTAAGACTAGAGATCGCATCCTTATCTGAGTTGCCCACTACAGCATCAGATGCTTTTCCGAATTCGTCACCCCTGTGTTGAAAGCTTCTAACACTTAGGTTGCATATTCCCCTTCTTGCTTGTAAATAAGAGATGATTGGTCAGCAGTGAGCCCACTTAAGGACTCAGTAGCTTCAGTGAATTTTACCAGCTGAGCAGCACAGTTGAAAACTGTTGCCATAGGCTGTCTGGCTCTTTTGCTCTTTAACCCGGGAAACTGCCAACTCCGTCTAAAGGGATTATTTTTTCAGGTCCGAGAGCTCCAAACTCGGCTGCAGAGTGTGCAGGCTACTGGGCCTTCTAGCCCAGGTCGCCTCACCCCTGCCAATCGCCCAATTAACCCCAGCACCGGAGAGCTAAGCACCAGCAGTAGCAGCAATGACATCCCCATCGCTAAGGTGAGCTCCCCAGGATAAGTCTGGTGGTGTCGGGACACTTCTTATCTAAAAAACCCAGCTGGGGCTGAACCCACCGTTGTGCAGGCATACCAGTACACATCTTCTAGTGGCTTCCCCTGGGACTGAGTGTCAACTCTACCAAATCAAGCTGCAGGGAGAGATAACCCACTAATAGGTTTAAGTCTCTCTTAGAGGCAACCTGTATACCGGGTCTCATTAATCAGCCTACTGGAAAATGTCACAGCTGACAAGCTATTGTGGAGAGTTTTGTCAAGTGAGACTTCACAATGGATGGGTACTTGCTTTCAAGGAACTATCAGCCCTTAGGGGACCCTGAGTGATGAAGCAGTGAATTCCCCCTTAGAAGAATGACAGCTGTGTCAGTGGAGGAAACACATCACAGAGCTGAGTGTGGAGGTGCAGGCTTGTAACTCCATCCAGGAGGCAGAGGCAGGAGGATCAAAAGGAGCTCCAGGCCATCCAGGAGTGCATAGTGGGACACTGTCCCAAAAGGAATAAAAAAGAAAGAAAAGAAAAAAGAAATACATTGTTACCATTTGTTCTCTGCCATAGCCCCTTTGCCAGGCTTTTGTACACTTTCCTAAAAAGACCCTGTCACATGGTACCAATGGTAGGTGTCTTCCTGCCTTCCAGCACTAAGAGTCTCCACAATGAAGCTGTTTCTCAGCTTTCATGTTTAGTAAGTTAGGTGAAATGGTTGCTTCTTGACCATGCGTGAGTTTTGTCTCCTAAGGCACATTTTGAATGGTAACAACTGGAGCACTGCAGGCATCTTGTGGCCAGCTCCACAATAGCTCCCTCTACCCCAGCCAAGGTTCCCCAGGGCCCCAAATGTGCTGAGGTCTAGAAGCCCCATTTTAAGTTTATGGCAGCAGGATTGAGCCAGGGAATGACTTTAATTCACAGGGCTAAAAATTGTGTAAGCCTTGCTCCAACCTATGTTATGCAGGGGGGGGGGGGGGGGCTGGTGTGGACTTTCTGATCGATTGTTCTTTGTTTAAGATTGCCGAGAGAGTGAAGCTGTCAAAGACAAGGTCTGAATCGTCATCATCTGACAGGCCAGTCCTGGGCTCGGAAATCAGTAGCATTGGGGTGAGTGTCGGTGATGGGCGAGGGAAGAAGGAACTCTATAACAGCCACCCAGACCCTGGCTCCTAGAAGACAGAAGCGTTGATGTTCCCTCCAATTTGTCAGTTAATTGGATAACAAATCGTAAGGGTTTCATTCCACAGAGGCAAAGTCAAATGTGTAAAGTTTCTAAATGGTGAATTGCTACTTCAGCTTTAAAGTAGGTATCTCCCGATCCCTCCTCCCCCCCCCCCCCCACACACACACACTGGAAACCTTCCAAAAACTAAATAACATTTGGTTAGTTATTGGTGATGCCCATGAATGACATGAAGTATCTGCTCCCAGAGACGTAGGGAGTTGCAAAACTCCAAAAGAACTATCTCTTGGCACATACAACTTGAAGGGGCTCACACTGTTCATGGAGTGGGGGATGCTGCCTTGGAAGTGGGGCCCATAGCTAGCAGAACATGGATTAGACCTGACTGTTCAGTGTGAATCTTCACACCAGTGTCTCTCACCTCCAGGGAGGGAGACGGAAGGCTGGTGAGGGGACAATGGAGTAGGGAGTAGTTCCCAGTTCTTTTACTGATTTTGTTTGTTTGTTTTTTAAAGATTTATTCATTTATCTATTTATTTTATGTATATGTATACTCTATTTGTATGTATACCTGCATGCCAGAAGAGGGCATCAGATCCTAGGATAGACATTTGTGAGCCACCATGTAGTTGCTGGGAATTGAACTCAAGACCTCTAGAAGAGCAGTCAGTGCTCTTCACCACTGAGCCATCTCTCCTGCCCTATAGCTTCAGTTCTTTAAGGAGTGCGCTTTAAGATTGGGCATGGAGCTGGGAGAGCTAGCTGCTTGATTCTAGGGCAAAAGGAAAGGGTCTTAAAAAAAACCCAAAACTCACTTTAATTTCCTAATTTAAAGTTTTGCATTGAGCGAAAACCACATGTGTCCAGATTCTGTGCCAAACCCAAACTGTGAGGATAAAGGGGACAACATCTCTCTTGGGCCACCATCACCCCGGACTATGGCCGTAGAGTGTCAGGAGTTCAAGGCAGGAGGAGAAATTCCAGACTGTGTTTACAGTCCTGACTTCTCGGGACTCTAGGAGAAGTGATCTGCTTCTTGTTTCCCTGTGTAAGCTATTCAGGAGGTGCAGCTGTGAGCTGATTGTGTTTCACACGATACTGTCACAGTCATTTTTTTTAATGCTAGAATTATACTAACTGAGACCCATGAGACTCAGAAGGGTGACCATCTGCTGGCTCCAAATTCTTAAGGAGGATTGGCTTTAAGTTGTCCCATGTGCAGATTGTGCCTGGGGACCGGTGTTTCTGACCTGACATCTCCCGGGGGGATATTGTGCTCATTTGTACAGGTTTCCAGCAGTGTGGCAGAACACCTGGCCCACTCACTCCAGGACTGCTCCAACATCCAGGAAATTTTCCAGACACTCTACTCACACGGATCTGCCATCTCTGAAAGCAAGATTAGAGAGTTTGAGGTGGAAACGGAACGATTGAATAGGTAAAGAGCGATCTGACATATTTCACTGGAAGAAGGGGTAGGGGTGGGGGTGGGAGTGGGAGCTGCTCCTGACCCTCTCTCTAAAGGATCATCCAAATTGGCTTGTGAATTGTGACCTGGAGTGAGATTGCCAGGCTGCTGGGATTGAGATGGAGACAGGACATGCTTGTGGCACACAGGGTCAACTTCACAGGCTCGGGACAGACATTCACACAGGGCCTTGTGCGTAGGAAGGTTGAACACATGCATTCTGACTGTGCTGTTAGTGTTCTAAATCCTTAACTGTGTGTAGACAAGGAGCCCCGCCCTGCCTTCTCATTTTCATGCTGGACCTTGCGAAGTACATAGCGAGTGAGTCCAGGGAGCAATCCACCAAGAATGTCAAGTAGGTCATAGACGGCTGCCAAGCATATGGGCCAGTGCTGCAGAGAGTCACAGTGGGAAGTCCTGGAATGTTGAGTCAGTGTCAGGGGGTGCTTGTGTTTGCCAGAAGTAGCAGAAGCAGTGTGCTGGAGCCATTCTTGGCATCTGCCCCACATATTGGTCTAACTCCCTGCTCTTTTCTGAGGGCTGTCTGCATTTCTTTATGCACTCTGCTCATGTGCATCCTATCCTACCATAGGCCAGCTTTATAAATTCTAGCCGATGATGCTCTTGATATAGATAGATGTAGGATGCACTCCTGCTCCTTGGTGAAGACAAGCTTCAAGCACTCTTAGTGACGAGGGAACTCCTTCAAAAGCTGAGAAAGGACCACAGCCAAACCTGCTAACCACAGGCTGACTCAGACTTTGTCCCATGATAACAGAATGGCTCGTTGAACAGTTTCCAAGGATGGTGTGGCTGCCTTGACTTAGCAGTCTTCGGGGAGAGCACAGGAAGGGGTTGGAAGGCTCCTGAGCTAATCAAGAAGGAATGTGAGCACTAATTCCCATCTACCATTGCTGAATTCCATTCCTCTTGTGTGTGGCAAAATGGAATAAATCAAACTAGCATGTTACTCCTCCCTGATACGAAGCTGTTTTCGTCCTTGAGAACAAAGGGAATGTGGCGCTCTAGGCCATCTCAAAGATTACTTTTTTAAAATAAACATACGTGTGCCGTGTGCCTACGTCTGTGTGGGTATGAGCGCATGAGTGCCTGTGGAAGCCAGACGCATCAGATCTTCCTGAAACTAGAATTATAAGAGGCTGTAAACTGCCTAGCATAGGTTCTGAGAATCGAACTTAGATCCTCTGCAAGAAAAGCATATGCTTTTAACTGGTGAGCCATCTCACCAGGCCCGTTTGAGTGATTTTACAATTTGAAATTAAATGGTTTCCTTGTTAAATCCAAAGTCTTTTAAAGTGCCAGTTCTGATGAGTAGCTCATAACAACAAAGCAGAAACCTTTTCCTCCAGTGGCCTTCCCAGCCTTAGCCCTGAATCAGATATGCCCTTTCCAATTGAATGAAGCCATGTGCCTTCAGGGAACCCTCCCTTCAGCTGAAGATCTCTTCTCTGGGATTTCAAAGGCTTGCTTTGTTGCTGAACTTGGGCAAGGCACCTTTCTTCTCTGGCCTATGCACCCAGGAGAGAACAAAGAAGGGGCACTATTTAGTGCTCAAAGCGCAGGTTGTGTGTTTAGCATCACACAATGAATGCTCACAGAAAAAATGTCTAAATGTTCAACTTGTGAGGATTAGGCTAGTCTCCCTCCTGAATGAGAAAACAAAGGCTTTGAAGTGGAAAGTTGAGAGATGAAGTCCAGCACAGTTACTTAACAGGCAGAATTCCAGACCCTGCCCTTCGCCCTCACCCTGTTGTTCTATCATTATAGCTGTGGTCAGAACGTGGGTCTTCTTAGAAATACGGTCTTAATGACTGTTATTTTATTGTCTCCACATTAAAGGACTATTACTCTTTAAAAAAATAAATAAGGCTAGGCTTTGACTCAGATTTCCTTGGGTTAGGGAAACATAACGACACAACATTGCACTTACTCATGTTGCACATCATCTGTGTTAAGCACCTACTGTGTGCTAAAGTATGGAGCATGAGAAACAGAGAATGGCTCTCATCTCCTGAAGCGCATGTTTTGTTAGGAAGTGTAGAAGGAAAACAGTAGAGGAACCGTCAAGGAAGAGTCAAGTTATTTATTTGTTATTATTGTTATATTGGATGCTGGAGGTTAAGGCCAGGACCTTATACAAGCTATGCAGCCATTCTACTGCTGAGCTGTGTCCCTTGCCTGAGGATTATTCCTTGATAAGTAGTGGTCCATGGAGGTGTGGCTAAATAGGAGAGGTTTATCATGAGGTTTTAAGGAAAAAGAGCAGCCATGACAAGGTTGGAAGAGTCTTAATTCTGGACTGGACAAAAGTGGTGTGAAAGAGGAGCCATACAAAGGCTAGTAGGACCGAGGTAGAGCGAGGCCCTGGAGGATACACGGGAAGCAGGAGGACCACCAGGCAGAGGCTGGCATAGATGCAGAATCGGATTCTATAGCAGATTTTACTCTGTAGCCTAAATATAGTTAGAAGGCATTTTCAACGGGAAGAACAAAACCTGTTCTGCCTTCTGGAGCTTCGAGGTAAAGGATAGAAAGAGTGGGAGCAGAGAGATGACTGTGATGGGCCAGGAGCCACAGCACATAATGCGTTCAGAAGAAGGGAAGCCTCAGCCACATTAGGCCTGGCTGTAAGGAGAGGCTCTGAGATGCTCCTGTGCTGGCTTGTGAGACTAGGAGCATGGCTGCGGTGGCGACCGGTGTGGGGAAGGTGAGGGAGAGCAGGATGAAGAAAACTGAGCTCCCTGTCTTTGTTAAGTTGGAAGCAGTGTGTGACACCCCCCTCACCCCCCCCCCCCCCCCCGCAGTGGGAATGCCAGGAGGCAGCTGATGTGTGGGACTGGCACTCAGAGGGTGGTGTGTGCTAGAAAAGATGGGAAGCCATAGAAACAGAGTGCCTCCTGGAGCCACAGCCTGGATAGAAGCACCCCTAGGGAGAGTGTTGACAGGGGAGGGAACCCTCCCCCAAGCCTGAGCCTGAGGAAACACCAACCCTCACAGCCTTTACATCCAGAAGAAGACCAGCAGGGGGCGTCCTGACCTGAGCAAAGAAAGTGTTTCAGGCAGGGATGGTGTAGGTTAGTAAGTGGGGTTAATGGCTTCCAATTAGCAAGGACTGCTGTACTGGAATTATAAATCAGAGAGTGGGAACTATTGAAAGAAGCCAAAATGAGCAAAAGCTGAAAAGTGTGTGCTTCTAACACTTCACTCACTCATTGTGCCCTGTAGGAGTCTTCAGTACTCTCCCAGCAGACATGTCCCATACAGGCAAATCCATTCTGTCCTAAGATTGTTGCTCAAGGCCAGTGGGTTCCACAGGCCATCTCCCTCAGAAGTCAACTGAATATCTCTCGAAGACTTGCTTCTATGAAGACTGTGAAAGAGTGTACTCTGTGGAAAATGAAGGATCACACACACACACACATGTCCTAGGACAGAAACTAGAGAAGCTGAAGGGTCTACATTTGTTTGTTTTCTGACTTTTCCTCAAAGCCATTGCTTTGACTATAGAGTTCTGGATCTGATATAAAAGAACCTAAAAATTCTCACTGCTGATTGTCCCAGTCACTGGTGTTGATAGACATCTAGCCTGGAAGGCCCTTTGGACATGGTCACAGGTCTCTGGTCTAGTTCCCAGTTAGGGACAGCCTGGTAGAATTGTCCTAATCATTCACCAATTCACCTTTGGCTAGTGTTCTGTGGAGTGTGGTTAAGAGCACAGGATCTAGGTTGATCAGCCTGGTTAAGTTCCAAGTCAAGGAACTTGACCTTTCACTATTTGAATGCATCTCCTGACCTGGGTAACAGGTCAATCATACCTGACTGGGCAGGCTGATGGAGGAAGACCCAGCAAAGGCACAGCAGCCATTATGACCATGCGTATTGCCCCATGCAATGTGGCTTGTCGCAGCATAGCTGGAGTTACTTTGCAGAGTTATGGGATGCCAAAGCTGTTGATTTCCTTACTATAGACCCATGGCCACATCCAGTAAAGGCACATGGCATAGATGTAACCAGGTACCAGAGTCTATAATTTCTTTGTGGTGGTTGTCTTTAGTTTTTTGAGTCAGGGTCTCTCTACATAGCTGTGGCTGTCCTAGAACTCACTTAAATTTAAAGAGTTCTGCCTGCCTCCTGAGTTCTGAGGGGAAGACCATGACATTCAGCCCCCCGTGTCTTTACTTTTGCTTCACACTTAATTCCATGATTATTTTATTTTGAGCTGTTCTGTGTCTGTTACACTTGGTAAAATGCCCACCAATGCCATATCATTTTTGTAATTACGTATGTGTCGCATCTATGAGTTCATGTACATTTGTGTAACACGTGGAAGAAAAAAAAACCCACCGAGTGCCTTTCTCAGTCACTCTCTACCTTCTTTTCATGAGGCAGGGTCCCTTACCTGGATCTGGAGCCGATTTGGCTAAGCTGTCTGGTGAGCAAACCCCACAGAGCCATCCCTTTGCCTTCCCAGTGCTGGAAGTTTAGATGGTGCCACTTTGCCAGGAGTGGTTGCAGGGGACTGAATTCATCATACTCTAGTGCTCTTGCCACAAGCATTTCACTTTGCTGAGCTGTGTCGCCAGCCTCCCATATCACATGTGTGTTGTATATATGTGTCTGTGGATGTATATTTGTCTGTGGCATACAAATGTGTTCATGTGTGCACTCACCCATGCATGAACATAGCAGTGAGAAGTTGATATTAGGTGTCTTTCTCTATTGCTCTTCACCTTAGTTTTTGAGACAGGGCCTCTCAGCAAACCCTGAGCTCACCAGGCTGGCTGGCTAGCAATCTCCAGGAAACTGCCTGACTCTGGCCAATCCACATCACTAGAATTACAGGTGCACGCCACTGCGCCTGTGCCGGGATCTCCACACAGGTTCTCATGCTTGCATGGCAAGCACTTTATCTGCTGGCCCTCTCCCTGCCGTGTTCTCTTACCATGATCATCTGGTCTACTTGTGAGTGAGACAAGTGAAATATCAGACTGCAGTCCTAGCATGTAAAATCAATGTTCCTTTCTTTGTAGTCGTATTGAACACCTCAAATCCCAAAATGATCTTCTCACCATAACCCTGGAGGAATGTAAAAGCAACGCCGAGAGGATGAGCATGCTGGTGGGGAAGTACGAATCCAACGCCACAGCCCTGAGGCTGGCCTTGCAGTACAGGTAGGAGAGCCAGAGGGGACAGACATCTTGGGTATGCTTTTAATTGTTTAACACTTGTTTGTTTACTTAAAGTTAATTAATGTTATTAATTAATTAACTTAGAGTATTGAAATAAATGTATACTGACTTAAAATTATTAATTTATATTATTTATATAAATATTACAAATTTGTATTAATTGACAAAAGCAATGAACTAATAGAACTAAAATTATTTTTAAAATGTATTCACTTACTGTGGGCATGCATGCCCGCATGAGTGCATACATGCCACAGTGCGTGTGTGGAAGTCCAAAGACAATATGGGAATCCATCCTCTCTTTCCACCATGTGGGTTTCAGATTTTGAACCCAGGTTGTCAGGCTTGGCCTACTGTGTGTTGTCACCCTCGGAGCCATCTCACTGGCCCATTCTCAGTGTCCTTGCAACAGCATCATTGCATGTGCATCTGTGGCAGTCCTTAACATAAAAGGAAAGACATATCGAGTGGCTTGGACCTGCAAATATTAGTGTGGTTCATATTGAAAACCAATCAGTGTCCTTCAGCAATTAGGAGAGTAAGATAATCGAGATGGTAGTAGTACTTGATATGTCCCCAATATCCCAATTCAGACTAAAGATTAACTAACTCATCTGAGTGATGCCACCCAAAACATCAGCGTGGAGGGTCAGGGAGATGGCACCTAACCACCAAATCCAGTGACCTGAGTTTCAGCCTTGCAACCCACATGGTAAAAGGCAAAGTGAGAACCACTCTTGCAAATTTTCCTCTGGCCACCATGCATGCACTGCAATGCCCCCCCCCCCACCACATGTAATAAATAAGTGTGAAAAACAATCCCTGTTAAAACATTCAGCTCTGTGTTCTATTTCCATTTGTCTCTTCTATTCGTTATTTATATGTATTTATTCAGTTTGTTATAGAATTTCTTTGCTTGTTTGCTTTCAGTCTTACAGAGTGAATCCGGGGATTTACACAAGCTAGCAAGTGCTCTCCCACTGAGCTGAGCTCC
This sequence comes from Mus caroli, assembly GCF_978045245.1. Taxonomy (NCBI): domain Eukaryota; kingdom Metazoa; phylum Chordata; class Mammalia; order Rodentia; family Muridae; genus Mus; species Mus caroli. The sequence continues at coordinate 42,423,705 of NW_028227274.1, read as the reverse complement.
AAGCTTGGCATCGTTCTTCATTTTGTTTGTTTTGTTTTGTTTGAGACAGGATCTCTGTATAACAGCACTGACTGTCTTGGAGCTTGCTCTGGAGACCAGGCTGGCCTTAAACTCACAGAGATCTGCTTGCCTCTGCCTCTCATGTGCTAGGACTAAAGTCATGTGCCACCATTTACTGGCTTTTTTATTGTCTTAACTTTTTAAATTTTACAAACATTTTTCATACAGTATGTTCTGAGAGTGTTTTCCCCCCCCTCCAGACTTCTCTCAGATCCTCCCCCTCTTCTTAACCACACACCTTTTTGTTCTCTCTCCCCACCCTACCCCCAATCTTAAAAACAAAGACAAAAGAAAAAAACCCACAAAAAGGAAAGCTAAAACAAATGAGCAAAAGACCAATAAGACAAAAAAATGCATAAACAAAACAAAATAAAATCCAAAGTCCACATACAAAAAAAGGCATGGAATTCATTTTGTGTTGGGCAACTACTCCTGGCATTGGGCCTGCCCTGGAGTGTTTTATATACCCAGTGACATCCCACGGGAGAAAACTGATTTTCCCTTTTGTGAGCAGGTATCCGTTGCATATAGTTATGGTTAGGAGTGGGAGCCCATGTCTGCTTCTGCTATCAGTGCTGAGAGCCTGTCTGACTTGAACCTGTGCAGGTCTCACACATGCCTGGCACAGGTTTTTAATTGTACATAATAGTCTGCACTTATCTTGGATGGCTGAATCCAAAGCTGCATATTTTATGCCTTTAACATTGCTCATTTTTCTAAAAGACCTTTGAAGACACTGGGTATTAAAATAGTTCAACAGTAAAAAGCCTGATGCAGATAATATTGTCATTCTTTAAATGCTTTCCTTGGGATAACTTTCCCAAAGCAGAAGACATGAGTATCATCAGAGCTCTTCAGTTGGTTTCCATTAAAAAGATGCCAGTTGATTACAGGCCTGGTGATAGGGCTTATGCCTTTAATCCCAGCACTTCAAGACAGGCGGATCTCTGTGAGTTTGAAGCCAGCCTGGTCTACCACATGAGTTCCTGGACAGAGAGGGCTACAAAGAGAAACCCTATATTAAAAATGAAGGAGGAGAAGGAGAAGGAGAAAAGAAAAAAGAAAAGGGGGGAGGGAAAGAAAGAAAGAAAGAAAGAAAGAAAGAAAGAAAGAAAGAAAGAAAGAAAGGGAGAAAGAAGGAAAAAAGAAAGAAGGAAGGAAGCCAGTTAAGAAGTTATAGTTAATCCATTTGTGAATAGGTAATAACACTTTTCTTTCTCACTTTTTGCTTGCTTATTTTTTTTTATTTTTTAAAATTTATTTTATTTTATTTTATTTTATTATTTTGGTTTTTTGAGACAGGGTTTCTCTGTGTAGCCCTGGCTGTCCTGGAACTCACTTTGTAGACCAGGCTGGCCTCGAACTCAGAAATCTGCCTGCTTCTGCCTCCCAAGTGCTGGGATTAAAGGCGTGTGCCACCATGCCCAGCTGTTTTTTTTATTTTTTAAAAAATTACATTTATTTGGGTTTTACACCATAGCATGGATGTGTGGAGGTCAGAAGACAATATGCAGAAGTGAGTTCCACTGTGTAGATCCCCAGATCAAACAATGTCAGGCTTGGTGGCAAATGCCTATATTCACTGAGCTATTACCCTAGCCCCATTCATTATTTTAAAACCCATTTTTTTTAAAGCCGAAAAAGTGTCACTATCTTCTGAGGTGTGTTAGTGGCTCTCACGGACCACTATCCACCTTTGGTCTCGGGGTGCTGCCCACGAGCACATCCCGAAGGATGAAGCACCTCCCACCTGCCTGCCTGCCTTTGCAGGGAGCTGCCTGCACCACAAGCTCACTAGCTTAATGTGACCCTTTTCTTAACTCTTGGCTTAGGGAGGGGTGATGAGCATGGAACCAATTTAAACCAGATGGCTTCTCTGTTTTTGTCTCTGTAAATGTCGATTAAAGCAGCATTCCCCTTGTTCAGCTTGGAGAACCTCATCAAGCATTTGCTCATAAAAGAAATCTTGCTGCTGCCGCGGTCCTCTTGTCCTGAGCACACTAAGCACATGGGTGTCAGGCGTGTGTCTCGCCTCCTGTCTGGACATGGGTCTGTGTGTATCAGAAGTGGAGTGTGTGTGTGTGTGTGTGTGTGTGTGAGAGAGAGAGAGAGAGAGAGAGAGCGACACAGAGAGACACAGAGAGAGACAGAGACAGACAGAGACAGACAGAGACAGAGATACACACACACACACACAGAATGAATCTCATCTCACTATATAGTCCAAGCTAGCCTCAGGCATGTAGTTATCCTGCCTTATCCCCGTCCATGTGGGAGACAGACATGCACTCAGTCATGCTTAGCATAGAGACTGTTCTTGGACCCAGCTTGCATGCTCAGCGGATGATGGGCATAGGGAAGAGTAACTTTTCCTTCTCTCAGACATCCTAGCTCAGACTCTTACAAGAAACCTAACCGGCATTTCATGAGGTTTTTGCAGGAATCCCTATTTGCACTTTCTATGGGGATGGAGCTGTTCTCTCTCTGCGCTCAGCCCTGTGGTGACCGGCAGCCATGCAATAACTGCACATGGGTATTATGGCCACTGCACAGGAGGGCATGAGGTTTCCATTGGAATTAACTTGAAATAGCCACGTATAGCTATTGTCTACTGTACAGTACACATATAGGTCAAAATGATTGTTTCCTTAAGGGGAATTTTGATAGCTGTTGAGTGCTGCGTGCCAGGGTCAGACATCTGTGGTGACTTGACTGGCTGGGTGAAGTCTCTGGGCTCCTAGGCAGTTCTGAAGGTCAGTGTCAGCTAGGGCTGTTTCTGAAAGTCGCTGAAACCACTAGGACCTCCTTCCTAGCAGACTGTGTCTCTCCAGCAACCTCAGTTCCTCACTAGCTATAGGCTACAAGTCTTCGTTCCTCTCCACATAGGGTCTCTTCATAGGGCTGCTCAAGATGACCCCCTCCCCTAAGCCCCCATATCCTGAGAGAGAGAACAGGAGGTGGAGAATAGTCAAGATGGAAGTCATGATGTTTTAAGGGTCTACTGTTGGGTGTGGCACATCATGATTTCCATTAGTTAGAAAGACCAACCCTGACAGAGTCAAGGGGACAGTGGAGGAGTATGCATACCAGGATGCAGGCTCAGTAGGGGCTACTATGGACTGAATACCATAGGTGTGTCGCATGTCTCTCCTGACTTGTCATCAGAAGGACAACCAATTTGCCTCTCCCTCTGTTGCTGCTTCTTGTGTATTTTTCTAGAACATTGTTTGTTTTTGAAAAAGAGGTAAACACACCAGCAAGGCACTGGTTTGTCTCAGGAGCACTTACTTCTGCATGGAGTGTTCTTTACTGTGTGGGTGGGGAGGGTGAGGCAGGCCCTGGGCTGGAGTGACACTAATGATGAGGATCATTGCCATTCATGGCCAGCGTTGATGCCAGGTTGTGCTTCTCTTGCAGTGAGCAGTGCATAGAAGCCTACGAACTCCTGTTGGCCCTGGCTGAGAGCGAGCAGAGCCTCATCCTGGGGCAATTCCGGGCAGCTGGTGTGGGCTCCTCCCCTGGTAAGTGTCCCCTTAGTTCCCTTGGTGCTACTCCCCATGTTGTCCCCACTGCTGCTGGCATTGAGTCATCTCCCAGAAACACGAAGTCTGCTTGTCAACTGTGTTTTCCGTTCTCACCCATGACTGAGTGTGTAAATTGTTTACATTGCATGCAGCAAGAACTGGAGTGGAAACCAGATCACAGACAAGTTAAAACAAACAAGCACTCTTAGAAATGAGTTCTCCTGGGATGACAGGAGGAGCTGAGGGAGTGGGGCTCACGGGGCTGTTAAAGGGACCAAGGCATTGTGTAGCTGCCTAGTGATGGTCCCTTTGCTGCTGCTGTGGCCATGGACCAGGCTAGTTGGTCTTCTTGTCTCTGTAGTTATACTTGTTTCCTAGGTTCAGTGAAGAGCTTTGAAACCTAGTTCTCCACCTCCATAGATCTCATGAATAGAGCTGTAGTTTTATACCTGGACGGCTCTGGTAGCATAGGTATGTCTGATAGCCTTTGCATCAGCCTGCCATCTTTACTCAACCTCAGTGGTCAAGTACCCTACCAGCCTCATTTGTACCTCAGACTCTTCACCAGTGGTTCTCAGCCTTCCTAATGCTGTGATCCTTTCATACAATTCCTCCTGTTGGGATAACCACCAAGATAAAATTATTTTCAGTGCTACTTCAGAACTGTAATTTTGCTACTGTTATGAATCATAATGTAAATATCTGACATGCCGCCTCCAAAAGTGTCTCTCGACACACGGGTTGAAAACTGCTGCCCTACAGTGTTCCCCCACTTCTGCCTCTGTGTAAGCAAAAAGAGCAGGTAGGCTCCTTCACCACATTGATAAAACTCAGCCAGTGACAGTGGCTCAAGGGCCTGCACTGGTGTGAGGGGACCACAGTACAGTGCTGGAGAAGGAAAACATGGCAGCAAGCTTGCCATACCCTTAGCGTCCCCCAGACACTGGCTCACCCATGCTTTTGGACAAGCACTGCAGCCTTTTGGGAGAAATAACACCAATTCCGTAAAAGTCAAATGACCAAGTGCTTCCCAAACCTTCCACAGTAGCCAGTATGGGCCAGGTGTCCTCCTGTATGAACACTAGGCTGTCAAGAAATTGCTCAGAGCTGTAAGCCCGGGGGCAGCAGATAATAAATGGATAGTTCTTCGAAGCCTATGTGCTTCCAATTGGCCTTTTCTCTCCAGGACACAGTACCACAGAGTCCACCCCAGGCACTTTCTAAGTGAATCCTCTACCCCTGCCAACTCCCTCGTTGCTGCCTTTGTAAGGATCCTTAGGGTTTTCCTGCCTCGGTTTTGATACTCTGAGGAACTGGAGACAGACCCGAAGGCAGGGAAATAAGCAGCATTACTTTCCTATTTTATACCTAGGTTCTCTAACAAGGGAGCAGTTATCTTTGGTATGGGTGGCCACTCTTCATTCCCCGACTCCACCCTCTGGTCCTGTCCCCACCCACCCAGACTCACTTTGGTTAATAATATTCAGATCACAGCACAGCCCAGAAGCAGAAACTCTGCCAACACTTCCATTAGAAACCTCATTTTTTAGGGTCTTTTAACTGAACCATAAAACTTTACTCCTCATATGAAACAGATTCTAAAATGATCTTGGCCTGCTGTCAGCTTTTTTTTTTTTTTTTAATAAGAAAACCATCAATTAAAGGAGAAAAAAAATCAATCATGCCCTACTTTGTATCACAAGATGTCTTAACCTGTTCCACGAGCGAAAGGCATCTTTATTAGGCTGGTGCCTACGCAGAGCAAACAATTACTTGGTAGGGGCTGAAATGGCTTTAAACAACCCAGAATTTGAAATGTTTGCAATAATAATGAAGTGTTCCATATCCCCCCCCCTCCCAGGTAACTTCTGCATGCGTTAATAATGTGATACCATGCGTACTTTAGAATAGACTATAGAGAATAGTCAACTGGTGAGGTGTGTGTGAAAGTCCTAGTGGAAAGAAGAAACAAGGAGGGAATGGCTAGAAGTCAGTCTGAGGGGTGTGCTTTCAGTATAGGGAACACACCATACTAAAGAGTGTTCTCCTAGTCTTCATAGTGCTAAGCCTTGCCCTGATTTTAATACCCACTGACAGGGACAGTTGATCTGTCACTCTGCCCGAGGCGCTGTCTAAGCAAGAGCTAGTTTGTGACATTTACTCACAGGGTTAATTACTGTCATTGCCTTTGTTTGTTATTGAATTCACAGCACTCATTATGTTCATTTGAGAAGAAGGTTTAGCCCAGTGGTTTTCAAACTATATATACTTTGGGACACCAGAGGGGTGTCTTTGGGTCTCAGCAATGGGCAAGGAGGGTGGAGAAGCTGAGTATGGCCTAACCTCTGCCACTTCACCCAACCACATTTATGTTTTTAATGCTCACTATCCCAAGTTTCATGGGGAAAATACACATCAGTGTTGTGTGGGTGGCAAGCCGGTGGTTTGTTTGACCAAGACAGTTCTTGAATTGTTATGAAGACTGTGCTCTTTAGAGTACTGTCTTTGTCACTGTTCTATTGCTGTGAAGAGACACTGTGACCAAGGCAACTGTTATGAAAGAAACCATTTCATTGGGCGCTTGCTTAGAGTTTGTGGTTTAGTCCATTAACATCACGGTGAAGAGCATGGTGGCACACATGGTACTGGAGAAGAAGCTGAGAGATATATCTGAATCCACAGGCAGAAAGAGAGAGGCATGCAGGGAGTAGGGGGGTAGACAGAGAGGACAGGAGGCTGGTCCTGGCTTGGATTTTTGAAACATTAAAGCCCTCCCTCAGTAACATACTCCTTCCAACAAGGCCATACCTATTACAAAACCACAAACCATACCTCCTCATCCTTCTAATCCTTTTCAATAGAAACACTCCCTGGTGATTAAGCATTCAAATACCCACGCCTATGAGGGCCATTCTTATTCAAACCACCACAAGTAGTTTTCTGTCAAGGCAAAGTGGAGAGGAAGTACATGACAGGTGTCCCTTGCACGTGCACAGCTTTCCCTATTATCAATAACAGAAGTAACAGATTTTGTTGCCTTACAAAGTTCCAGCTCTCTATTAGAGTTCACTCCCTGTTAGAAATTCCTTAGGTGTGGCAAGTGGACAGTGATGTGGACCCACATCTGTAGCGTTGGGAGTAGCAGCCTTGTGATTGATTGATGGTTACCATCTAGGGAAGACCCTTTAGCTCTGCCTTCTCCTTCAGTCCTCCTCACTCTGCTCTCCCAACCCGAAGAACCACTCACTGTGTTTGTTTTATTTTGTTATTTTTCTTATCTTTCTTTCTTTTTTAAAACTTGTTATTTTTTGTTTTTCTAAGACAGGATTTTTCTGTGTGTATCCATGGCAGTCCTGGGACTTGCTCTGTAGACCAATCTGGCCTCAAACTCACAGAATTCTGCCTGCCTCTGCTTAGCAATGCCCAACAAGTGCTGGGATCAGAGGTGTGCACCACAACCACCTGGCTCTTTTTCTTTTCAATCTACCTATCTTTTTTTTTCTTCTTCTTCTTTTAAGTTCTAAGAGTTAAACCCAGTGCCTTTTTACAAAGCAGGCAAGGGATCTGCTCTTGAACCTTTTTGTGTTTGTGTGTAGTATATGCACATGTTCCTATGAATGGCTGTATGTACTTGTGTGTGTGTGTGTGTGTGTGTGTGTGTGTGTGTGTGTGTGTGTGTGCAGATGGGAACCAGAGGTTAATGTCAGAGTTTTGTATCATCTTCTAGCTAATTAACTAATTAATTAATTTTTGAGATGGGATTGCACTATGTAGTCCTGGCTGGCATGGAACATGCTATATAGACCTGTCTAACCTTGAACTCACAAAAAGATCTGTTTGTCTCTGCCTGTGCCTTACTAGTTCTTGAATTAAAGGCACATACCACCACTATATTTACACACATACATACTCATGTATATGTACCTGTAATAATATTGGTGCGAGGAAAAAAAAGCTCCAGTTTGAGCTGTAATTACTTGTTGTGTCCCTGTTGCACCACAGGAAGCTCTGACAGTGTTCTTGATGTGTGGTACTGTGACATTTTACCCCAGTTTCTCCCTGTCCTCATTCATAAAGTGCCCATGTGTAAGAGACATGAACCTGAGTGGGAAGAGGTGCCAGCAACAGGGAAATGTAAATGTTAGCATGTTAGAACTGGAAGCTGATTGTGGAGATAGTGCTATCCGTGAAGCTATGGAGCCTATGCCAAGGGATGCCTTCCTATCCCTTCTCAGCTACCCCACCGGCCCAGAGCACAAGCCTCCTTCCTCAGCCCCACTGTTCACTGTGCCCTCCATAGCTGAGAGTCACTTATAGAATCATAGCCTGGGCTTTCCTAACTCCGCCTGCACCAATTAACCCATTGGCTTCTCTGTGGTGTAGGAGACCAGTCAGGGGATGAAAATATCACTCAGATGCTCAAGCGGGCTCATGACTGCCGGAAGACTGCTGAGAATGCCGCCAAAGCCCTGCTCATGAAGCTGGATGGCAGCTGCGGGGGAGCCTTCGCCGTGGCTGGCTGCAGCGTGCAGCCCTGGGAGAGCCTGTCCTCCAACAGCCATACCAGGTACCGCTCCATGCTCTGCCTGGTGGCTCCTCCACCTGCAGCGGGCTTCTCTCTGGCCCACTCCAGGAGACCGTGTGGTTTGGGTAATAAGGCAGGGTTACTTCATGCTTACAGCCTGTTCTACCCAAGAACTATGAGGAGGGGCTAGAATGTGGCCTTCTTATGCTTCTGTGGAAAGTACAGTCCAGAGAGATAAGGCTGTAGAATATGGTAGACATGATGCAGGAGCACAGTCTCTGTCTGACACTCTTCTCTCCCTATACTGTTCTGTTCTCTGTTTCTTTATTATTCTCCATTTCCAGGAATTACCAAGTGACTAAGGCTCACTGCTAAAAAGACCCAGCCTACCTTAAGCTAGGTCCAGAATCTACTCTCCTTCCTTGTGCCCTTGTCCTCTAAGAGCTCTTCCCTGGCAAGAGGCCCCCCTGTCTCCTTTATCAAGCGAGGCTGTATTTATAGCCCCTCTTAAGCAGGCACTTAATCATGAACCTCAGGTCACATTTTCCATCCAGGAATCAGAGGGCTCTCAGAAATGGTAACAAAAGCAGTGGAGACTAAAGTGCAGTCCCTGGAGCAGGTTGATCTTTCTCCATGGGGGCAGGGCACCCCAATGAAGCCCCTTGTAGCCTTTTTAAAAAATCATTTCTGGCCACAGAAGCTCTACTGTGATGCACGGCCCCCTCCCCCCTTACATGCCAAAGCTCAGACTGGAATCTAGTTGTTAGCTTCCTATTGGACCTTCCTTTACGGAAAACCAAGGATGATTTAATCTGGTTTCATAGGTGACACCACCTAGGCTCAGAGATGTGCAATTGACTTGTTTAAGAGCACATGTCTGTTAAGAGGGAAATCTAGAGAGTCACCACCAAACACAGTATCCCTCCAGCTCCCTGGATCACAAACACAAGGGGCTTATTTTTTCTACACTTTAGCACATGTTTCTTATTCAATAGCACATAGATGGTAATTTTTCACTTAAAACTAGACTCTTATGTTTAGATACAGAAGCAGATGCCCCTTCCCATGGTGTTTATAATCTATCCTTACCATGTTTGTTTATGTAGGTATGCAGTGCTCAGCTCTTCAAGTGAGGCTCTTCCGTACAGTTAGTGACTGTTAAGAGTTGGCAGAAAATGTCTTGCTTAATTGTCTGCACACATCTTTCCTTCCTGCAAATAATTCTGCTGTTTTGGTCTGAGTCAGAGATGACTCTGGAGTCTGTCAAAAGTGAGAATAAATTTCTAACCTGCTATTAGTGGAGATTAGTGATTCTGAATATTTGTTACAGGAGATATTTGGTATCTAGATAAGCTTGTTTCTTAGAATATTTTCTTGAGAAATTTAATTGTGGATTTTATATTTCTCTCTCTATATATGTATATGTATATATGTGTGTATATATATACATATATATACACACATATATATGATATTTACTTTATTTACATTTCAAATGCTGTCCCCTTTCCTGGTTTCCCCTCCAAAAACCCCCTATCTCCCCCCCCCCCACACACACACACACTCAACAACCCACCCACTCCTGTTTCCTGGCCCTGACATTCCCCTATACTGTGACACAGAGCCTTTGCAGGACCAAGGACCTCTTCTCCCATTGCAACTGGAGTCACGAGTCCCACCATGTGTTTTCTTTGGTTGGTGATTTAATCCCAGGGAGCTCTGGGGGGTACTGGTTAGTTCATATTGTTGTTACTCCTATGGGGCTGCAAAACCCTTCAGCTCCTTGTGTCCTTTCTCCAGATCCTTCATTGGGAACCCTGTGCTCAGTCCAATGGTTGGTTGTGATCATTCACCTCTGTATTTGTTAGGCACTGGTGGATCCTTTTCGGAGACACCTGTAACAGGCTTTTGCCAGGAAGCACTTGTTGGCATCCACAATAGTGTCTGGGTTAAATGCTTGTATATGGGATGGATTCCCAGATGGTGCAGTCTCTGGATGGCCTATCCTTCAGTCTCTGCTCCACACTTTGTCTCTGTAACTCCTTCCATGGGTATTTTGCTCCCCATTCTAAGAAGGATCGAAGTTGATATTTTTGAATATCTATAGGATGAGAAAAATTCAGATTCAGACTCTCTGCTTTCAAAAATAAGCTTATTATTAATCCCAGTACTTGGGAGTCAGAGGCAGGCAGATCTCTGAGTTCAAGGCCAGCCCGGTCTACAGAGTGAGTTCCAGGGCAGCTGAGACTACATGGAGAAACCCTGTCTCAAAAAACCAAAAACAATACCACCACTAAAAAAGAGCTCTCTAAAGACTGGCTGTTCAGGGCCAACAGCTGGCTCATTGGGTAAAGTGTTTGCTATGAGGACCTGAGTTCAGATCCCAGCACCCACATAGCTGCTGAGCAAGCATGATGGCCTGCCTATAATCCTAGTGCTCAGGACTTAGGGACAGGGCATGGAAGACATCCACGTGCAAGAACATACCCACACATGTACTACATAGGTGTGTGAAGAAGGAGTGGGTCTCTTTAACAAAGTTTAGTTTTCAGTGGATCTTTCGTCAAACATAGGCTTTTAACTTTGATTCCACTAAAATGCCATTTCCCCCTCCTGCCCCTGTCACAGCAGCTCAGAACCTGTCCAGAAGAATACACAGGGGATACCTGTGGCTCTCCATAACCATAAAACAGACACGGTTGGAGTGTCTTTATGTCTTAATGATAAACATAGGGTAGAACAAAGTTCTTAACCATCTGGCTACAATATTATGACTATTTTTATTTATAAGCCTTGGAATTCTGGCCCAAACACTGTCCTGTGATATGTTTTTCAAAAAAAAAAAAAAAAAAGAAGAAGGAAAATGGAGGTTTCTGAGGCAGACTTTGTGTGGCCCAGTACACCCCCTTCCCTCCCACTGTAACTATGGTGCAGAGAGATGTGCTGTCAGGGTATCAGCCCCTCCTACCCAAGGTCTCACAAAAGGAAGGCTCCGGTCAGGTCCCTGGAGGCATCTCATAGCTCCTGAGGACAAAAGGGTTAATGGATTTGGGAAGGAGGCGCAGAGGTTAGCTACCCAGCAAAAAGAATATGGATGAGAGTCACCTCTGAAAGGATGCTCTTAGCAGGATCCCAGCATGAAAGAAAAAAAAAAGATATTTATTTTTCTTTTTTAGATTTCAGCTGCAGATCCATCAAGCATTCTTGTCTTAATGGATAGAGCAGCCAGGTAAGGCCGATTGCCTTCATAGCTTTATCAACATATCATAGCACAGAGGCAAAGGGACTGAATTGTCTGTAAGTAGAGGTAGGTGCTATCAAGCAGCCGACGCTTTGTGTCAAGGGCTGGATTTTCTGCTTATTCCATGGAAGTACATTAACTGATCCTGTCCACCAGTGTGCAGAAAAAGCCATAGCAAGTGTGCCCTCCTAGGAAGTAGAATTGAGGCTATTTTCTTTCCGAATAATATTGGCCCAGGGGTATGCAATCTATGAAGGGTGAATTCAGCGTTGCCGTGAAGCCTCCTTGGTCCTTGGGTACTTTAAGATGCTGACTGGCTGGTCATGATGTCTGGGGCATGATTTCCAAACTGCAGAAGAGGGCAGTGAAGCACCAGAAGGACCTGGTCTGCACCCTGTGTAGTAGTCCTGGCTAGAATAAACTTTCATGGGGGGAGAAAGAAAAATGCTTTTGACCAGTGAAATACATCTGTTGTAAAGGTGATGTCTCCTGGAACCACTGTCCAGTTAGGAGAAGCCTCTGTCACCCCTGCCTCCCGCCCCCCCCCCCCACACACACACATACACATACCCTGCCCCAGCAGCAAGCTTCAGGGAATGAGTCAGATGGGCTTGGCTGTGAGTGCCAGCACCCAACTGAGACACTCCTCAACAGGACTGTGTGCTGATCTGACCCTGGACACTTTAATTCTCAGCTCACGTGACTCGAGTAGCCATATGAACTGCTTTCCATACTTTTTATTTCATTACTTCATCTGAAAACCTAACTTTAGGGATCAGTCAAATCTGGACACCCACTTTAAAAAACAAACAATTAAGTCCTATCATTATAAAATGCAAAATATGCAATGTAAGGTCTCCATGCTAGGACCCCTACCAGGAAAGGACCTCTGGGAAATACCTTGGGATAGAATTTCATACTAAAACCGGGATCTTATAAATTAATATTTGGGGTCACAAAGGACAGAAACTTGTAAAATAGCTTAAGAGAGGGGCCCTGATTGAAAGGTTATGGGACCCCCCATATGTATGAGATAAATAGCAGCTTAAGGCAGAGGACTGCCATACTCCTGAGCGACGTGTCCTTCCTGTGAGCAGTCACACACACCCCAGGCTCTGCATCTAGTCATTGTAGCTCTGCACTGGTGCCATTCTCATCCTGGTGTACCAGCCTTCCCTGGGTGACAGAAAGGCAGCAGGCTACCTGCATTTATATATGAGACTAACTGGCTTCATTGGCTCCATAAGAAAATCTCAGTGGCCATGCCTGGGTTGGAACCATGTGGTTCTTTTAGTGACAGGGAATGGGGGTCATCTGGAAGTCAGAGATGGCACCAAGTGCAGAGGAACGGAAGAAGTGGCACTTGGCACAGAGAGCTAGTGTGAATGGTTGTGTCCAACAGCGGACAGGGTAGGCAGAGGGCAGGGGTATGTTTTGATTTTTTGAGCCCTCATGCTCCTCTCTTGGACTGTAGCTGGTAGCTTGAGCATCAAGGATGTTCTGGCAGTCAGCCAATGCAGAACAAACTATCTTGATAAGAATGCCAACAGAACAGAGGGTCACCAAAAGAAACCCATGGCTCTTGTATCAGTCCTGAGAAAAGCAGGGTAAAGCACAGACATGCCTCGCTGGCTGTGCCCGGGCTCTTCATCTGCAGGTTTTCCTTCCCTCAGCTCTCAGAGCATCTCCAGGCACCAGCCCTAGAGAGGAGGGATCAGGCCGCCTGTAGAAAGTGATTTATTCCGCTTGACAGCTGAGCTCATCCTGCGTTCCAAGCCGGGAGAGGTAATGGATGACTTAGCCCTCTCCTGGCAGCCAACGGCGGCCCTCGAGAGGCCGGAGGAAGGGCCAGTGGCTTCTCCTCCTCTCACCATCAACATAATCATATTGGGCTGTGGGACATTGAGGGCATGAAGCAGAATTGCAATTACCATCGCCTGGACTGCTCCCTGCTGCTGTCCTAAAAGGGGGGGAGCTAGGCCAGAGCGGGGCGGAGGCTGCACTGCTCTCATCTTGACATTTAGCATTTTCCTTCAAGAGCAGTGGGCACTCTTAGCTCCCAGTAGGGTAAGATCTGTGGACTGGGGTATTCTGCACTTTTTTTTCTTTGTATAGCAAAGACAGTAGAACCCAAAACCTTCCTTTCTGGCCAGTGAACAACCTGCAGGCGAAGAAATCCAATACTCCCTGTCTAGTAGTGTTCTTCCAGAGGGGTCTCGGTGGTCTCTAAGGCCTTTGATACCCTACTTCTGCTCCATAACAACTTTCCTGCATGGTGGCAGGTGTCTGACCTCTGGGGGACACTAAGGCTGCTGATGGGTCTCTTAACTCAGCTGTCAGGAAAGTGTCCCTTGTTTTTTGTTTTGTTTTGTTTTGTTTTCTTCGCCCAGAATGCACATGGGGTGGCACTGGGATGGCATCATCAGCTCGCCCTTCCCCTACTCTGGGAGGTAGAAACCACCCTTGTTGCTTTTGACCAAAGCCAGCTAAGTTAGGCAATTCCCTCTAGGCTAGGGCATGCCAGAAGAAGGCTGTGCAGGTGTGACTGGCTTCAGGGCCCTGGCAGCAATCGCAAGTGTCCACCCAAATAGCAATCAGCTGCCCCACCCCTAGGAAAATGTGGGGCCAGCCAATTAGGTACCAGTGAATTTCCATTTGTTGCTGCCCTGGTGGCAGGCACAGCGTGTAGTCTGTCTTGTGGAACAGACTTGTGTTGTCCCTTCCCTACTCCCAGAGGTCTTGACATTGTGGGTGTTGGGGGAAGGGCGTGCCAACCTAGGTAAGACTGAAGCACAGAAGCAACTACCTCAGAGCCAAGAAGTGGTGAGATAGAATAGAGATTCAAATGTGTTCATAGTCTCTCTGTCTCTCTCTGTCTCTCTCTGTCTCTCTCTGTCTCTCCCTGTCTCTCCCTCTCTCTCCCTCCCTCCCCACCCACACCCCCTTTATTTTTGAGACAGGGATTCTCTGTGTAGCCCTGTCTATCCTGGAACTCACTCCATAGACCAGGCTGGCCTCAAACTCAGGGATTCTGAGTGCTGGGATTAACCGTGTGGACCACCACCACACAAGTCCATACCGTCTCTTTAGGTTAGGCCCAATAGCTAGGGAGCCCTAGCTTTAAACTGACTGAATTTCACAATTTTTATTTGAAACGAAAGTTAACAAGGGCTCTTTAGTTATCGATGTCATAGTTCCCAAACTAGCAATCTGGAGATAGTATGCCCAAGTGTCATGTGGTGGCTGGCACATGGATAGCGGTGATTGTCTCCTGTTTAGTTTGGTAAATAATTTTTTTAATGAAAGGAATGACTGAGTTAAGGTGTCATGTGGGAAGACTTTATGGCTAAGGCTGAGCCCTCCTCTCAGCTGCCTGTCAGAGAAACTCTGTTGTTCTTGCTTTATTGGATAAACACAGGGCTTGCGGAGCAGGCTCCACCCTCCACCCTGGGGAATGCCATGTGAAGATGTGAGCTGCCTTGAATTTTGTTACTCCCTCACCTGAGGAACACTAGCCTTCTGTCCCTTTGTCACTGTTGAGTGTGTGGAGGTGAGCCCTATACTTAGGGTTCAGTGTGACTAGAGTGCCTGTCACCTGTTTGCAGACAGGCCAGTGGTGTGTGCCTCCAGTCCTGTAGCATCAGCCCTAACATACCCCATGTTCTGCCCTGATTCCTTCAGCAGCCTGGTTCTTTAGGGGTTCCTAGGGGGTAGTGCTAGGGGGTAGCCTGAGAGGTCCTGGTATTTCCTTCTCATTCTTTCTAAAACATAACGCACCAGATGGCACCTTGTTTTTAATCCTACCCTGCTTTCTCTGCTCACAACTACTCTAAGCTTCTGCCATGGCCCCTAGAATTCTTGGAGTGCCCCCCTCCAGGACTTCCTATCTCTTTCACCTTGCTTTCTTGCATCTTTTCTTAGCATAGTGACAGACCAGAAAGATACGGAAGACACTTAAGTCTGTCCAGGGACTTCTCTTTCAAGCGCCCAAACTTACATCCATTCTAATCGTAGAGAAGATACTGTCCTCATAAACTCTTCATCAGGGCATACTTGGTCACCTCCTGCACACTCTAAGCACACCACACATATGCAAACATATGGCTGTTTCTCCTATTGTGCTTCGAGACATGGCATTGGCCATAACTCCTCCTTGCTAGCCAAGCTTGCTGTTTGAGTTTTGTGTCTTCTCAGCCCCCACCAGCCCCCCCTCCAGATATCCATGCGGCTCTCATTTTTGCCTCCTTTAGGTTATAGCATTGTCATATGTGCCTTTCCCTTCGCTATTTCAGATAATAAACCTATTTCCACTTTACATTTTCCAAGTCTCTCATTTCACTCTTTGTCATGGTGCATATCATGTCAGGTATACTATATAACTTGCTTATTTCTGCTATTAGAACACAAGTTCCACAAAGGTAGGAATTTTTCCAGGGCCTTGGAAGGTGTCCTATGGCAAGCACCCAACATTTCTGAAATAAATAATGATGTTTATTGAGTGTTCGTGATGTTACTGATTTAATGGCCTTGTATCTCAAATTTTTTATTGTTATCACAACTTTACAAAGCATCTGTGTTATAACCTGGCCAAGAAACATGAAATCTACAGTGTGTAAGATGCTTGGGTCACAGGTGGCAGTTGGCATGTCAGTATGAGAGTGCTCTGCACAGGACAAGAACCAGGCTGGTCACTGCACATAGTTATATAGCATCTCTGTATAGATATAGCTACATGTGTGCTTTTCAGTAAAGTGGTACATGTTTCTGGACAAACACATATGCAGAAAATAATTATTAGGGATTTGAATATAGAGGCTGGGGTGTTAGAACATTCAGGTCATCCTGCCCCTGCCCCAAGGAAGAACTGTGGTTGAATTCTTTGTCTGAAGGCAGAATTTCTTCCTCTCCAAGCCTTTAATAGTCTGAAGGAAACCTATCCATATCATGGTGACTACTCTCCTCTACCAAAACAACTGTCCAGAATCTAAAATCTACCCTCACCATATCAGGTAGATGGCTGTCTTGAAAGTACCTGAGTTACTGCAGCCCAACCTACATGGCATAGTAATTCCCTTTTCCAGGGCCCCAAAAGTGTTCAGGCTGAATGCCAGGCTCATCCTGTTCACTCCACCTCCCAGGGCCTGAGGGACAAAGCAAGATCACCCACTACCACCACACAGGCACACACACACACACACATACACACACACGGTTCTAGTGCCCAAGAGCTTTCCATCCTAGAAGTTGTTGGATGTGAAGACCACCCAGTTCAGGATGATCAACCCATACCTTTCTTACCCTGGAAGCCAGGCTTTCTCTTTCATCTTCTTTAATTTTTTGAAACACAGTCTTACTCTCTTGCATAGGTTGGCTTCCAACTCCTAGATTTTAGGGATCTTGCTGCCCCTCTTGAGTGGCTGAGACTACAACTATGAGCTACTGCATCTGGCTTTGTCTTTCTAGACTTATTTAAATGTAGGGACTATGCCATGCATATAATGTGCACCAGAGATTTTGATCTCCTGGAACTAAAGTTACAGATGCTTGTAACTTTATAAAGTTACAGTTACAGATGACTATGAACTACTCTGTGAGAGCAAGGAATCAAACTCAGGCTGTTTGCAGGAGCAAATGCTCCTAATTGCCCAGCCAGCTCTCCAGCCTCATCTTTGTCTTTTTTAGCGATGTGTTCCCATGCTGAGAACTGCCCTGGCTATGCTGGGATGTTGTACCCGGTTTCCTTATTTCAGCATCAGGTGAAACAGACACTGTGGACCACTCCCAGATCCTGGATAGCATTTAGTCCCCAAAATTAGGAAGAGGACAGAACTGTGGAATGAGATGGTTCTGTCTAAGGCTCTTTGCTACCACATGACTTAGCAAGGCTCTCAATGTCTCTTCACTTGAGCTTCTGGTTTATAGTAGCAAATAATGGTGTTTTGTTGAGAGCTGCCTGGGCCTGCCTTCTCTTCTCCCATCAATTCCAAATCAGTTGTAATTGGAGTAGTGATCTGTAGATTGGAAGGACTAGAAAAGCAGAGAAACCTGTGGGCCTTATTTGGAGTCAGAGGGACAGCTTGCCACAACTGGCTCAGTTTCCCCTTCATGGTGGCTTGTTCTCTCCAACACTGGGGCCACAACAGGTCTGTGTTTACATGAGCACTCCTTAAGTATGGTATCATTTGCCCAGTCACTGTGCAGCATAAGCTACCAATGGCTATTAGAACCAGCCTGAGTCTTGGAGTGGACACCAAGAAAGGGCTATGGCATCCTGAATGCAACCACTTTCAACATGCTATCATGTTATACATACTTTTATACATACTCTACATTGCATTGTGAGCAACAGGACTTGCCAGTATTCCCTCCAGTCTGATTCCTTACCACTTCTACCACTTCAGGGACTTTGTCATTCTCTGGGGTCCCTGTGTGCTAGGAACACATATGCACACCCAAAGTTATAGGCACCGAGCTAGGTTCTATAGATTCTGTTATTAAGCCCTGTCCCCATGTCCCCTGTTCTTATTAGATGTGTACCATTTTCTTTAATCCTTTTTCTCACTTAAACTATCTCTGCCATTGCCACCATGATGAAAAGTGTTCATACTGTTTGGTCTTTTTGATTTTTTTTTCATCATATGCTAAACTTAATCTTATACCACATTATAGGAAACAGCTTTGCATTCGTGTGTCTTTACTTTTTAGAAATTAATATCTCAGAATTCATTTTTAGAGTTACATCATGATCTAAAATGTACTTTCCGTATCCAATGTGTGTGTGTGTGTGTGTGTGCACGTGTGTTTCCCCTAAATAACATTGAGGAGAGGAGACAGAGTCTAGTGGTGATGACTTGGAAACATGGGGTCTCTCTTTGTCCCTCAGCACGACCAGCTCTACAGCCAGCAGCTGTGACACAGAGTTCACTAAAGAAGATGAGCAAAGGCTGAAGGATTATATCCAGCAGCTCAAGAATGACAGAGCTGCCGTCAAGCTGACCATGCTGGAGCTGGAGAGCATCCACATCGATCCACTCAGCTATGATGTCAAGCCAAGAGGCGACAGCCAGAGGCTGGACCTGGAGAATGCCGTGCTGATGCAGGAGCTGATGGCCATGAAGGTGTGCGGAAGGTTTCATTTGTTGGGGTCCACCCAGAGGGATACCTCACAGGCCTCTGCGAGCATGACAGCAGGATTAAGTTAGTAATTGCCTCGTTCTGGAGAATGGCCTCTGGGGAGAGGATGACTTTAGTTTGTTTGGAAGTCCTATGGTCTGGACTTTATTGGAAAGGCAGTTGACCTCCAGAGGATGCTGATGGGTATCCCAGTTCAATATGTGCCTGTCAAGGGTTAAGCATGACCTGCAGCCTCTGTCTGTCCATGATGACCCCTGATCTCAATTTTGGTAAATGTCCTTGTTGGGGACATTGTTGGGGTCACCCACATAGGTAGAAGCTGGACCATGACAAAGCCAGCTTAGCAATTGTCAAAAGGTCTGGTTTCCTGACACCCCTGGGCCTTAAGAGGTATACGTCTGTTTAGAACTAGGGCCCTCCAGTAAAAGTTGGCAGAACAGTTCTGGCCAATGTCCTTCCTACATCTTGAATTCTTCACTCATGGGCTGAGTTACCTGTCAGCATTTCTAGAGAAAGGAAAGTCATCACAAGTAGTTAAGTTGCTATCCCTGCATCTCAGCGAGTCTGGGTCCTCAGTCAGCTCTGGATTGGGTCCCCAGACCCTGCTTATCCCTTTTCTAAGATGCTGGTCCTTAAATCTAGGAAGATACAGGGAAGCAGAAACAGACTTGGGAACCCAGGTGTCCCTCCTTGATATTAACCCCTGTTCTCCTTATTTGGCACTTCTCCATCCAGCCACTCGGCTCTGAGGGCTTCCATTTCTCTAGCTGAGTCCTGACTGCCTGTGACTTTTTCTCAGTCAGGTTCCTTTTGCAGCTCTTGGAGCACACACTACATGAGCCCGTAGCTTATCCTTCCATTATTTATTCCAAACAGCACGTTTCCTTTTATCCAGAGACTAAGCATTTCCTTTTTATAGTTTAGCCAATATGGGGTGTGACAGATTTACTGTTGATCTGGCCAAGGAAAGACACTGTGTGTGTGTGTGTGTGTGTGTGTGTGTGTGTGTGTGTGTGCAGGCAGTAGAGCAGAGGAATAGGGAGAGGAAGACGAGAGAGAGAGAGAGAGAGAGAGAGAGAGAGAGAGAGAGAGAGAGAGCGCTCTATTTTTTGAAGGTGTACAAGTGATGGAAAGCTGGGAGAACCTGGGTCCTCAGGACCCAGAGCAGCCGTTGTCCATGCTCTGACCTGGTTTTCCTCCTGAGGGCTTTAGGAAGGCTAGCAATTGGTCCATCTCCCTTTCCCTAACATGTTCACCAGTGTGTGCCAACCCACACACCCACTAGCCGCTGGACTATGTTGGGATTCACCATTTTGTCCCAGAATGTCAATGCTGAGGTTGCTGGTACATGATCTTTAGTGAATACCAATCATCTACCTCTGGATGATCTACCAGACATGTTTATAATCCACTCTCCTTTCCGAATGTCTTGTCTTTTCATTGGGAGTCCTATTCCTTTGCCCCTTTAGTTGTTAGCAATACTTGCCTTTCTAGTTTTTCACATTCTTCCACTCTGCTCCCATAATGGGTATGCTAATCAGGCATCCCTTTTTGCTTCCATAAATGCTGAGTCACTTTTATTGCATTATGCTAGCCATGCATCCCTCAGAGAGGCTCATTTCCATCTCTGTTGAGGTTAGAATGCACGTGTTTTCCTTGGAGTCTTAGGCTGTCCTCCATCCTTTGTGACTTGAGGATTGCAGAAGTCAGCAATTACGTTTTGGTATGATTTTGGCACAGGGATTTGTATATGATCCATATCCAAGCTTGATTTTTTTTTTAAGAGCATCTTATTTCTCTTCTTACCCATAGCTTGAGAGATGTTGAGTTTCCTTGCCATAGCTCCAGAAAAGCAGTTTCCTAGTGTCTCATTCAGGCAGCCCTTCAAGAGTCTTTGCTCACCTAGGTGGTATCAACATGGAGGTCTGCCTCATAGAGGCCATGGCCATTCTCGTGTGGACCTAAACGCGCAGACATCAGGAACTACAGAACAGTCTGTTACCTGGGAGTCTCAACTGTAGACTTGTGCCTGTGTTTCTGACACTTATGTGTTCTCCTTTCCTTTCTGTAAGCTTGCTTTTATATGTGTGTTCTGAGGGTGACCATCTCATGAGCTCAGTGTGCACAGTTGCCATAGCCTTTGGAATCTCTTCCTGATAACAAAAGATGGGAAGAAAGCTTCCAGTATAAGAACACCTTCCATTCTTTATAAGTCTGGTCATCATGGTAAAGAGGGTTTGACCCATTCTTCTGAGGGATCACTGAGCACAGTGACTAATGGATTCTGCCTTCAAGGCAATGCATTGGTGGGTACCCTCCAACTCTCCCTTACATTCAGACGATTAAGTGAGTTCCTTTTTGTGGAGTCTTTAAACAGTGCTATGTGCTCAAAGAAAACTGATGGTTGCCACTGCTTTCTGGCTCCTGGTCAAGGACAGCATTGCCCTATTTTGGATATCCATCTTACTCCACAGAAAACAATCAGTTAAGCCCTTTAGGAGATTTTTCAGAAGTTATCTATTGGTGGGTTGGCTCAGCAGGTTCTTGGCCCTTAGGTTTAATTCCCAGCACTAGGCAACCAAAAGGACCTTATGTGATGAGTAATTTCCAGTGGGGGATTGCTCCTGCTAATTTCATTTGGCCCTCTGCAGCAGACAAGTGCTAACGGGTGCTATTATAATTAGCACCCCTCAATTGGCATGGCTCAGCTGTGGAGCAACAAGAAAATAGTACCACGGATGTGAAATGGGAATTAGAGGGAGCCCGGTCAGACCTCTTTGCATAGATATTTCCTTTACAATCCTGGGTGGATGCACCTGAGCCTCTGCACCCAGAGAACTGGTTTTCACCATGGCATTTGAGATGTGTGTGTTTGCAATCCCAATAGCACCTTAAGCGCTTTTCCTTACACGGAAGGGAAGTCCGCTTGCCTGTGATTTCTACCCGTAATTC
This sequence comes from Mus caroli, assembly GCF_978045245.1. Taxonomy (NCBI): domain Eukaryota; kingdom Metazoa; phylum Chordata; class Mammalia; order Rodentia; family Muridae; genus Mus; species Mus caroli. The sequence continues at coordinate 42,402,269 of NW_028227274.1, read as the reverse complement.
TAAGTTCTAGTCCCCAGGATGCCCTGCAGACGTGTGCAGACAGCCAGCTCATCCCAGCTTGGGAGTGGTACCTGGACTGTGTGTGCCCATAGCTTATAGCCAGGTCTTCTTCTGCACCTATTTGGCATGGTAGCCCTTCGGCCATACAGTGCAAACCTCTCATTGACTGTGTGTGCTTTGTCCCACAGGAGGAGATGGCCGAGCTGAAGGCCCAGCTCTATCTGCTGGAGAAGGAGAAGAAAGCCCTGGAGCTGAAGCTGAGCACGAGGGAGGCACAGGAGCAGGCCTATCTGGTGCACATCGAGCATCTCAAGTCCGAGGTGGAGGAACAGAAGGAGCAGAGGATGCGGTCTCTGAGCTCCACCAGCAGCAGCGGCAAGGAGAAGCCTGGCAAGGTAGGGAGACAGGATGGTGCGGGGACTCCCTCAGTGCAGGCATTACCTGGCCTTTACCTTGTCAAAATGCCATTGCCTCGGTTTACTTGCTGGCTACATAGGCGCGAGAGGCCATAAGAAACCAAATCCACACTGAGAGGCAGCATCTCCCATTGTATCCAAGTTCAAACATTTTCACACATCACAGTCTCATCAGAGGAGTGGTCTGTGTACTGGTCTCACCCAGCAACTGTGTGTTCCTCATGACATCGATCGCTGGGTGGAGAGCTGTCCTCTCTGTATTAGTCCCCTGTGTTTATCTCCCTCAGACCTAGTCTCTGAGCAAGGAATACGAGTCTGCATTTATATGAAGAAAATACAGTTCTGCAGAAGTCAGGGGTCTTGCTAATAAAAACAGCAGCATGCAGTGTAAACCATACCCGGCCTACAGGCTACTTCTGGTATTCTCTACCACCCCTGCTCTCAGTGTCTCAGTATAAGCAGGAACAGAAGGTGGAAGGGAAGCCTTCTATTCATTTTGTATTTCTCTTCCACACACGTCCATTGGAAAGATAGAAAACCAAAAGCTTTCGAGCCTAATACATTCTATCCCTCACTCACTTGGGGAACTGTGTGTTCAGCACATCATATTTAATTTTCCTAATATGCAGGCTCCCCCTGACACCAGTGTGCTCAGATTCAGGATTTGCAAGCATATGCTGACTGGCTGATCATGTAGATGCTTTCTCGCGGTGCAGCTGTAGGTACGGCAGGGCGTCTCCAGGAAAGTTGCGTGCTTAGGAAGGAAGGAAGGAAGGAAGGAAGAATGCCGTTGCTGCGTGCTGTGAACTGTTGCTCCTTAGGTAGCTAAGAAATCTGAAGCACGCCGCACCACCAGATGCAGTCAGCGTCTGCTTCCCCACCTCGCTCTGCAGATAAATCCATGATGCTCACAGTATGGCTCTTTGCTAAGCTAGGCATCCCAAAGCCCTGAGGAATCCCACCCATCCATCCACAGCATGGCAGGACCAAGGTGATCTGCTATTGGTTAGGACTTTATGCTGGGGCGGATGGACAAAGGTGTTCACATTACAGTTACAGGATGCTCCTAAATGCAAGTTTCAGCTTCCAATGCCAAGGTGAAGCCAGAGTCAGGATGGACATACAGATTGGGAGGTTGAGTACAAGATTCCCTGAAGAAATGAGCTTCTGTCCCGGGTCCCAGTAGGGAGTGGGAGCTAGAGTAAGGACTGCCAGGCCTTCAGTGAGTTGAGGCTCCAAGACCCAGAGGAAAAGGAACTAGAGGGCTCAGCTTGCAGTGTTATCCCAATCACAGTGGGGAATCAGGGATGGGCTCTGGTGGGGGAAGGGGTACGGTTGACACAGCTCAAGATCTGGAAGATGCTATGCCAAGTGCAGTAGCTCTCCGGCAGGGGCCAGTGGTGGTGCTTCATGTCATCGTACCCAGGCTTTCTGTTCTGTACACCTTCAGAATCTTTGCTTGGCCCTTTGAGCTTGCTGGTCAGTTTGGGACACGGCTTTTGACAGAGTACCCAGTGTCTGTCTGTGTATGTTCTTAGGGTGTGGCAGAAGGGACTCAGCAGGTTCTTGCCAAAGTCCCATGAACTGAACATTCCCTCACAGTTCTCCATATTTATTTTGACTGAGAAGCACTGTGCCCTGTGGGGTGGCTTCAACACACAGGCCTTTCTCTGACAGGAAAGGCCAGCTGGCTTTTTCAAATATCTCCATAAGAAGGTAATTTATAAAGGGACCCAGTGCTTCTGGGTTTGTGCCTCTGTTTGCTATTTCAGTAAAGTCTTCAATCTTAGGTATGTTTGCTAGAGGTGAGACACCCCCGTCCCCCCCCCCCAATCTAGAGGAGGGAAGCAAGCTTCTGGTGAGCAGGGCTGAGAGAAAATCCCTTAGGCGTTTGTCCATCAAACCATCCCTGCTACAGCTACCCAAGCTGGATCCTAGTTCCTACCCACATTGCATTTGGTTTTCTGCAGTTCTTGTCCGCATGCATCAAATGTTATCACTTATGTTCAGCAAGAGGCACTGTGGGTGATGCACGAAGCCCCATCTCTAAGGGTCTATAAAATGCTAGCCAGCGAGTGGTGGCGCACACCTTTAAGAGCAGCACTTGGGAGGTGGAAGGGAGGGTGAACTTGTTTTCCTCTTCCTCACCTGAGTTTTATGAATGATTATATGGGACATAACGAAGCTTCCCCCATCTAGAGAAGGTGAGCTTTCTCTCGAAAGAGTGGTATCTGTCATCAAGGACATGTATATGTATTTTCCTTCTAAAGAGGCATGGGATGAGAGGATGAGAGGTTTGGATCTGTTAGCTTCTAGCTGGTAACTGGGCAGGGTAACCCCAGTGCATTGGTTTCTTCCGTGATAAATGAGGACAACAGCTGCCTGTGAGGGTCCTTCCTAGTGATGAGGGAGTAGCTGTGGCAGGCTTAGACCAGTGCCACTGCAGTAAGTGTTTCCCAGGGACTTCCTCATTTGGGGCATCACCTGAAGGTAATGAGATCTGGGGCAGACGAGATGATCAGATTTGCTCCCTACCTTTCGAGACCCAAGGGGTCTTTAGGCTTGGCACGGCTGTCATATGCCCCACAGCTGGGATGGTCACTGAAGTGCCCCTGGGTTCTGGCTCCTATCTGACAATGAATATGTCTGTCCTCCTCAGGAGTGTGCCGATGCTGCCTCGCCAGCTTTGTCACTGGCCGAACTAAGGACAAACAGCGACAGTGAGCTGGCCACCGAGTTCGCCAATGCCATCCGACGGTAAGCAACTCCACATCCTTGTGTTGTTCCTTTCAGCCGTGAAGGCTTTCCGGCACGTTCTCACGGCTGCTCATTCCAGCTCTCCCAGGATCGTGTGGGTCTGCCTGGATAGAAGATGGTTCTGTGTGTTTTACTTGTGCCCCAACCTTGCAGGCTAGAACTGGATAACCCTGCCATTCTGAAAAGGGAGTACTGGGTGTTGGCCTATGTACAGTCATTCCATTGGCAAGTAAGAAAATCTCTCCTTCCTGTTTTGCATGCTGTCACATTGGCTAGACCCTTCTAGATTCGGTAAATGATGGTAAGGAAACCAGGCACCCTGCCTTGGAGACATCTTCAGTGGGACTGTGCTCTGCAGCATCTGCAGTCCCTGCCAAAGGACTTTATTGTCCCCGACTCATGTCTTTACTCAATTCTTGGACATTCTCCTCCAACATTTCAGGGTGTCTTCTCCCACATTCTGCTTTGTCTTTTCCAAAGAGAAAGAGATGCCAGTTCATTGAGACCAGTCTTCTACAGTCTAACTGCTTACACTTTCTATCACCCCCACTCCCCTAGTTGCTTTGGAGTCCTGAGCAAGTAACTGCACATTTTCTAATACTCACATGAATCTATTTTTCCTTGTGTGTGTGTATTCCATTGGCACACAGTAGTCACACATATTTGTGAAATACTGTGTAGCGTTTCATAGAGAGAACTAATCAGGCTTTGCAGCTCACTTAGTCTTTGGTTGTGGCTCCTGGGTGGTCCAGCTCATGTTTATTTATTTTGGTGCTGAAATCATCTTTTTAAATGAAGTGACGTCCTCTTGCATCTTGGCGAGGATACTTCTTGGATTTATTCTTCAATTTCATCTTGTCCCTCGCTGCCTGTTCCCTTGGTACTGAGCTTTGATGTCACTTGCCTGAACTGCTATTTGCTGTTTTGCTAAGCATCTTGGTGGTCTGACTGTGGGTGCCATGTCTCCCTGTGAGCATGCCTCCCCGGGGTTCTCTGAGATGCTATCTATCAAGTGTGTCAGTCCATCTGCTGGGCTGTTTGTTCCTCCTGGCTGACAGTTGCTGAGCCTGCCTATCTGACCCCAGCTTCTGGCCCTGTCTTGTTGAGACAGCTGGTGCTTTGGTTGGGATCCTTCCCATGACAGGAGCTCTCATCTGCATTCTCCATGAAAAGTTTCCTCTCTTAGGAAGAAGAAAACTGTGCGCCTTTCACTTTTCCTGCTTTCTGGTACACAGGAACATTAGCTGCTTTCCCAAAAGCTCATGGAGTTTTATAGAATACTTTTTTCCATTACTCCAAGGGATCTGACTTGGGAAGTTTTGACAGTGCACTCTCAGCTAACTTGATCCCACCATGATCCCCTGTGTAGTTTATACCTGTGGACTCCCAGTCGACTGAAGTCGGCCTTATGAGGCCTTTTCTACCTTCCTGCTTTGCTCAAATTCACTCTGTCCTTCTATCCTTGTTGGAATGGTATTTTCCAAGTCTCTCTTGGGACGATGCTACATTGTAACTGCTCAGCCTGGGGCAGGAAACAGGCATAGCAGGAGAATGCTTGAACAAAATGCTGTAACTTCCCTGTGCCAAAGAGGCGGATAGGAATCTATCCTCCAATTGGGGGAGTTATTTGGCTATAGTATCTGTAAACCGAGCTCCTACATTTTTCAAATTCCCAAAGCCCCAGAGGTTTTTGCTGGTATGAGTAGGGTTCAGGTTGTGCTGACTAAACATAAAGAGATTTCATTTATCCCCTGTCATGATGGATTTCCAATAACCAGCCCTAAGTCCGTTAGCATGGATTTCTAATCAAGAGCCAGATATACGGAGCCAAGAAAGAACCAGAGGGGCTGGAGGAAAAAGGAAAATAACGTAATTATACGATTAAATATAGTTTCAGAATGGGAGTTATCATTGCAAGAGGAAGCACAGTTCAGACAGACACTCCAAGAGGGTGGTTAGGTGATGCTTCTAATTTTAAAACTGGAGTAGAAACAAACACCTTTTCGGGAGGTATCCGCGCTGTCACTGGCAGGCTGAGTGGTACAGGGCAGGTGGGATGGTGCCAATGTTCTCTTCTTTTGGAGCAGAACACTGTGGGCCAGGCTCTCTGCTGAGCAGAAAAATGTGGGTAGGAGTGAAGGGAAGATCCAAGACCTTTCCTGAGGAGAGCCAGCCATTCCTAGGCATGCGCTCGGCAATAGCGACATCTCTGTCTGTGTATCTGCCCTGTTCCCACCCAGCTTTGATTCCTGATAGGCCTTCACCACCGAGCCTCTTGGCATGTCTTTTTTCTTTTGGGGTGCAAAACCAGAACTCAGGATAGTCCTGCATTTGGTCTGGTTTTGTGCCATTTCCATGAACATCTGTTGTGCTGTATTGCTTCTGGTATGTCCCCAAAGCCCCCTCCGTATGACTGGGTTTACAGTCATGTACAGGAGATGTTTTCCTACCTGGGCCACATTACTTTTGCTGTGAACTATGAACACCTCCATCTCTCTGAACCCAGCAGGCCTAGTCAGGCAGAGTGATCTTTCAAGCAAAGTGAATTGGGAAATGGCAGCCATGAGAAGGGAGTTTTCAGAGATGCCTCTTCTGTGGGCACATGCTTTTTGTGCAGGCTGTCCTCCAGTCCTGAGCACAGCAGAGTGGAGTTGGCCGCTCCATCTCCATCATCGTCATGGGTGCAGGAGCAGGTGCACAATAAGATTGGGGGCAGGACTTGTTCAGCAAAGCTGAGAGACCTCCAAAGCCACCCAGTAAGACTGGGGAGAGGTTCTGTGTCTCTGTGTGAGAGCCTCAGTGCATACAAATCAGCAAAGTCAGGTTTGCACCAAGAAGTGAGCCAAACCCACTCCTGCGTTTCATTCTGAAGATTCTACCTCCACGGTATGTGCCATGGGAAGATGGGACCCTTTGAGCTCCAATGATCATACATCTGCCTGCAGAGCTCGGGCGAGTTATGTGCTGGTGAGAGGCAAACTTCCTCAGGTCAGACCTGTGAAGTGGTGCTGTGCGCTGATGAGTTCATGATGATTCAAAGGAAGGAAGCTGTTCTGTCTCGACACCAGGAAGCAGGGACACACACACACACACACACTCTCTCAAGGCTCTACTGCCGGCAGCTGGAAGCAGAGGCTGAGCATAGGTCCTGCTCTCAGTCAGCTGACTACCTCCATATTGACACCAGCTGACTACCTCCATATGGACACAAACATTCCCGGTCACCCACCCACTCACGTCTTCCCTCCTGATGATCTAGAATCACAACTTGGAGGCCACAGTGGGTCGTCCTCCCTTAGAGTCTCTTTCGTCCTTCTCTGCCTGCTTTGCTTCCTCATCAGTTGATCAAGTGCTCGAAACTCAGTGTCCAGACGAGCCATTTGTCACGCCTGTCGCTTTAATGTCCATTTCTGCTGAGAGTGCACTGGAGTACTCCATCACCAGGTCAAGGTGGTCTCTAGATCTCAAGGAACTTCCCCTCTCATGTCTCAAGGGCTTCTCAATCCAATCTGGCCATTCCAGATAACTTCTCGTTCTGAGCTCAGACTCTAGTCCTCTTCCTCATCTTCTTCCTTCAGAATATCCAACTTCCAGAGACTTACATCATCAGTCATCACCCTGTGTATCTTCTCCCTGAGCCCCCAGTGGTACTAGGTACCCAGCAGTGTCCTTTGGGACCCTTGGCTGTTGATAAGACTCTTAAATTTCAGTGTCTTGAGTTGCAAAATCAACATATTTATGGGATCTCGGCCATGAGGGAGAATAAGGTTACTGCTTGTCTCAGTAGCTATGCATGAATATGGTCAATCTGGGTGGGAAGCTTTTCAACAGTGGCAGAGTTTTCACCATTTTGTTAGTAGAACCGTTACTTCAAAAGATGCTTTGTAAAAAATGTACATTTGCTGATGCTTCACACTCGGCTGATATATAGCAGCAATCAAGCCCTAGGAGTGGTACCAAAAATTCCATAAATGCACCCTGGATCTGAAGGATGTTAATGAAGTACAAAGTGGGCCCATGGATCCGTTATCACTGAATTGCATTGCTGAGGGTGTCTAGAGGGGAGGCAAAGACTGAGGCTCACCCAAGGGGTGGAAGTAAGTGTTGCTCGAGTAATTGAGATTTCTTTTGTCACCATCTAGTGTCTCAAAAGCCCCGAGTTGGCAGCCCCACCTAGAATTGCATAAAGGCACAGAGAGCAGTGAGGGGCGTCCCATTTCATGGCAGTCGTAGACAAGGGAGCAGTGTGCCAAGTTCATTTCTTGGACACTAAAAGCACATTCCTTGGGAAATCTGGGCCAAAGCACTGGCAGCTGTTCTTCACTGCAACTTCTGGCAACTCCAGCTACGCTCAGACAGCAGCCATAGAACATGGTTATCTGGGGACACTTAATCCTGGCTCTACAGGCCTGTGATCATAACCAGAGCCCTTGTTCATTGCACATTCTACCTATCCCCCCTCGTGAGTCACAAGATGCTTCAACAAGATGCTTAAGCACCCAGGCTCTGCTGATGCCTGAACACCAGCCAGTGCTGCTGCACCTGGCGGAAGGCAAGCGTCCTCACTGTGCCTCAGATTACTCATTCCTATAGTGAACACAACAGCAATGCTGATCTCAACGGCTTGTGATAGCTCATTTTATCCTGGAAGAGAACTTAGAGACAGCAATTCTCTGTTGCCAGGGTAGTCTAAATAGAAGGCAGTTAAGATTATTATGATGGTAGACATAAAGGAGAAAACGAACAAAGGAAACGAACTAAGCCACAGTACATCTAGCTGCCAGGAAATAACAAAGGGCTGTGGTATACTAAACTTGGGCCATTTGTCCTCTGTTGATGGTGGCTGGGAGGTAATATTTAAGCTGAAGGAAGACCAAGAGAGTTGATAGGATGTCTCAGAACAAAGACTTGAAAATGGAGAGGAGCCCACATCCATCCTTCCAAGTAGAAGCAGAAGGAAAGACCAGACAGAAGTAATCTGACCCAATCTTCCATAATGAAAGAGACCTGGCTGCCCAGTGGAAGTCAGATCAGAGGGGTGTTGTCGGTCTGTGTATGGGAGGGGACTATCTGCAGAGATCTCTGGCCCAGCCCGGTGGGGGGAGGGTTAGAGCAAAGGGGAAAAGTCACGAGCAGGGAGGGGGAAGTGCCTCTGCTGCAGCTGCCACTGCTCTGGTGTTGCTGCTGCTCCTAGATGCTGCACTGGCTGCACCACTGCACCAAGCAGAGCTTGCTGGTGAGCAGAAGTGCAGGGGAGCTCCTGGTGGTAAAAGCTTTGGGAGAGCATTCTCTTCCCAGGCAGTGTAACAGCTCTGGTGACAGATGCTCTCAGATGATGGAGTCATTCTCACACACCATTACTCTTTCTGCATAGGGATATTATATACAGTTTTGGGGTGGGGTGGGTCTGACAGCATACTGCTTCCTACTGGCTTGGCCTGAGATGGCTCATCTACATGAGTAGGGGGCACTGCCCCTATGTGACTGAAGGCCACAATTCTCTCTATGGGGGTGGGTGTGTGTGGCTACATGACAGAGGCCTGGTACCTAGAGCGGCAAAGCTCCTACGGTCCCTTTAGGGTCCCTGGAGCTTCAAGCCTTAGCTCTACCATACCAGGCTTCCTTTCATGGTCCATTGACCCACAAGGTGCCAGGGTAGAAGCAGAGAAGGTGACTAGCAGACTGCCATGCTTAGCAAGGTGTGAAAGGATAGACCTGGTGGTGGTGGTAGAAGAAGTGACATAGCCAGGCATGGTGGCACACGCCTTTAATCCCAGCACTTGGGAGGCAGAGGCAGGAGGATTTCTGAGTTCGAGGCCAGCCTGGTCTACAAAGTGAGTTCCAGGACAGCCAAGGCTACACAGAGAACCCCTGTCTTGAAAAAAAAAAAAAAAAAAAGTGACATAAAGTCAAGACTTTGGAGGGAGTCTGATGATGAATGTAGGTAGACGATGGGGCGGAGGTCTGTCTACGGCTCTACACACGGTAATAATGGCATTGGTGTTGCCATTTGCCGACCATGAGAAGTGTGGCTTTGGGTGTAATTTCAAAAGTTCTCCTCTGGAAATTAATTAATTAAATTAAATTAATAATGAATGCTCAGTGGGAGGTGTCTGATGGGTGAGCCCAGAGATGTGAGGGAAGGCCTGGAGATCAAGATTCTGCCAGATTTAGGAAAATAAATGATAACAAACTTAAAGAAAGGGTAAGAGATAAAATCTAGTTTGAGCCAAGGCCCTAAGTAATTACCAATATTCAGAAACAAAGGTTAAAGGAAAGACAGTACCAGGAAAAGAAAAGAAAGAAAGGAAAAGATGGTTCCTTGGAGCACTGCATTGATCAACAGCCGAGAGTTCATGATGCAGTGACTGTGTGTGGATGTGGCCTTGCAATCCATTTCTGTGGAATATAATGCTGCCTGGGGCCAGAGTACTTGAAAAGTGAGTAAAACAGGAATTTCATGGGCAGACAATTCCCTGAGGAATCCCAGTTTGTAGGTGTGTTACTGTGAGCCCCTGCTGTTTGGTCCACATTCAGTTCTTTTTTTTTTTTGGTTTTTCGAGACAGGGTTTCTCTATGTAGCCCTGGCTGTCCTGGAACTCACTTTGTAGACCAGGCTGGCCTCGAACTCAGAAATCCGCCTGCCTCTGCCTCCCGAGTGCTGGGATTAAAGGCATGCGCCACCACGCCCGGCTCACATTCAGTTCTTATGAATGACTAAAGCCACTCAGTACCTCATGACAGGATACTGGCTTACCCCAGAGACTGACTTGAGTCACAAATTACTGCTACTGGCCATCAAAGAGGACGTTCAGTTCTGCTTGTACACAGAGATGTGATTCTGATAGCCAGTCTGTGGGCAAGTCTTTCCTCAGGGGACTGCTTACCAGCCCCACCCCTCCTCCATCTTATAGGCCAGCTGACTTGCCTTTCCTTAGTGTCCTGATACTCCCACCTCTTAACTGCCTTATGGGTACCGTGCTCCTTAGAACTGTGACAACACACACCAAGCCCAATCACCTTCTGTGTGAGGAGTTGGAGAAGGGACAGAAGGAGCTGAGGGGGTCTGCAGCCTCATGGAGAGAGCAACAGTGTCAACAGGCCAGACCCTCTCCTCCCCCAAGCTCCCAGGGACTGGACCACCAACCAAAGAATACATACGCATATGTGGCAGAGGATGGCCTCGTTGGACATCAGTGGGAGAGGAAGCCCTTGGACCTGAGGGGGTTCAATGCCCCAGGGTAGGGGAATGCCAAGGCAGGAAGGCAGGAGAGGGTGGGTGAGTGGGAAAGCACCTCCATAGAGGCAGGGGGAGGGAGGATGGGATACGGGGTTTCCGGAGGGGAGACTTGGAAAGGGGATAACATTTGAAATGTAAATAAAGAAAATATCCAATAAAAGAAAAAAATCTTCATGTAAACTAAAAAAAAAAAAAAAAGGTACTACCTTTAATGATCATCAATAATCTGGTTTTTTTTGGTGAAGGCTAAATACTGGAGTGGGGGAGACTGATAATTAAAACCTGGACTGGATGTCGGGTCTTCGTGTCCTGGTCCATATAGTTATAGCTATTCTGTTTTTAATTAATGGTAAGAGTGCCCAGACCACAGCAAACAAAATAATAGCAAGAAGGGAATTGTGCAATTCCAGGCAGTCCCCAGAACACTCTGAATGCATTCCTACAGAGGGGAAATTTATATTTAATTTCCTCATGTATGAAGCCTAAGAAATTGCTTGCACTGGCATGCTGTTTTACATACGGAAACCATATCCATTCTCCCTTTTCTGATGGCCAAGAACGTTGAGTTGGAAACTAGAATGAACAGGACATTAATGGTCGAGAGTTCGAAGTGACTGAGATAGGCTATCTGATTCTTAGAGTTCCAGGGCATCCTACGAATGGGAAAACAGCATGAGAAGTTTCTTTAATCTTTGAGAAACTTTGACTCAGGCCAGACCCAGATTCATGACTTTGACCCACAAAGGAATTTCAGGTCGGGTCAGTATGCAGCAGAATTTGAAATTCTGTAAAAGGTATTTTAAGCATAAAGGTTAGTTCTCCTAACTATAAATGCACCCAGAAAGACATGCCCAAGTGTGGTATAGGCTCACGAAGGTAGAAGAGCAGAAAACTAGACCTACCTATCCAGCTGTGGGTCCAAGCACCCCGGAGGAATCATAGTCGTCTCAGTGTTAAGCATGACGACTATCATCTGGGTTCCTCCCAACTTGCCCCACTCCCATTTCTCTGTGTTTGGTGAGTGAGATTACAGGGCGACCCCGGATACTTCAGGACCACACTCTGATCAGGGAAAACAAATATTTGGGGCTTAGAGGGTTTTTTCGAGTCTGTGGCTGGAATAGGAAGTTTCAAGCAGTCGTTAACTGTGCTGAGTTCTTGATGCTTTGTCCACAGAACGCTTCAACCCGATTGCTGGGTGTAGGGTCCCTTTCCCTTCTTAGGTCCCTATAATTCTGTCTACCATTATCTAAGTTACAAGTCACACACACACACACACACACACACACACATCACTAAAATTTTCTAGATTCTACCTTAAATATGCAAAACATGTAAAATTAATTTTAATAGCACACATTGTAGCTCAGGGTAAACACTTGCCCAAGATTCAATTCCTAACTTTGTTCCCTTAAATATGACCAAATATCACTATTGTATTTACCTCAACATCATATTTTTGGCATGCTATGGGGCTTTACAAATTCAGGTATTTTACTTTCTTATCATCGCAGTTTCAAACTTCCATATTCATTTTATACTTACCTGGTGTCTCTCGGCTTCCACGCTAGATAAACAGTGCTACTTCGGTATAGCATTTGTTGGGGTTCCGACAACTGATCTATATACCCTGACTCTTACTATAGATTTGTCCCTCTCAAAACAGCCAAATGCATCCAAGTTCAAGCTGTAGACTCTGTTTTGCATCCTCAAATAAGTGAAGTGATGTAGTTCTCCTGATGTCTGCACTTCCTTTCCCTCAGGTAGATATCTAAGTGGCCCTGGGGCATTACTTCTGAGCTCCCAGAGCTGATAATGTTCCGTATCACCCCAAGTTGAGGATGGGCAGGTCTGAGAGCTTCTTTGCTTTTTTTTAGGGGGGGGGGAATCCTGCCCTACTGTAGAGATTGCCGTGTCTATAAAGTCCCTCCCCCCCCAGTGTCAGGGAAAAGAGCCCTTTGTTGGCAGCAGGTAGAATAAGATGGAGGTGGCAGTGACGGTATCTCTGTCAAAGGTTCTTGTTAATTTCTTTGAGCTGCTGATTTTAGTTTTAGTTTCTTCACAGGCTCTTCTTCCCCTTTTGTACAACTAGTTTTATGACCTCTGTGGTATTCACGCCACAACATATGTATACACAGACGTGGTAACATTTTTATAGGGAAAGAAAAAAGCTAGTAACAAAACATAAACAAGCAACTTTTCAGCCAAAGAGGGATGAAGGAGTGCCCCTCCTGTTTCCCTAGCCTTGCACCAGCTGGAGAGTGGTTGCCTGGAAGGCATGGGCACTGAGGGAGGCCCTCTCTTCTAGCAGGGGATGCTACTATGCTGTGAGTTCAGTGGGAGACATAGCTAAACCAGATTTCCTAGACTGCTCATGCTCAGGATAAACATTCCCCAGAGATGGGCAGAAATGCAGCCTCATTCCCACCTGCCCCGTGGCCAGCCATCTTGTAGCTAAGGCCAGCAGAAGGACCCAGTGAAGAATGAATCCGTACACCATAGGCTGGTTGGCATTCTACCTTTACACCTTACTCAAGGGTTGGTGTTGTGAATACTCCCTCTATTCATCCATCAGTCTGGAGAGGTCAAGTTGCCCAGAGTGCAGAAATGTAAAAGATCAGATACTAGGGAAATCAGGAAGGGAAAATGAGGGTCAGAATCACAGGGGTGCCTAGATGTAGACTCCCGCATCCTGAGGTCACAATGGGTACAGCCATCTTAATATCTGTATCCCAACCCCTCTTTCCCAAGCATCCTAAATATCTCTGAAACCACTTAGTGATTCAAGAACAGAAAACCCTGTCTTGCCTGGGTTCCACAATGTGCTTGCTCACATGCCATACAAAAATGTTCTAATAATACAAAATTCAAATAGCAAAACTTGCTGCTAACGCTTCAACCACTATTGAATCTGTGGTAGGTTTTCTAGTCTATCACCACAATACATCCTATTCCTAACTGATTTTATTAAAACAATATTCTCTTCCATGTCAGCGCATGCTGATCTGAATTTAGGCAGATTTTTTTTTTTTCTACAGGCATTCCAGTAGAACAGATATTGATTGATTCAAACACTTCCCTAGTCTTTGTATGCATGCCACAACGTGCTGTGCTGGGGTGGTCAGAAGACAACTTAAGAGTGAATTCTTTACTTCCACTGTGTGGATTCTCAAAGCTGAACTCAGGCCATCAGGCTTGGTTTGATAGCCAGTGCTTTTACCCACTGAGCTAACCTGCCGCGTCCGTCCGTCTGTCTATCCTTAATTACTGTAACAAAAGCTGAAGTGATTCCATCTTAATGGATATGCCTTTGTTAGAAACGCTTGTTTAGCCCAAGGGATGTGTGCATCTTCTGCTAGTAGTTTAGATGTGACTAATCCTAAGAGGCCCGCAGATTCGCCAGGGTGATTTCACCTGCCGTGCAGAGCAGAGAAGCTGTGCTCCTAAGCCCATCACTCTTAACTTTCTGTGCTCTGGACCACTGATTCTTGGCCAGCTACCCTTGTCTCCTTCCCACCTACTGATGGTTGCTGCTGTCTCTTTTTGATACAGGGAAAAGAAGCTGAAGACCAGAGTCCAAGAACTGGTCAGTGCCTTGGAAAGACTCACCAAAAGCAGTGAAATCAGGCACCAGCAGTCGGCAGAGTTTGTTAATGACCTGAAACGGGCCAACAGGTAAGACCCCGGTGCACCCCAGTGCTCCCCCGGCACAGGGAAGATCTTCCCTGGACTCTCGTGGGAAATGACTGTACAGTATAAAGTCCTAATACAGCCAACCAGAAACCCAGAAAGTTAATGATGAGCTCATTTCCGATTAGATGGCCTAAGAAAAATGAAGCCTGCTGTGGCCTCTCCTTGACATTGCCTATAATAAAGATTCTGAGAAGTCAGGGGGAAAAATAAATCTATTTTTGAGCCGGTATTTTCAGTTGGCAATCAAACCATCTATTGGAGTAAAACTCCATTCAGTGGCACATTTTAGGGTACTTTAGACTTTAAGAGTTTTAAACATTTGGGGTATATGATATATGTATATATATATATATATATATATATATATATACACATACACACACACACACACATATATATATATACACATATACATACACATATATTTTAAAAAAGGACTTCAGAGTCTTTGTGCCTGTAAGGTATCTATTACTACTTCTTAGAAACTAAACCAGAGACAAACTTTTAAAAGTTTTTATTCATTTACAAAACTCAAACTCAGTAGATACCACATTTTTTATGAAAAATACTATTTTTCATAAATTTCAGTATTTCAAAAAATACTATCAAATTGTAACTAAAATGGCATTTTAGTTTTGTAAATATCACTAGCTTACTAAGGCACCTGGATTTTACAATCCACTCTGCCATCAATGTAAGACACGCCCCCCCCCCAATGAGATTTTAAGACTCCCAGAAGGGTCTCTCTCTGTATGCATGCGTGTGCGTGTATGTCTCCTCCCTCAAGTCACTCTTTAGAAACTCTAGCTCATGGTAACACAGTAGACCTGAAGGGACCCAATATTCTATTTTGGAGCAGAAAGAATATGGAGACATAGCAGGGCTCATCTACAGTAGGCCTAGGACCAGAATATAAGCCCATATTCTTTAGCTGATAGCATTTTCTTACAGCCCAAAGCATTAGAAAGTTGGAGTATAGACTTCTGCCCCTGTCCTGGGTGAGCTAACACTTTATGTAACTCACACTTGACCATCTGTAGCCAGCAGTCATGAAACAACTACCCCTAGTAAAATTTCTAAAATTTAGCAACCTCTTTCGTATGTTTTGGATGGGGCCACTTTGGGCTGTTGGCTAACTCTTACTGTGTTAGGTGTTGGGTAATTCCTCTACAGCCTTGGCCTGGATAAGTATGCTTGAGCCAGAACCCTAGACCTGGGCAGCTTCTCTCTGGACTTTGGATTCTTCCTGGAGAGGCAAACCAGGCTCTTCAGAGCAGTGCTCTCGACCTGGTGACCCAGCTCGAAGCACAGGGTATCACTCATTCCTTGGGATGACTCTTTCCTCCTTTCCCTCTGTTCCCACACAGCAATCTGGTGGCTGCTTACGAAAAAGCAAAGAAGAAGCATCAAAACAAGCTGAAGAAGCTGGAATCTCAGATGATGGCCATGGTGGAGCGACACGAGACCCAAGTGAGAATGCTCAAGCAAAGAATAGCCCTGCTGGAGGAAGAGAATTCCAGGCCACACACCAACGAAACGTCACTCTAACGGGCACTCTGGCACCAAAGTTGGCTAACCTGGAGCAGCTCTGGAGTCCTCAGAAGAGGAAGGGCCCAGAGAAGGAGGGACTGTTGGGAGAAGAGTGGAAAGGTTGCATATAGGTCACAGGCTCCACCCTGGGGGGCGTGGTCACGATGGCACTGTGGATTATGTACCTATGTACTAGCTCCAGCTGCTCTAGGCTTAGCCACAAAGGGTGTCTACAATGGCTCCAGCCTCAAGATTAGCCACATCTTCTTTCAGCGTTCACCATTCCAGTTCTCAACTGTTCTGTGCAGTAGTGGAACTCCAGGCATCTGTGGATTTCCAAGTCTCCCCATCCCCACCCTCACCTCCTTTTTTTTTTTTCCATAGGCTGTGGACTTTTCTGGATTTCTTCCTTCCTCTTCCAAGGGGAAGGTGACAGTGTTGTATGTCTCCAGTATCTAGGGCTGGCGGCTTCCTGTAGCAGGCTCTGCTTTTCAGGTCCCATGGTACCAGATTCTTGAAATACGGTCATGAAGAGTTAGTAGTTGGGAGTTACAGACTAAAGGATGCACAAAGTGTTGCCACCGAGCATCCCAGACACAGTGCAGCTTCAAATAGAGCAATGCTGGGGCTGTGTGTAGACCGTTGTGCTCTAGACGAATAAAAGCATCTTCCATTTTTATTTTAGAGGCAGGGCTCAGATTCCCTTCTAGCAAGAGTAAAATTTAGAACACTCTTGATTTATGTAGAGAAGCCAACATTTTACCATGGGTTTCTTCCAGAACAAAGAAAAAAACAGTATTTGCTCTCACCCAGCCCAGGGCACTATAATAGCTTCTATTTTGAATCAAAACCTAAGCCACTTTTGAGCATCTGTGGGCCCTGCCTCCCTAAAGGCAAGAGGCTTGGTGACCCTTACTGTTGTACAAAATTGTTCCCACCTATTTAACAGAGTGCCACTGAACCTTTAGCCTCTGACTGGATGAGGGAATGGTCGACAGGCTTCCTAAGCTAACCAGTGACTGGAAGGCGGGTTCCAAGTACCTGAACTCTGGGAGGTATTCCAGACTCATTTAGTTCCTAGTATAACCTTTATTGTTTTGCCTTCTGCTGTTCATGGGTACAATTAAGAGCAGCTTGGCTTTTTAGCTTTTTCACCTCCTGTAGCCCCTAATACTATTCATCTGCTCTGAGAAATGGGTCCAACTGCCCTGGTTACCTAGGTGAAAGATGCTGCATAAATGGCCATGTTGTTGCTGTAGACTCCTGGTTCTGGGTGGGTGTGCTTTCAGAAAGCAAACACAAGTTCCTCAGCCTCCTGGGTAACAAGGAAAGATATTTTGGCCTTCTCCTATGACAGACAGACAGACCTGGAAGCTCAACAGTTCTTCCTTCTCAGACCAGTGCCAAGCCCTTCATCTGGCAGAGTAACACCAGCGTGACTGGTTTGAGTCAAGGCCTGGCCTGTGCGTGCTGACGGCTTTCTAGCCTTCTGTCACCTGTGATGTTTTCTGTGCTCACCTTTTGGGGTAAAGTTGTATCTGTTATTCAGAAAATGTGTAAGTAGAAACATCTATTACCTCTCTGCCACCCCAAGAATTGGTAAAATTAGCTTTCAGTTTGTTTGTTTGTTTCCAGCTATGCTCAAAAATGTCTGCCCCCTGAGCAAACTGGAATAGGCATGGCTGTCCTGGAGACACCACAGTCCAGGTAAGGGATGCTTGTTAGGCTTCCTGTTCTGTCCATCCAGATGCAGTGATGGACAGCAGGTGATGCTCTAAGCGATCAAGAGAATGCTCAGATGCAAGTTAGGGAGGGATGACAGGCTGCCTGCCGAGGTTTGCCCCCTCCCCGCAGCCTGAAAAAAATCCCTTACTTCTAGGTCCACAGTTCCTCCACAGGGAAGCCCCCAAAGCAATGATCCTACCTGGCCTTAGAGTCTGCGTTTCTAAGTCCATAAATATATGGTGACTTGGTGAAAACGTTGGCAATGTCCAGTTTTTGAATAAATGGGAAAGGGCTATACAATCTTTTCCTTGTAACTGTCAATGTTGGTTGAGGGTGAAGCAGAAGGCATTTGCTTATGTGAATTATGGAAGCTACTGAACTGCACTGATTAAATACATGATAGCAGGTGCCTAGGTAATTTCCCTTTTTGTTTAACCGGGCGCTTCCTGAACCAACTTTTAAATAGGAAATGGTTTCTATTAACATGTCTATTCAGGCAAACAAGATTATCTTGATTTTAATTTGTATGAGGTTAAAAAACCTACGGTCCTGTGTAGGCAGTCACCTTTACTAATCAAAGCCAATTTTCGTTCATCAAAAATAGGCAGAACAAAAAGGCCCATCAGGAACCACTTCATAGTTTCCTTGGACTGTACTCCCCATTCTGAACTGAGGTGGACAAACCCAACTCGGGCAGCGGGAACAGGCAAAGGAGACATCTGTCTATGACTGGCTCTGGTACATTGCAACCAAGCCCAGGTATATCAGCCAAGTGTGCCTTGCCTTGTGCCGGTAAGAAAGCCTCCACTAGAGTCATAATAAAGGCTGTCATGTGATCAGACAGTTGAGACCTACCCTTGTCCCCGTGTCATACTCCAGGTGTACATGAGTGCTCAGGGTCCCCAGTGGGCCCTTCCACTCACTCCATTCTGTGCTGATGATATGTACTTGCCTGAAACTGGATGCTACCTTTAACTGACACTTAGAAAGCTTTTATTAGCTTAAGTGCGCATATCCTTCCAGATGCATGTAGGCACAAGGTCTTCCTCACTACCTGCAGCAGAACTTTACAAGGGCTTCAGAGAACTCTAAATTAGAGCTTTGGCAGAGTTCTTATAAGGAAGAGCAGGCCGAGCCACACAGCCTCTGGTGTTTATTCTAAAAACTGTTAGAAGAGGCTTAATAAGGACCTTGCCACCGTGAAGGAGACCTAGACGTCTTCTAGTTCCCACATACATTACCTTAACAGAAAGGAAATGCTTTTCAGTTTTTTTGTTTTTTTTTTTCTCCATCATTGGCGTGGATCAAAACTATCAGGCTTCTGTATTCTATACACTATGGCCCACAAAAAACTCGCTGCAACAATATAAAATGTTAGAGCTGCCAAGAGTTAAGGTTGTATCATGTTCAAAGAGACGTGTAGAGAAAAGCATGAGCCCTCGCTCCGCTTTTATTGGTCCAAACACTTCCTTCTGTAAACGCTTTCAGTGGTAAATGTTTAATTGGGAGTATGTCATATGAACACAGTGCCCTAAGTAAGAACAATCACGTTCACTAAATGTATACAGTGTCACCTACTGAACGATGCTCAGTGTTTTTAGAGCCCAACAGAGAACAAATTCTTTGGTGGCTAAAATTTCTGCCCTGATCTTCATTAGGGTATAGTCCTAGTGAAGAGCAGGGATGGGCAAACATCCAAGAGCTTCAGCACCAGTATTTTCCTTCTGTGGTATACTGCAGATACAACTGTGGAAGAAACCGGCAACTGACTTTGTTTAGCCAATGGAACCTATATGACAAAGAGACTTAAGTGACAAAGAATGACAGACTGGTACCTTGGCCACAGCTTGCAAACTCTTTGTAAAGCAGGAATGGCTTGCTACAAAAACCACCCCCATCCTTTAAGTGTTCTCACAATGGAAGCCCTATGTTTTACACAGGTCAGCTCTGAACCCACGGCCTCCCATTTTGATTCATTTTCTTGTTTTTTGTTTGTTTGTTTTCCAAGGGTTTCTCTGTAGCCCTGGCTGTTCTGGAACTCACTTTGTAGACCAGATTGGCCTCGAACTCAGAAATCTACCTGCCTCTGCCTCCCAAGTGCTGGAATTAAAGGTGTGTGCCACCACGCCTGGCTTCGATTCATTTTCTAATCACCTTTGTGTTCATCTGAGATGCTGTGACCCCAGCATAACAAGCACGCTTGTAGAGAGGAAGATATTTTTATATGGGCAAGCATTACAATTTTGGTAGTCCAATATAATACATTGTCTGATATTTTGAAGATGTGTTCAAAAAGAAAAAGCTGCATCCCAGAAACAAGAGTCACTGCTGGGTAACACCACCCTTGACTATTTGATCTTCCAAGTCTCTCATTGATAATTACCCCACGTGCCCGCTCAGCAGCACAGAGTGGGTTCTGTAGAGAACTCCACGTGCACGCAGATGCTCTACCGTTCGTTCTCTTCCATGGCTGAACTGTGGAAGAGGTTGGGTGTAGAGTCCACAGTGTTCTTTTGCGGTGCTCCTGTAGGACACCTACCTTCAAGAGCCCGATAACAATAAGTTTGTTAGGACCCGATGCAAAGATTACAAATGTTCACTTCGATTTCTAATCTGCTTTTAGACATAATGTTAACTTACTTTGCATGAAATTTAACTTTTTTTAATCCATTGAAAATGTGCTTTTTATACCACTTGAATTAGAAAATCCTGCTTGAATGTACTGTTTCTGAAGCACATGTGACTGTGTTTGCATCTGTCAGTACTGTTCTGCTTGTATGGAAAGTGTCATTTGAAAGTGGCTACTAAACACTGTACTATACCTTGTAATTTTTAGACTTACTTTTAGCTTTAAATGTTTCCAGATGCCTTTAGTTTTTAGCTGCTGTAAAATAGCTAATTTGTGTTATTTGATATAGAATTGTTTAAAAAAAAACTCCATTTATTTATACAGAGACATTTATAATATTTTACAAACGTTCTTATATTCTGAATAAATATTTCTAATTCCATTCTGAATTTGGATTTAATTAAAGAGAAAGGATGTAGGAACTAGGTGTAAGATGATTTCAGATCAAAAGAACAAGAAAACCACAAAATTCTCATTTATCACCAATTTTTATTTGGTTGTCTTCACATACAGCATAAACAGCAGGTTCTCTACTGAAAACAGGAAAAAAAGTTTTAAGAAGTCTAATGTAACCTAGGAGATAGCAAGCAGTTTCAGAGCACATCAGGAGTGTCGAAACACAGACTTTCTGCTATATGGAAAGATGACAACATAGTTACATAGCTGAGGACTCTAAGAAAACAGTGAATTTCTCCTGCCTGAGAGGCAGGGGCAATAGGACATTCTGTTGGAAAGCCTGGTTCTGGCTCAAGCCTAAGAACCACTGCACTTTACAGATCTGATTTTTATCTCCTGCCCATCACTGTACTCCAGCTTAAGAGCCAAGCTGACCTGAGATAAAGGTGACATTCCCACAGGCCACTTTCATCTCTGAATAAATTCTACCTTTTATATTTCTATGAATGCGAACAACTTCTCATGTTTATCCTATACATTCCTAACCTTTTTGGTCCAGAGTAATAACCTGCAATAACCAGTAACAGCAATGACTTACAGAACAGAACCAAAGGCAGAGTTGTAACTGTGCCCAAGCAGCCCAGTTTATGGGTAATTCCTTACAGACAGAGTTAGAGCAAAGCTCACAGTATTCGACAGAAAGCCAGTGTGGGCAGCCTTCCATCACTGTCAGTGCATTCTTTAAAGTATGTTTTTAGCTCCTAAACTAGTGTGCATCACATTGAGAAGCTGTTAGATGTTACAGCACACTTTTTCTCAGTGGAGAACACAGGTGTCGGGTCACCCCACATCTTTGGAAGGGCGGTGCTCCAGCATCACTAATTCACAGACCCGAGTCACTAGAGATTTATGAGTCACATCAATGTAGGTGAAAAGCAGTTCCAATTATTCATATACACCAAACTCGGGGGAGGGGCTCACTAAATAAATGTAGCACTAAAGGATGCTGTCACACTACAGTAAACCCAACGAGCTATTTTGGGGGTTCCTTTTTGGTTTCCCTAAATGTTTGACTAATAACTACAGTTAAGCAAACACTTTCCTATTATCACAGACATAATCATGTAAAGGGTTTGTTTACATCATCTTTCTCCCAATAAAATATAAAACGTCGTTAGAAGTCTGGCAGAGATTCTATGTTAAATCATTTTATATAAGACAAAACCAATTAAGAAACAGAGTTTACAAATCTACTTATTCTGAAGCCTAGGTTTTTCACTGACTATTGTATCATTAATGAAGCAATTTCACCAGAATTCATGTACCAGCTTTCTGTAGCTTCTATGACTCTGCATGCTTACAACTTTCCCAAACTGTTTGAAGACTACACTGTTTAGGAACATCAGATCTTCACAGCAGAGTGTAAACTACTATAAACCAAAGACACAGTGCATAAAAATATCCAAATTTTATTCACTTTTGCACCCAAACTATGCTTCAATTTTGTTAAACTTACCCCCCGCCCATTTTCCACCCACAACACCCCCTCCCCACTCCACCCCACCCCCCCACTCCCGCCTCCAGACAGGGTTTCTCTATGTAGCCCTGGCTGTCCTGGAACTCACTCTGTAGACCAGGCTGGCCTCAAACTCAGAGACTCTCCTGCCTCTGCTTCCCAAGTGCTGGGATTACAGGTGTGCATCATCTCTACTGGCCTGACCTATCCGAATTAAGAGAATATCACTTAAAATAGCTAAATACATGAACATTCATGAAGATTCATTATGGTTTCATTGAAGCCAACAGATTAATTGAATTATACATAAGTCTAGTAAGTCAATACTCATTTTTACAACTACCATAAGATTTAAAACTTATCAGCAAATATAAAAAAATAGTTTTCAAAAACTAAAAGTTAATGGTTTTACTGTTTTGCCCTATTTGCTGAACTGAAAAAAAATTACTATTTACACAACAGAAGTGAATTGTCTCTTGTCCTAATTTCAAACAACATGTAAAATGAAAGGCTCAGTTCCTTGGATTCTTGCATTTGACACGTAACAGTAACTTGTGAGACATTCAAACACAGCCTAAAATGTGCTGCTCAGACATGAGTGAAATGCAGATTCCTGCAGGACCAGCTCATGCTTTCCCAAGGCACCGTGCACATCATGTGGCCAATCCACTGCTGCTCACGCTCCACAAGTATTACGGCATTTCTCCAGCCACAGCCAGCGTTGGACACCGACCTCATGGCTGCACCTCTGCTTGCATTCGTGCCTCTGCTGAACACTGCAAAGGCTGTGCTGAATGTCTTAAAGCTTGAGAAATGGCTTTTAAAATGCACAACTGTGTGCCAAATGCTTCACCAGTCTAGAGCTACTGTTTTACACATTTGGATCAAATAATTAAAATTAGAAAGCACCCTACCTTCTACTTTAAAAGCTCACTATCCTAAGAACTGAGTGTTCGGAAATGCTGCCCGTTCCACTCTAAAGCTACCAAGGAGAACCTCAAGTGTTTTCTGTGCTCCCACACCAGTTCCACGCTATAGACATTGACTTGAGAGAACACAGCCCTTTTATCTACTTGAGGCTCAGGAGTTAAACTTACAGCAAATTCTCATGGTGTCAGATGGATTAGAGACGTAGCACAAACAAAAAGCCTGAGGAATACTGAAACAGATGCTCAGGAAAGGACACTTAACAAACTAGTAACAATATCTACAAAACCACACCCCCCCCCCCCATAGCAGACACACCTACCTTCCACCAAAGAGCCGATGTCCACTAGGAGGACCAAGTCACACCCTGAAACTGATACTCCTGGGGTTCCTTTTCCCAGAGGGCCCTTGGTCAATCCTGCCCAACTAGTAGCATCTTGGGGTGAATTCCTTTTAAACTGTGACAGAGAGACAGCCCCAACCCCTGTGCTACACTAAGACCCCAGATTAATGTAATCTCTTTATGGCTGGCTTCAAATTAGATATTCCACTCTGAACAGGTCTCAAAACGAAGCCTCTGAGCTTTAACACCAAGTACAAAGATGTATACAGGGAAAACCCAAACAAACAACCTCCCTGACTGAACTTAGTTGACAGAAATGCCCTTTCATCCAGTTCTACCCAGGAGGGTGGGCTGAGTCTTCATTTTTCAATGGCTGTAGAGTACTTCAGTGACAAATGCTGTTTGTCACAAGGAAAGTGCTGCCAGCACTTGCACATGACTGTGCAACACTCTGGGCTACCTTGTTATCAACAACAGAGAGGTTGAGATCTCTGGCAGAGGGCCTGGGTTCCATTTCCAATTGCTCTGAACCTCAGTTCCGGGAGGTGGAGGGGGGATCATCCGACACACTTTTTCTGACCTCCCTGGGCACCACAGGCACACATGTGGTATACAAACAAATATATAGGCAAAACATACATACACATTAAAAACAAATTAAAGTAATGAAAAACCAACTAAACAAAAAACAAACAAACAAAAAAAACCCCAAACTCAGCCTAGAGCTTGACAGAATCAACACAGAAAGGACTCGAACACTGGTCCTTAGGGCAAAAAAATTCCATTAGCAACCATGGACTGCTTGGTGATCATACTTAGAAAACAATACTTCACCAAAGAATAGAAAATGCCTGGAAAGAACTGCATGCTCAATTCTGCTTGGGCAGGGGGCAGCCACATTTCTCCCCTGAGCATCCTTCCAGGAAGCACTCAAGTGCCAGAATGCGTAGTAGTTTCTTCCTCACTCTGCCCAGCAACTGCTGACTATCTGTTCTGTTCAAGATCCTTTCCCACAACACACTTAAAACGGCAAAACCCTTATGACAAATCTCATACTGCTGATCTCAACCTGCCTTCTGACACAGGCTTCAGGAGTGACAATTCTACATATACTGATAGGAAGGTGTGGAGAGGCCTACTATTTCTAGGCCATTTCTAGGCTTTTAAGAAACTATACAAATGTATTCTGAAGTGTTGTACACCAGCTGTACTGAGCTCTAAGGAGTAACACTACATACACAAAGGTGAAGAATACCATTAGACCTAGGAGTGGTGTCCTTTGCTGATGGTCAATTCTAGTTATAACACGTTTGAACCTCTTACAACCCAACTCAAAAACAGGAGGAAGAAGTATTAATGAATACAACCATGAATAATAATACAAAGAAAATACTGCCTCAGAGAACATGGACACAACAGCTGTCATTAAAATCTCCAACATGGCACGCATAGACACAGCAAAGGCCAAGAGGCATTATGGGAATAAAACCTGTCCAGACAGTTATCATTTCAGGTCCTACTCTCTCCTTACTGTTGAACTGATGCTAGAGGAACAGGACTGGTAAGGAATTTGGTAATGAAATGTTTTTTAATGCACACAGGTGCCAGTCCTTGACATTTTTAGAAAACACAGTATTTTATAAAGGAATCTGATTCCTGTAGCCATTCTCTTAGATTTGTATTTTTATTGACATTACATGTAAATTATTAAAGTCTCCCAAAAAAGCATAGCCAAGTCTTACAGCATAATATTAATCTGCTATATAGCTAATTACTAATTAGTATTTAATATAAAAATAATGATATTCAAAGGTCAAAGCAGCAAGCAGTGACCACAATCCCTCTGACAGTTCTGGGCAACTATCTTTCACATATTGGTACAAAAATCTAGTTAGCTCTTTCAACATGGCTCACCAAGTTTTCCAAGCTATCTGATCTATTCGGTTATTCCAGCCCCTCCAAGTGCTCATGTCTCAGGATGGAGTCTCCGTTTGAAATCTTAGAGTCATTCATTCACTATTTCTTAACAACGTCTTACAGAGAGTATGTAAACTGTATCCTTTGTCTCTTTGAGTACAATGGTTGAGGACAAAGTTACTTAACATTCTTCCAACCACTTAAGTTACACATAAAAGCACCTACAAACTTAGACTTAAAAAGATTCACAGTGCACTGCACCTCGGAACACATGCAGTTGGATCCTAAGGATGTTTAAAAGTGATTTCAAAGTCTCACCTCTCAAACACAAATAATAATAAGGCTGACGTATCTACTGTTCCCTCTAGCGTCTCTAAATGCAGCACTACACAGAAGCACATTATTGCATATTCAGCATCCTTATCACTAGATTCTATGAAGAAATGCTAACATAGCTCAGAGAAGAACTCCAGTCCTGTGCTAAATATGGTCTCTCAGCTAACCTGTACAGTGAAGAAGTACGTACGCTGGACTTACATTAACAAGAACACCAACTTAACATTTTCTGCATAGTTGAGTCACAGCACACATACAAACCTTACTCTCTCAACATTTCAGCCTGTTGAGAGACCTAAAGCCTAAAGTTATCGTAATGCACCCCAACCATGCCCTTGCTTTGTTCCACAGTGCGTTAAATGAAGCAGCACATCACTGGCTGGTTTTTACAGTCAACCACTTTAAGGGCCATACCTTGTGCTGGCTAGCTGATTTTGCTCTAGTATGGAGAGCTGAGAATCCAACCTCTACAGGCACCAGGGACTGACTGAAGTACTCACTTAAGAAGAATCTCAATCTCTCTCTCTCTCTCTCTCTCTCTCTCACACGCACACACACTCACACGCGCACACATACACACACACACACACACACACACACACACACACACACACACACACAGTGGTTTCTTGGTGACAGTCAGGGAGTGACAGTGGCTCACTGCCAGGCAAGCTTCAGTTTTCACTCCCTTAACCATTTAACAGAAATCTGGAATGCTGGGACCAACTATAAATATGGCTCAAGAAGACCCAAGCAAAGCAGCTGTATTTCTGACAAGAACAGTAAGGGCTTCCAAACACAATCATATAATGCATTAAAAAGCAAAGGTCACAGAAGGATTCACAAAGTAGTCGCATAGAAGATTCCAAACATACTGTATCACTGTGAAGTCTCCTGCTTAGCACCGAGTGACACTTTCATGAATAAATATAATTTCTTCTTTAAAATCAGTCATTTAAAAGCTAAAGCAAAGTAGTAATACCAAGTGAATTCCTTATAATAATAGCCCTTCTTTTTAAGTTCCATGGGGTTAGGTAGAACCCCAATTAAATAGGCTACATATACAGAATAAAGATTTCTATAGTACTATTTATAAGCAGAGATATACTTTGTGGATACCACTTGTTAAAACTGCACACGACAGATGCACGTGTACACATGCACTCTAACAGCCCCGTCCACCCCAGAAGAGATTCTCAGTGAGGTCAGGGGCAGCCAACATATTGCCTCCTTAAAGCTCTGGTGATTGTCCTCAACAACAGGCGATCCTCTGCAAAGTGGGCACTGTCACCAGTGTTTGGTTTAAGAATTCTGAAGGAGCAAAATACAAAATACATTCCTACGTGTGATCTAAGTACATTACTTCAAGGGTTGGTCCCCTAATGACATGCTGGATTTACTGGTACTGGGTAAACTGCAGAACCCCTTCTTTCTCACTTTGTAACTCAGGGGCTTCAAGATATTAATTAAAAGCATGTCAGTCTAGTATTACTGCAAACTGGAACCTAACATAATATCAGCTTACACAGACCAACACTGAGATGCAATATAGAACTAAGAATGAAGTTTTCCACACAGACTCACACAACTAGAATACGCATAGACGTTTCACACGAGCATAATCACGACACAATACTGAACGGACAGAGGCAGGAGAGTCAAGGCATGACCTGGAGTAAACTGTCAGCTACTGCGTCCATGCTTTCTGCTCCAGCACTCACAGGTTTTTTGACATCATAGCTCAACATCACAGCATCAGCTCCTCACTGACTCCATCTCTCTTCAGGCTGTAGATGTGGTCCTGATGAAGTGCTCGAGGTTCACTGTGCGACTCCAGTTGGAAGGTTAGACTCTCGGTGGTTAGAGGCAGAGATGAGTAAACGCCGGCATCCTCACCTCATGGTTCAGCTCCGATGCCCAGTACATTGGTAACTGGGGTTTTAAGTTCCTTTAAGTTTTCAATAAGCAAGCTTTTTGCAATCACTAAGATGGGGAGGTGAAACACTTCTATTGACATGGCTACTTGCTGATGATGCAATCAAAACAACTCTTGATCAGAATATAAAACAAAACACAGTCACGTGAAAATAAGGGAGAGACAAAAAACCACAGGCAACTAAAACTGGGTTCCAAACACTGAAACGGTAAATCCATATAAAAAGTTCTAACTGCATTTACAGTGCAAACTTGTGTTTCTTTCTAGTTTCTCGTCTGTACAGAACATCTCTTTAGAAACATGGTCTCCCTGCACTTCTTTCAGATACCTGAGAAAGGTAAGGCTTGAGGAGACAGCCACTCACATGCAACAGGTCTCAGATCGAGGGACTTCTGCAATACTCTTGCTGGCTCAAAGGTCCAAGATTTTCATTATAGCATTTTGGTCAAACTTGAAACTCAGAAAGGTTCTGGATGAAAATGGGAACTTGCAATGTCCGTTGCATGCCCCAGAATGTCCCTCAGCATGTTCCACCGAAGGCTCTTCACCAGAACAAGGCCAGTCACATGTGACATCTGCTTAGCAAACAGAATTAGCAGACAGTAACTCAGAAAGTTACCCAGAAATTGCCTTTCACGCACTCACACGTTTAAGTCTTCCTGACACCTCAGTTTAGGATTCAGTGGAATTTGTTACTGCTTATTTCTACTTATTTCTATTAATTCAGATTTTTAGCCTACCTTTTAAGACCCCTGCTTTCGAAATGGGCATGTTTTTAGCACCTATATTTGTATTTTATGCAACAGTAACCAAAGCTCCCTGGCAGAGGTTAATATAAAAATTACAATTTAAAAATCTGTAAAGATTAGAAGTATAGGAAAATACAGTTGAAGTTACCAAATTTTAGTAGATTAAAACAGAAAACCTCAAAAGCTTTTTGACAACCAGTCTTAGCAATACATTTTAGATATAGTACCAAAAGTCAAAAGAAACATGTGAAAACACATCAATTCTAACTGCTAACGGTAAGCTCCATGTTTAGAAGACAAGCATAGCTTTCCATAATAAGGCTAGAGCATCTTTGCTCATTTCTTACTCTTGTGTGTGCTCACGTCATGTGAGAGCAAGAGCACATGCATGGCACGGTGCACACATGTGGGTCAGATGACAACCTCATGTATCCGTCAGCCCATGCCTTCCACCTTGAGATGGGCACTGAGATTAAACATGTGCGCTGACATGTGTGGCTACACAAGGGTTTTAGGGCTATCTTCTCAGACCCAGAACAGCTCTTTTAGACAGTTTTTGATTTCATTTGTTTTAACAATTGGTTAAGTCAAGTTACTAAAAGGTCAACTCTGGTATCTGCTCCTAGAGGTGGAGGTGATTCAATTAACCATCTCAGGGCCATGCCATCAATGAATCATTGACTAACCATCTCAGGACCATGCCATCAATGAATCACTGGTGGATATGCATGTGAACGTTGTCTTTAAATATTTAGAAAATAAAGAAAATAATGCTCTTCATTCCTTTGTCCTTTTTTTGGTTTTTGTTTTTGAAGCAAGTTTTCTCTGTATAGCCCTGACTCTTTTGGAACTTGTTCTGAAGACCAGGCTGGCTTCAAACTCAGAGATCCACCTGACTCTGCCTCCTACGTGCTGGGATAAAAGGTGTACACCACCACGCCCAGAACTCTTCACTTCTTACGAGTTTTCAGTATGAAAGGTTTTGATGAACATGTAACCACAGCACAAGGAAATTTCATACTATTCAGATAAGCACCTCAGAAAACGTGTACTATACTTTAAGTGACATTTATTAATCAAACATCAGTGGCACTAACATAACTTTGCATGCTCATTATAGTCAGTTTCTCTGGTGGTCTGAGTGAGAGTTGCCCATTACCTCACAGTTACATATTTAGTCCCCAGGTGAAGGACCATTTGGAAGGATTAGGGGGTGTGCCCTTGTGGGAAAAAGTGTGTTGCTGGGGGTGGGTTCTGAGGTTTCTAACGTCCACCTCAGGCTCAACATCTCTCTCTGGCTGCTGTCTGTAGATCAGGATGTAAAGTTCTTAGCAACTTCTGTAGCACCTTGCCTGCCGGCTGCCATAATTCTCTGAACCTGTAAGCAGCCCCCAATTAAATGCTTTAAGAGTTGCTTTGGTCACAGTGTATCTTCATGGCAATAGAATAGTGACTAAGATAATTTCCAAGCCAGACACACTAGCTTCCACACGTGAGGAAGGAGAAGCAGCATCATTTAAGAAAAGGCCATGCTTAGGAGCACTTCACAAAGTAATTAAAGAGTTAAAGGGAGTGAAAATTGTAGTTTCAGTCATAAAATAGAGATTTAAAAGTATTTTTCTTCTTATTCTTAGTTAAAAAACAGATGAATAAAAGTTCCTTAAGTTGATCCCATTACTTAGGGAGGCAGAAGGAGAATGAGGCGCCCTCACTGCCACATCCCCACTCCCCTAGCCCAGAAGCCAGGGTTCATGACATTTATTTATGGGGATCCAGGGCCTGACAGTTACAGGGCATTCAGCTCAAGTGATGCTATCTGCATCACTTATTAGTAATTCCTTCCAGCCAGTTTCTCCCCAGAGAGCCTCACACATGAACTCTCTGCAGCACACAGGTCACTCATCCTGTGGACCTGTTACCACCACACAGCCCACCGATAGCACAGCCCCCATAGGACGTTATCTTAGAGAGGAAACGGCTTGCCTGTCTCGAAGTTGTCCTGAAGTTTCCGTGGATGCAGCTTCTTTTCACATTTCTATTAGAAGAAGCACATGAACAGCACAGCCTCTTGTTACGATTACTTATTAACACTCTCGAGATACATGATCAAACATCTAAGAAGAAAACTAAACTAGGAATCTAACCAGCAGGTTTTTATAAAGCCCAACTTTTTAACACGTTGGAGAACATGTCATGACGATGAACACTAGCATGTACAGCTTCCCCCCTCTGCACAGGACTGTCCCACATCCCCTCCCGCTATCCCAGTGCTAGGAATCAAACCCAGGGCCTGCCCTACACAAGGCACACACAGCTCTGCAGTGAACAGCACCCCCCAGTTCTAACTGCATGTGGGCAACATTCCTTCCTGACAAGTGCAGACCACTACTGCCGCTCCTGCTGACCCAGGGTGGTCTACTGTAGAGACCCACAGTGCTGCAGCACTACAATACCAACTTCTTGGCAATTTTTCAAGTTTTTCTCTGTAAAAACAAACAGCAAATCTTACACTTTGTCTATATACTCAAAGACGCACCATTCAGCACTCAAACTTTTCATCTCTGCCTGCCTGTGGGGCAAGGCAGTAACACATTTTAACAGCTGTCGTGTGATTTAGAGGACAATGTTGTTAAACAGCCCAGGCTGGCCCTAAACTGGAGACTCCTGTCTGTGATTTGTGTGGCTGACCTCTGTGACCTCTCACAGGCCAGTCTGCTTTGTATTTATTACTGTTTTTTTCTTTAGAAACTTAAAAATGTTTTAAAATTTTATTATTAAAAAAATTAAAAAACAAAACAAAACAAAAAACCACCAAAACCCTACAACCCAGCAAATCCCCAAATCTGTGAGTTAGAACTAGAAAGACAACCCACTTCACACCCTGCCCATTAGCACACACAGCTCCTCCTCACCTGCTCACACTTCTACAGTATAATGTAGAAAGAACAAGAAAGGATAAATACCAGGGCAAAGAAGCTTTTTCAAAAAAAAAAAATCTCAAAAACTTCCAAACAATTTGTCACATCAAATCTCAAAAGACAAATGGAACTTTTTTAATGAGTTAAATTTACACAGTAACTTGGTAAGAGATATCGGCATAGCATTATCATTAAAGAAGAAGTATTTTCTGACTTTTGTTAGAAGTCTTTGGAACATCTATTGCTGATTGTCTTGTTTTTGGTAGCAAAAATGTGAGAAGTCTGACAATAAACAGATAAACTTTAGTTTACTGGTGGACTTGGTACACCCAAGTCAAGTAACCCTAGGGGACTAAGTGTGCTAGATAGTTTTATGTCAACTTGACACAAATTAAAATTCATTTGAGGGGAGGGAACGTAAAGAAAAGCCTCAGTAGGCAAGCCAGTAGGGCAGTTTCCTACTTAGTGACCAGTGGGGAGGACCCGCCCATTGTGGGCGGTGCTACCCCTGGGCTGGTGGTCCTGGGATCTATAAGGAAGCAGGGTGAGCAAGCCATGAGGAGCAGGACAGTAAGCAGCACCCCTCCATGGCCTCTGCATCAGTTCCTGCTCCTGTCCTGCCTTCTTCAATGATGGGCTGTTAGATGGAGCAGTGAGGGAGATAAACCCTTTCCTTCCTTAGCTGCCTTACACTGCCTTATCACAGCAACAGTCACCATAATTAAGACACTCAGGTTAACGGTTTTTTTTGTTTTGATTTCTTTTTTTACATTCAAAGTTTGAAGTTTCTGATATAACTCACTTTCTTAAAGACATGGCAAACAAGTGACATAACAAGTAGAAAATCCAACATACAAGTGTCAAGACTTTAACATAAAAGATCAGTAAAGATGCTAAACTCTCTTTTAGAGGAACCTTTCTCTGAAACTTTTAACTGCAGTGTAAGGATGGATTACAAAACCAGATGATCTCACAATAAGCAGCAGTGAACAGAATGGAGTTGATCACAGCTGAGAATAAGGGAACATAGAAGGGTGGGCGGAGGGTGACTGATGGCTACTAAGTCACAGCAGGATGTGTTGTTACCCAGAAGCATCACGGTGAACAAGAACAACGCACATGTATTTTAAAAGCAATGTCAATTACTGTGTTTCCTTATGCCCCACGTTAGCCTCCATGTCAGGCTTCACTTCCTCAGGCCTCAGCCTCTGTCGGGCTTAGGTTTCTCACCATATATCCATCTATTGAGGCATATGGCACCCCATAGATATCTACAGTCTTATGTATCAACTAAAGTATGCAAATTCAATTAACACCTTTAACAAGATTTGTGTGTGTGTGTGTGTGTGTGTGTGTGTGTGTACAGATGCCCAGAGAAGCCAGGAGACAGCATCACATCTTGGGGAGGGGAGGCAGAGTTAGAGGCACATGTGAACTGGACTTGCAGCCTCTCAGGAGCACCAGATGCTCTCAGCCTCCAGCCCTTTCAACAATAGGTTTTCAGGAAGAAAAAAAAAAAAAGAAAGCTTTTTTCTACTGTAGAGAAACAAGGCTTTAAAATTAATGTGAATAAGACCACACAAGGCAAAAGTAGAAGGGTACCCGTAACTAAGAACGGCCAAAGAGAGTTGAAAGTTTTAGTTCCTGAAGACAATGGTGCAGAACTAAATTTCATAAAATCCTATCACTAAAAATCAAATAAAAATGAGAACTAAATCAGCATTACTGTGTCTAGACAATGCCTGCTCCATCTTAGAAACAAGAGCTGCCCCATCTCTGACACTGTGCACACCGGCACACAACTCTTACCATCAAGGGATTCTGTTGCTTTGCTGGCTGACCATGGACTCCGTTCGCTCTCTTCTTTTGATTAGGTGAGTCTTGATACTGTTTTCTGCCATTCCCTCTCATATTTTGATTCTGTGAAAATATGAATAAAAACAACTAACATGTAAATCTACAGCACACACCACAGGAATGAACACACACACACACACATATATAGGAATGTTTATCTCGACTGACTAGACTTCATAAAGTGCCATGGGAACATTCAAACAGGGCTGTACCAGTTTATTTTCTAAGAAGATTGCTTTGCAAAGGAACATTTTCTGAAACAGGAAACGCAAATATACCTTTCCCTAAGTCCTTTCCAAGCCTCTTTATCCCATGTTTGCTTATAAACTGCTTATAATACAAAAACATGGCAGGGTACAGCTCAAAGGTAAAGTTTGTGCAGAGCATGAGGACGCAGAGTCAAACTCCAGCATGAAGATAAAGGAAGAAATGAAAGGCATGGCAGAAGGCCGAAGAGGGCCGTGGGAGACCGAGCTGGGAAGAGAGGCCAGAGCACACATGAACACACACACTAGGCTTCCTTTCTTTCAGGCTTCTTTCACATCATGAATATGCATGGGACTACACAGTGCGTATCTGTGGATGGAACTGTATGTCAGGGTGTGTCTGTGGATGGGACCGCGTGTCAGTGTGTGTCTGTGGATGGGACTGTCAGTGTGTGTCTGTGGATGGGACTGTATGTCAGTGTGTGTCTGTGGATGGAACTGTCAGTGTGTGTCTGTGGATGGAACTGTGTGTCAGTGTGTGTCTGTGGATGGAACCGCGTGTCAGTGTGCCTGTGGATGGAACTGTGTGTCACTGTGTGTCTGTGGATGGGACTGTCAGTGTGTGTCTGTGGATGGGACTGTGTGTCAGTGTGTCTGTGGATGGGACTGTGTGTCAGTGTGTATCTGTGGATGGAACTGTGTGTCACTGTGTGTCTGTGGATGGGACTGTCAGTGTGTGTCTGTGGATGGGACTGTGTGTCAGTGTGTATCTGTGGATTGAACTGTGTGTCACTGTGTGTCTGTGGATGGGACTGTCAGTGTGTGTCTGTGGATGGAACTGTGTGTCAGTGTGTGTCTGTGGATGGGACTGTCAGTGTGTGTCTGTGGATGGAACTGTGTGTCAGTGTGTCTGTGGATGGGACTGTGTGTCAGTGTGTATCTGTGGATGGGACTGTGTGTCAGTGTGTCTGTGGATGGGACTGTCAGTGTGTGTCTGTGGATGGGACTGTCAGTGTGTGTCTGTGGATGGAACTGTGTGTCAGTGTGTCTGTGGATGGGACTGTCAGTGTGTGTCTGTGGATGGGACTGTGTGTCAGTGTGTATCTGTGGATGGAACTGTGTGTCACTGTGTGTCTGTGGATGGGACTGTCAGTGTGTGTCTGTGGATGGGACTGTGTGTCAGTGTGTCTGTGGATGGGACTGTGTGTCAGTGTGTATCTGTGGATGGAACTGTGTGTCACTGTGTGTCTGTGGATGGGACTGTCAGTGTGTGTCTGTGGATGGGACTGTGTGTCAGTGTGTATCTGTGGATTGAACTGTGTGTCACTGTGTGTCTGTGGATGGGACTGTCAGTGTGTGTCTGTGGATGGAACTGTGTGTCAGTGTGTGTCTGTGGATGGGACTGTCAGTGTGTGTCTGTGGATGGAACTGTGTGTCAGTGTGTGTCTGTGGATGGGACTGTGTGTCAGTGTGGGTGGCAGACAGAGATCATCACTGCAGACTCAGGTCTCTTTTCACCTTTGCACGGGTTCCAGAATCATACTTGGTTGTTAGGCTAGTGCAGGAGTGTTTACATGTTAAGCCATCTTGCCAGCCCCCACGGTTCTTTACAGTATAAATGACGCAGTCGGCACAATCAGCTAAACTATTACAAGCAAGTGAGTGCCATCGGGAGGATAATCTTTTACAAAATAAAGATTGGTATTTTAAA
This sequence comes from Mus caroli, assembly GCF_978045245.1. Lineage (NCBI taxonomy): Eukaryota > Metazoa > Chordata > Mammalia > Rodentia > Muridae > Mus > Mus caroli. The sequence continues at coordinate 42,367,467 of NW_028227274.1, read as the reverse complement.
AACTTGGGCTTTTAGTCTTTCTTTAGATACTGTTTTCAAATGTCAACTTCTACTTCAGAGTTTGAAAGTCAGCTATTTTAGAGACTGAATAATGAATGTAACTAACAAAGACGTTTACCTTCATCCCACCCACTCCCTCACAGAAAGCACAGGGAGCTGCCGAGACAACTGGCCAGCAGTCACTGAGGGAAAGCAACCGTGGGTCTCAGCCTCGCTCTTCTCTTGGCAGTGTTTCCTTTCCTGTGCTGTGCTTTTCTGTGTACCTTGGTGGCACAGGCCATATTTGTCAACACCAGTAATACTCTATGTCCTAAACCAGAGACTTTGCTGCTGCTGCTGCTGACTCTTATGTAGGTCTGGAGAGCTGAGATCTAGGGAGCTCCCATGCTGCCACACCTTAGCACACTTTTCCAATCATTTTACTTCTTCAACACAGAACCTCTGCTCCACACAAAAAGGAACTACTTACTCCTCAGGTCTTCACAACTTGCAGCCATAATCACCACTTAAGCACCTTGTGCCCATTCTAGGCACAGGACAAGGAACCACACAATTTTTAGACCTTTGTCCCCGACTTACTTCACTCAGCCAAATGTCTTCAAGGATCATCTAGACTGTAGAAGGCTCAGAATTTACTTCCCGAAGGCTGCAAACAGTCCAGGGCACAAGCTCTAAATGAGGCTGTGAAATTCTCTATCAGCCCTGCCTGTTTTCAGTTCATTTGTTTATCTATGTAGGTGCAGAGGTGCTGAGTCAGGTGATAAATGCACACTTAACTTTGGGAAGCCACCAAGCCGTCTCATAGCAGCTGTCTCTTTTTACACTTCTCTGCACCCTCACCTACAAGGATGATTTTCTGTGTGGTTGGTTTATTACCACAGCCATTCTGAAGCATAAGTGACCTCCAGTTCCCCAAAGACAAACACTGTTGAGTCGTGTCTGTACTTAATGGCCACCTGAGCCTTCTTTAGAGAAGTGCCTGATCAAATGTCTTAAAACAGGGTTGGCTTTTATAGAATATTTTAGTGGCTACTATTCTTGAGGCAGCAATCTAGAAACCAACAAAATGTTCCTTAAGAGCAGAATAGATGAACTGTGTTATAGTCACCTACTGCATGACACAGCGCTGAAAACATGTTATAACATATACTGTCCCTTTCCCATAAACAACAGAGCCCATTAATCTTAACTCGGAATTGTCTTACCTTTCACTGTACCTTTCACTGGTACACATTAAAAAGGCTCAAGTGTAACATCCCATTATTTACCACATTGGATTTGGTCTGTTCCAGTCACAAGCTGGAACCCTAGATGACATCTCAGCAGCTCAAAGCTCCACTCACTGCTACCCACAGGACCTCTGCTGAAAATGATTTGAAGCCAAATGATAAAGCCTCTGAACAAACCTCAGAGGCCTGCACTTACCTTTGCTCTGAGAAGGTCCGCCACCTCCGCGTGGTTACTGTGTGGCTTCTGCTGCAGTGGCTGCCGGTGCTTTACCCACTGGTCACTCGGGGAACCTTCAGGAAACAGCTGCTGGCTATGGCGGAATTTTGTTCGACTACACCAACATTTAAAAAATACAAAGCGATTATCTTTCTTGCAGTTCTCCGAAGGCCTTGATAGTTTAACCTACCCACTATATGCTTTACCTTTCAGTATCTACCTTTCCCACTGTATTTTTAAGTTGTAAAGGCAGAAAAAAAGGTTTTTCAAGACAGGACATCTCTGTGTAGCCTGGAATTCACCCTGAAGAACAGGCTGTCATTAAATTCAAGATTCACTTCCTCTGCCTGCTGAGTGCTGGGACTAAAGTCATATACCACCACACCCAGCTTAAAGCAGAAATTCTGATCATCTTTGACAGCTATATTCCACCCCCTATCCCACCCCCTGTCTTTTAGACAAGTGACTGGTATTAAAAAATATTTCTTATCTTAATAATCCATCATTTTTATCCCAGGCTTTTATACCATCCCCTCCCTATAAGTAACTATATTCTTGAAGTTTAGAGAGTTCTTTCTACATTTAGTTGAAGCAAAGAAATGTATGTAGACTTTTCTTAATAGGATAGAAAACACATTCTTTCCCGATGTCTCAGTATGGAATCTGATTAAACACGGTTGTCATAGACCCTACCAACGTTAGATGAGATCTGAGAAACTAGGTTATTTTCTAGAGCACTGCTCCTTAAACCACGAGAGATTCAAAGCACAGCAATGGGAAAGACTTCTGAATGTGGAAAACCAGGTTAATGCAAAGCCTGATGTGCATGAATCAGAGATGTTTCTGGACTGTTCCATCACCCGACTTCACGGCAGCCTTTGTTCTGAACACGCAGCATGCACACTTTGCATTGAATGTGGCATCGAGTCAGGAACACCGCAGAACACGGCATGGAAGACTAAATATGTTGTAGGCTTACTATGTTTGCAGTATGGCCCTGACTCTCACAGAGGGAGAATGGTTTCGCTATGGAGTGCGAAGACCCTCAGTGTTCTGCCACACCCCAGCATGTATCAAATATCAAATGAGTTCATCTTTAGATTGTGCTCTGTTACAACGCTTCATCTTGGGCCCAACATCTGGCTCAGGAGGTAGAGCCATTTGTTGCGCAAGCCCAATGGTCTGAGTTCAAGCTTTGGAACCCATAAGTGGAAAGACAAAGTGACTCCAAGAGTTTGTCTTCTGACCTCGACAGGCTTGCCTACCTGTGCACACGTGCATGCCCCCACCCCTCACAAGAAGAATGCTTCATTTTGAAAACCACTGCCTGAGATGCCTACTTTAGTTTCATGAAAATTAGTTACATGAATCTTGGCTTGGAGTTAGGACAACGTCTGTAACAGCTCTGATGCGGTTCTAAGCTCGCACCTTCTACCTTGCACTGTGTATTTATATACACGAGGCAGTATTCTGAACACCGATGAGCAGACATTATGAAGTATTAGTGAACTCTGAAAAATGTTAGAGACATGATCTATATCATGTCTGGCAGTAAAAATATTTACCTAAGACTTAATTCATTTTTCTTTTATTTTCCTTTTAAGTCAGGGTTCCCTGTAGCCATGGGTATCTTGAACTCAAGAGAACCTCCTGCCTCTGCCCCAAGTGCTGGGATTAAAGGTGTGTGCAGCTATGCCCAAGACGTAATTCTTCTAGTAAAAACCGAACACATATATTTCTTTAGTATGCAAATTTGCTTTAATTTTAATGAATAGTAAAACCACACTATGTATGGAAAAACTGTTCTAAAATGTCTTTGGCAATCAGTGAAAGTTTGATATGTATATCTCCTTTATATACCTATGCTTATAACTGCCTAAAAGTTTTGTAGGCAAAAGCAGTCATGATGGAAAGGATGAAGTTTAAGAAGCCGCACCCCACAGGGAAACCCAGTGTTACCAGACAATGGAGAAATAAGTGAACAGATCCATCCAGCCTTGATCTGCCATGCATAAGGACTGGATTCCGATTCTCACAGGCCCCACTCACTAAGCTGTAAGGTATGTGTGATGGTTTGTATATCCTTGGACCAGGGAGTGGTACCATCTGAAGGTGTGGCCTTGTTGGAATAGGTGTGACCTGGTTGGAATGGGTGTGTCACTGTGGGTGTGGGTATAAGATCCTCACCCTAGTTGCCTGGAAGTCAGTCTTCCACTAGCAGCCTTTGGATGAAGACATAGAACTCTCAGCTCCTCCTGTGCCATGCCTGCCTGGATACTGCCATGCTCCCACCTTGATGATAATGGACTGAACCTCTGAACCTGTAAGGCAGCCCCAATTAAATGTTGTTTTTTATAAGACTTGCCTTGGTCATGGTGTCTGTTCACAGCAGTAAAACCCTAACTAAGACAGTATGGAATTTCAGACAGCATCCCATATCTACATAAACACTGCTAAGAGTAGCAGACAGCTCTCAGAATCCTTTTCCCATTTAACACATGGAAAGATGGGCATGGTGGCTCTAGGCTGTAACTATGGCACTCAAGGGACTGAAGCAGGAGGATTTCTCTATCTGAGGCTAGTGTGCGCTACGTGCTGTGTTCTAGAGCAGTCTGGGCTACAAAATGAGACCTTGTCTCAAGGTATTTTTAAAAACCAAATTGGAAAAAAAAAAAAACCCAAAAAACTAAAAAAAAGAAAGCCAGGCATGGTGGGGCATGCCTTTAATCCCAGCACTCGGGAGGCAGAGGCAGGCGGATTTCTGAGTAAGAGGCCAGCCTGGTCTACAGAGTGAGTTCCAGGACAGCCAGGGCTATACAGAGAAACCCTGTCTCGAAAAACAACAAAACAAAAGCAAAACCAAAAAAGCAAATTGGGGTAAATCTTACAATAAAATGTATTTTCTATCTGTCAGGCAAAACTCTGACATTTCCACCAACATATCACAGAATATGACCGAAATAAATACTGCCTCTAAAGGAAATGTAGGAAGCAGCTGGAGTTTGAGCAAACCCTCTCTATATACTAACAAGAGTAGAACCCTGAGGACTAAGGGTGCCCACATGCAGACTGGTGGAGACCTTCCCAATGATGAACTGTCTCCATTAATGACTTCTTGGTAATATCTGCTTTATACTCTGGGGCACACTCTTGTCTTCCTGACTTCTGTTTCCATACTGTTTCTCTTATTTCTATTAGGAGTTGCCTTGGTAATAATAATACTTACAGATTTTAAAAGGCAGAAATGATTCTTAAGGCATTTAATTCAATTTCTTTTTCTCATAAAACTAATAGAAATGAAACATTACTTAGTTAAAATTTTTTAGCCATAAGTGTAGTCTACTCATATTGTCTTCTTTTAAAATTAAATTTCTAGATTAAAAAGATCACCAAAGTGGAAACAATGTAAAACAATAAACAAAACCACAACTCTGGCCATGTAAGTTACAGCAAGCTGCTTAAAAGAACATAAACCGCCGGCCAGTGTGGTGCAGGCCTTTAATCCCAGCACTCAAGAGGCAGAGGCAGGCAGATCTCTGTGTGTCTGAAGCAAGCCTCAGCCAGGGCTACACAGAGAAACCCTGTCTTAAAATAAAACAAAACAAACAAAAAGCTAAAATGACAATAAAAAAGAAAGAAAAGGAAAAAAAGAAGATAAACTAAGGTCAGTGAGAGGAGGTGGGCCAAGGTGTGCGGGGCCAAGCCTGACTATTACTATTACTTCGTTTGATCCCAGAGACCCATGTGGTAGAAGAGAACCCTTTGCAAGGGTTCACACCATGGTATACACACAGATATACACTAAATTAACAATTTTAAAATTATACAATAGGCATATTTAGCAATGTTACTCCCCAATTCTGTCCTAAGTTCTCATCAAGCAAATGTTTCTGATAGTGCACACCTGTGTGCTTCCTGGTCCCTCTCAGCCAGCTGGGAGACAGTGTCTCAGTCTAGTGGGTAAGGTACTTGCTGTACAAACAGGAGCAAGATTCCTTAGAACCCGAGTGCAAAAGCCAAGCGTGGCGATGTGTGTTTGTAACCCCACAGCTAGGAGGCAAATCATGCATCTATATCCTTGGGAACTCCAGGCCAATGAGAGACCGTGTACCAAAACACAAACTGAGTGACACCAGAGGTTGCCCTTCGCCTTCTTCTTATGTACATATGACCGACCACACAGGCATGTGAGCTTACACATTCATATGCATATGAATTCTGTCATCTGCATCTCTCACCTCCTGTGCAAGAGACTGCAATATATCCATTCAATCACCTCCAGAAACTAACTTATCACTAATGTAGGGTAGTAGATACTCAACACACATTTTCCCCCTTTCCTAGTGCTCTAAGCCATTGGTATCCTCTCGAGTGTAATATTTTAAAATGTGCCCGAAGCAACTTCCCCCCAATGAACCCCTTTCATCTCATCAGCAACTTTTAAAGCACAACAGAGCTTCTGAGGGGGAATCTTATACTACTCTGATGTACTGAAAGACACCAGAAAGCCATGCTCTGATAAGCGCATTTCTTTACCTCAATTTTTCCACGGTGGGTCTACCTGGTGTGCTACCAGCTGAGGAAAACCCATTGTCACTGTCCGAGGAATCTCCAAATCTTCGAGACAGCCAGTCCCTTAGTGGTCTACGGAAATATTAAGAATTCATTAGAAAATTTTTGAACTAGCAGCAGTGAGGCCAGTTTTACAGTTTAAGAAATGAACATACCTGATAAAGGGAATGGCCATAAAAAACTTATTAGGTGCCAAGCCAAGCTTGGACTTGGGAGTCATATCATTTCTATGACAGGGCAATTTCTCAATGGAGAACCACTCAATATTCTGAAACAAAACAATTGCATGTAGTTGATTACTATCAAAGAGTAGCTAACCCCAACTCCACAGCAATCTGTAAATATTCTCCACTCTTACATACCCTAATTTCTCTTCTGGTTTTGGGGTTAAATTTTGTGTCTTTTGGGACTCCTGGAATGATGTACAAGCGAGCAAGCTGGTCATTGATTCGCAGTTCAATGTAATCATCCTTACAAATATAGTCTTTTATATCAAAACCAGTTTCCTCGAAGACCTGGAAATAAATGTTGATAAAATGTTTGATTTTTAATCATTAGTTACATAGTTGAGACTTGTATCAAAACAAAACAAAGACATCAAGCTAAATCTAATCTGTAGCTAGATAATTAGGACCAAGCCCCTTCTTATGCTAATACAAGTAAAAATTAAACAGATCAAATGGAGATAAGCTATAAGCAAAGGATGAATACCAATCTGGTAGTCTGTTTTTAGACAGAGCTTTCCTATTGTATTGTATGTAGTACCACCAAGTGGTAGACGGACCAGCTGCAACTCTAGAGCTCTTAGTCACATTCACTCAAAAGGCAACCGAAGGACCTCAAGCTTAACCATTCCTAGGTTGAAACCATTGTGTCTGGATTTGAGGGGTGGGGCAGGTAGAGGTAATTAAGTGTAAATGCGTATAATCCTGATCTTGTTTAAGAAAAGACCCTGGCAGTTCTCTGGACATGGACAGGAAAGCCCATGTGGACACACAGGCAGTTGCAAATGGATTCCAATAAGTCGGGAAGAGAGCCTGCAATGAAACCCGATTAGCCGTAGCCTCCAGCCTGAATCCCTACTCTCCAGATCTGCTAAGAAGGAAACTTCTGTTGGTCAAGCTACCCAGTCAACTGCATTATTAAGTCAGCTCAAGCATACTAAACAGTAGCATTCCAGCCAGCTCCCCAAACTTTTAGCTCTTTATGACAAAGGTGATCATTTAGAAATCAGGATTAAAAATCAAGGCTTGCCTTTAAAATAATCTACTGACAGGAAAGCCATCTGCCCAAGGGGCCACTGTGTGGATCTCGGCCAATGCCTCCTTCTTTAAGCTTCCATAACCATGATCCAGCAGATGCTGCAGCTGGAAAACCCAAGTCCAAGGCCCATAACTGAAGGAACCAGAAGCAGGAGCCCAGGCTGAGGTTGCACAGCAATGTCAAGGCTGAGGACAAACAGTCCAAGGCCAAGGAGGCTGCAGCACTGAGGTGGAAGAGACCCAGGAGACAACTGCCTTTTGTCGCCATAGAGAAGACCCAGATAACCATTTGGCCTTCACCTGTGATGTCAGGCTGGATGTCCACAAAATACTGAACAACTGGGCAGAAAACAGAAGGCCAGTTTTGCTGGGAAGCCCCTGTAGAACAACAGGCCTCAGCGAGGCTCAGGTTCCATCAGTATAAAAAGCATTAAACTTTCTCTCTATGCTGCTGTAGGGGCCTTTTGTTCTGGAGTAGCAAGCCTTGCTTTCCACACACTTGGTAGTTATCCAGGATACCATCGTTTAGTGAGCCTCTGGTCTGGTTCCCTTTCCAGCCTGTTCATGGAAGCACCATGTATCAGTGTCTTTCTTACTCAAGTAGGAAGCAAACAACTCTAAAGGAATTATGTTTCCCCCTTAGGCTTTAAGTTAGGGGATCCATCTCTGAAAGAGCTGTAAATAGTTATTTGTAGCTTGTACAAAACAGCAGGCTGTGTTACATCCATTTACTCTGCAGTTAGAACACTAACACCAGTGCCTGTCTGGGCGCTGCTCTGCCCCTCTATCTGTTTTTGTTTGTTTGTTTTTTCGAGACAGGGTTTCTCTGGCTTGTCCTGGAACTCTGTAGACCAGGCTGGCCTCGAACTCAGAAATTCAACAGCCTCTGCCTCCCAAGTGCTGGGATTAAAGGCGTGCGCCACCACGCCCAGCCCTCTATCTGTTTTTAAGTGTTTATTTTACTTTATGTGTACGGATGTTTTGTCTGCATATCCATCAGTGCACCATCCGTGTGCAGTACCTGAGATAAGTCACAGACAGCTGTGAGCCGCTGTGGTGCTAGAAAGTGAACCCAGCTTCTCTGAAAGCGTTCAGTGCTCCTGAGGGCTGAACTCAAGTCCCTGTTCTGTAACTCAGAAAAGTTAATCACAACTACGTTATGTTTTCAAACCCACAAATCCCTTGTTTTCAAAAGATTTATCCACGTGCAAATATTTTTTGAGTGCCGATAAAATAGCAGCCCAAAATGTAGACATAGCCATACCACCAGGGAGTGCTTGGCACCCTAAACAAGACAGGCAAGGAAGCCCAGAGACACTGCGGCGTTGATGGTTCACAGGCTAACTGCCCTTGCTTCTCCTACATGCGAACACTCTTGACAATACGAACCCTATCATGCCAAGGGTGAGTGGGGGCACAGACGGATTCTTTGGGTTCTGAGGTTCTTGCTCAGTTTTATAAGTGGAGGTATTTAATCTTCCCTAAAGAGGTCCAACTACACAGACAGCTGACACCACACAACTCAACCTAAACTTCCACTTACTGAAGAGCCTTCCTGGAAGCAGACATTACCGGCCATGAGGTGGTCCACTACCTAGATAGCTACATGTACACCGTTCCTTTAAGTAGAACGCCATAGTTCTTATTCTTTCTCCTTAGAAGCAAGTTTTATGGTTAAAGGCTTAAGGATATAAAAGGAAGATTTTTCAGAGAGGGTTGAATGGCATCCTCTATCCTCCACAGAGAGCAAAGGAAAAGCTCCTAGGGAGATGGCAACTCCTCAGCACTCCAGCTGTCGGAGCTTTCTTTACCTGGTACTGGAAACGGAACTGACAACCTCACACCCCAGCCAAGCATACCATGCTGGCACATTACATCAGGCTCCTAACCTGGCTTTCCCTTATAAGAGCTATTCAGCCTTTATTTATTTGTATAGTACTATTCTGTCTGCAAACTTCTGTATATACTGTGGATAAGATGTTTAATCCTGATTTTAAAATGTAGTACTTCCAGTTACGCTTCCGGTGTTATTCCAAAGTAAATAACCAATAATCCCTTTCCCAAGGTACATACATGGGCTTTAACACAGAAGTTACTGTACTGGTGTGCGTTTACTGTATAGTAACTTCCTACTGTGTGTGCAGATGCAGACGCCAGAGGAGGAGGTCAGGTGTCCTGCTCCATCACTGCCTTACCCTCTGAGACATAGTCTCCCACTGAGCCTAGAGGCCAGCAAGCTGTGGTTCTCTTTACCCCTTTGCGCCCCCACAATGCAGTTACTGGCACAAATATAGCCACTTTATGTGGCTTTGAACTCAGGTCTTTCTGCTTGAGCATAGTGCTCTTACCTCCCGAGCTGCCGCTCTGAGCTGTCTCTCCAGCCCACAACAGCTTCCATAAAGACATTCTACGCCAAGTGCTCTCTCTTTGGCCATACTCACATCCTGCATCCTCCCTTTCCTCCCCAGCCTCCTGTGCCACTTCCAGTCACTCCCTGAACCTCACGTATTTCATGTCCTAAATACATACATGGTTTAATGGAGCAACATAATGTGTCTAGGGTTCCCAAAGGAGAGAGAATGTATTTGCCTTTCTGGGTCTGTCTTAACATGATGACCTCTAGCTGCAGATGATGAGACTTTGTTTCTTGAATTGGCATCGCCAGCACGTACATAAACGTTGGGTACATGCTCCAAGCTATGTTCTCCTGCTTGGGCAGCAGGGACCTTGCACAACGAGGTCAATCCCAGACCCCACAGTGGCGTCTAAGAACTGTGACTTCTTCACTAACAAGCTACACCCAAATTAAAACCAGACAATAAATACCACTGTGTCAGACCACCTCAAAAACATCTCAGAATCCTATTTCTGCCATCTTCCCCTCAAAGATGTTGCTTTTGACTATGGAGTTCTTAAAAGCGACTCTCCTTAAAATATCTGAGTGGTTAAATGGCTTGTCCAAAGTAGCTAGGCTTGTGCATAAACACAGACTAAACGAGAACAAATTTCAAGGGTCAGGTATAATATGGTGTAGGATAAAGAGCTAACTGCAGACTCTCCATATATAAAGCCAAAAATGGCAAACAACAGTTGCTGTTTAACTTCAGAGACCATGATGGACTGGAGCTAACCAGCAAATGGAATTTTAAATAATGTAAAGGAGAAATCACTCATCCTGAATTTCACTTTACAGAGAAACCCAGTCCTTACAGTGCTAATAACAGGGACCAGAACTTCAGAGGAAAGCATCCCCTGAACCTGGCTCAGATTCTGTTTCCGCTTAAACCTGGGATGGCCTCAGCAAAGCACTTGGCCACCCCCACGGTGCCAGTAGAGTCTGTAAGAGGGAGATCTGGCTGCTAAGAACAGGTGAGCAGACCTCTGAAGTCTAAACCAGCCCCTGGCTCCAACCATGCTCTGAGCCACTAGGCTCCCCACATGAACAACACTGGCACCGCCTGAGACACCAGGAGTCACGCTGCGCCTGCTACACCTTCCCCACGGTGGACCCAGGCTGCCAGGGAAAGCCAAAGGCAGTTCTTCCTCCTTTTGATTTCTGATGCACCAAGCCAGGGTCTGGATTGGCAGAGATGATCTGGGTAGGAATAATTGGAGTTCTGTTGTGAAAATCGTCAAATTCAGAAGACAAGGAATAAGTCCCTGTCCTTAACAGCTAAGCTGGGGATGGAGTTAAAAACTTTATCTGATAGGCCAAATGTAAAGCTAGAATGAATTTTGAGGGGGAAAATGTAAATTTCTTAGAAAAAAATCCAGATTGTTCATTTTTCTGGATTATAAAAAAGAAGAAAAAAGAATAAAGAATATAGAAGTTGAAATATTTTCTAAAAAGAAAGTCCAATTTTAAGTTAAAAACAAATAAATGAAAAGACACCATTATATAGAACAGAGCCTGATAGATGCTTTAAAATTACACAGTGGCCGGGCAGTGGTGGTGCACACCTTTAATCCCAGCACTTGGGAGGCAGAGGCAGAGGCAGAGGCAGAGGCAGAGGCAGAGGCAGAGGCAGAGGCAGAGGCAGAGGCAGAGGCAGAGGCAGAGGCAGAGGCAGAGGCAGAGGCAGAGGCAGAGGCAGAGGCAGAGGCAGAGGCAGAGGCAGAGGCAGAGGCAGAGGCAGAGGCAGAGGCAGAGGCAGAGGCAGAGGCAGAGGCAGAGGCAGAGGCAGAGGCAGAGGCAGAGGCAGAGGCAGAGGCAGAGGCAGAGGCAGAGGCAGAGGCAGAGGCAGAGGCAGAGGCAGAGGCAGAGGCAGAGGCAGAGGCAGAGGCAGAGGCAGAGGCAGAGGCAGAGGCAGAGGCAGAGGCAGAGGCAGAGGCAGAGGCAGAGGCAGAGGCAGAGGCAGAGGCAGAGGCAGAGGCAGAGGCAGAGGCAGAGGCAGAGGCAGAGGCAGAGGCAGAGGCAGAGGCAGAGGCAGAGGCAGAGGCAGAGGCAGAGGCAGAGGCAGAGGCAGAGGCAGAGGCAGAGGCAGAGGCAGAGGCAGAGGCAGAGGCAGAGGCAGAGGCAGAGGCAGAGGCAGAGGCAGAGGCAGAGGCAGAGGCAGAGGCAGAGGCAGAGGCAGAGGCAGAGGCAGAGGCAGAGGCAGAGGCAGAGGCAGAGGCAGAGGCAGAGGCAGAGGCAGAGGCAGAGGCAGAGGCAGAGGCAGAGGCAGAGGCAGAGGCAGAGGCAGAGGCAGAGGCAGAGGCAGAGGCAGAGGCAGAGGCAGAGGCAGAGGCAGAGGCAGAGGCAGAGGCAGAGGCAGAGGCAGAGGCAGAGGCAGAGGCAGAGGCAGAGGCAGAGGCAGAGGCAGAGGCAGAGGCAGAGGCAGAGGCAGAGGCAGAGGCAGAGGCAGAGGCAGAGGCAGAGGCAGAGGCAGAGGCAGAGGCAGAGGCAGAGGCAGAGGCAGAGGCAGAGGCAGAGGCAGAGGCAGAGGCAGAGGCAGAGGCAGAGGCAGAGGCAGAGGCAGAGGCAGAGGCAGAGGCAGAGGCAGAGGCAGAGGCAGAGGCAGAGGCAGAGGCAGAGGCAGAGGCAGAGGCAGAGGCAGAGGCAGAGGCAGAGGCAGAGGCAGAGGCAGAGGCAGAGGCAGAGGCAGAGGCAGAGGCAGAGGCAGAGGCAGAGGCAGAGGCAGAGGCAGAGGCAGAGGCAGAGGCAGAGGCAGAGGCAGAGGCAGAGGCAGAGGCAGAGGCAGAGGCAGAGGCAGAGGCAGAGGCAGAGGCAGAGGCAGAGGCAGAGGCAGAGGCAGAGGCAGAGGCAGAGGCAGAGGCAGAGGCAGAGGCAGAGGCAGAGGCAGAGGCAGAGGCAGAGGCAGAGGCAGAGGCAGAGGCAGAGGCAGAGGCAGAGGCAGAGGCAGAGGCAGAGGCAGAGGCAGAGGCAGAGGCAGAGGCAGAGGCAGAGGCAGAGGCAGAGGCAGAGGCAGAGGCAGAGGCAGAGGCAGAGGCAGAGGCAGAGGCAGAGGCAGAGGCAGAGGCAGAGGCAGAGGCAGAGGCAGAGGCAGAGGCAGAGGCAGAGGCAGAGGCAGAGGCAGAGGCAGAGGCAGAGGCAGAGGCAGAGGCAGAGGCAGAGGCAGAGGCAGAGGCAGAGGCAGAGGCAGAGGCAGAGGCAGAGGCAGAGGCAGAGGCAGAGGCAGAGGCAGAGGCAGAGGCAGAGGCAGAGGCAGAGGCAGAGGCAGAGGCAGAGGCAGAGGCAGAGGCAGAGGCAGAGGCAGAGGCAGAGGCAGAGGCAGAGGCAGAGGCAGAGGCAGAGGCAGAGGCAGAGGCAGAGGCAGAGGCAGAGGCAGAGGCAGAGGCAGAGGCAGAGGCAGAGGCAGAGGCAGAGGCAGAGGCAGAGGCAGAGGCAGAGGCAGAGGCAGAGGCAGAGGCAGAGGCAGAGGCAGAGGCAGAGGCAGAGGCAGAGGCAGAGGCAGAGGCAGAGGCAGAGGCAGAGGCAGAGGCAGAGGCAGAGGCAGAGGCAGAGGCAGAGGCAGAGGCAGAGGCAGAGGCAGAGGCAGAGGCAGAGGCAGAGGCAGAGGCAGAGGCAGAGGCAGAGGCAGAGGCAGAGGCAGAGGCAGAGGCAGAGGCAGAGGCAGAGGCAGAGGCAGAGGCAGAGGCAGAGGCAGAGGCAGAGGCAGAGGCAGAGGCAGAGGCAGAGGCAGAGGCAGAGGCAGAGGCAGAGGCAGAGGCAGAGGCAGAGGCAGAGGCAGAGGCAGAGGCAGAGGCAGAGGCAGAGGCAGAGGCAGAGGCAGAGGCAGAGGCAGAGGCAGAGGCAGAGGCAGAGGCAGAGGCAGAGGCAGAGGCAGAGGCAGAGGCAGAGGCAGAGGCAGAGGCAGAGGCAGAGGCAGAGGCAGAGGCAGAGGCAGAGGCAGAGGCAGAGGCAGAGGCAGAGGCAGAGGCAGAGGCAGAGGCAGAGGCAGAGGCAGAGGCAGAGGCAGAGGCAGAGGCAGAGGCAGAGGCAGAGGCAGAGGCAGAGGCAGAGGCAGAGGCAGAGGCAGAGGCAGAGGCAGAGGCAGAGGCAGAGGCAGAGGCAGAGGCAGAGGCAGAGGCAGAGGCAGAGGCAGAGGCAGAGGCAGAGGCAGAGGCAGAGGCAGAGGCAGAGGCAGAGGCAGAGGCAGAGGCAGAGGCAGAGGCAGAGGCAGAGGCAGAGGCAGAGGCAGAGGCAGAGGCAGAGGCAGAGGCAGAGGCAGAGGCAGAGGCAGAGGCAGAGGCAGAGGCAGAGGCAGAGGCAGAGGCAGAGGCAGAGGCAGAGGCAGAGGCAGAGGCAGAGGCAGAGGCAGAGGCAGAGGCAGAGGCAGAGGCAGAGGCAGAGGCAGAGGCAGAGGCAGAGGCAGAGGCAGAGGCAGAGGCAGAGGCAGAGGCAGAGGCAGAGGCAGAGGCAGAGGCAGAGGCAGAGGCAGAGGCAGAGGCAGAGGCAGAGGCAGAGGCAGAGGCAGAGGCAGAGGCAGAGGCAGAGGCAGAGGCAGAGGCAGAGGCAGAGGCAGAGGCAGAGGCAGAGGCAGAGGCAGAGGCAGAGGCAGAGGCAGAGGCAGAGGCAGAGGCAGAGGCAGAGGCAGAGGCAGAGGCAGAGGCAGAGGCAGAGGCAGAGGCAGAGGCAGAGGCAGAGGCAGAGGCAGAGGCAGAGGCAGAGGCAGAGGCAGAGGCAGAGGCAGAGGCAGAGGCAGAGGCAGAGGCAGAGGCAGAGGCAGAGGCAGAGGCAGAGGCAGAGGCAGAGGCAGAGGCAGAGGCAGAGGCAGAGGCAGAGGCAGAGGCAGAGGCAGAGGCAGAGGCAGAGGCAGAGGCAGAGGCAGAGGCAGAGGCAGAGGCAGAGGCAGAGGCAGAGGCAGAGGCAGAGGCAGAGGCAGAGGCAGAGGCAGAGGCAGAGGCAGAGGCAGAGGCAGAGGCAGAGGCAGAGGCAGAGGCAGAGGCAGAGGCAGAGGCAGAGGCAGGTGGATTTCTAAGTTTGAGACCAGCCTGGTCTACAGAGTGAGTTCAAGGACAGCCAGGGCTACACAGAGAAACCCTGTCTCGAAAAAACCCAAACAAATAAATTAATAAATAAATACAGTGAGGACGAATGGCCCCCCAAAAGCAAAGAGACAGAGATTGAGACAGAAAGAGGTGGGGGGGGGGGCATGGTATCTTATTTACATATTTTTTTATGTTTAAGAGTCTTTTGCCAGCCATTTGTGCAAACCTGCATGGTTAGTACCACCGGAGGCCAGCAGAGGGCAGCAGAAGCCTGGGACTGGAGTTACAAGAGGCTGCCAGGCAGCATGCAGGTGCCTGAAGTCAAACCCAGGTCCTCTGAAAGAGCAACCGGTGATGTTAACCATCTCTCCAGCCCAAAGGCTGTCTCTTAAGTTAAACTATGTATTCAAGTTTTGAAAAAAAGGCTGAACTTTCTCCAGAGTCCAACAGGATAGATATGTGTGGACTTAAGACTGAAAGCTGCCAGGGCAGGCACTCACCTCTCTCGCCGCACAGTCATGGGGCGCCTCTTCTTTATTTACTTTTCCTTTTGGAAATCCCCAGCCTGACTTTGCCAGGTACCCCTGAACCAGCAGTACCTGGGAATAAGCAGAAATTCAAAACCAAAAAGTAAACGGACCTACTTTCCCACACTCCATTCCCCAATCAAAGGCATTTTTTTTCTCTGTATTTATGGTCATTATTTACCAATAAACTGTGTACAGCGTTCGCCCTAAATATCTTCCAAGAATACAAATACACTGTGAAGAAACGCACCTTGTGTATTTAACACATATTGTTTCAAACAATGAAATGACACTTAATGTAAATGTATTTACATTAAGACATAAGTACAACATTTTAAGATACAGAATGCACTGGTACCCAGGGGGGACCTCTGGCCCCTTCTCAAAGATGGAAGGGGGAGGGACCTATGAGGGAGAGGGACTGGAAGGAGGAAGGGGCTGCAATCAGGATGAAAAGTGAATGAATAAATGAATGAATGAATGAATAAATAAATAAATAAATGGGAAGAAGATACAGAATGCAGGCAAAGCATCCAAAATTTAGTTTCTTAACAATAGGGCATTTTAAAACCACAATTTAGAACATTACATAAAAAATTTTGTCAACAGGCTAAGTCGGTCATCACATCACTAGAAATCTTTTGTTCCAGTACACTCACGTTCTCCAGTGTCTCATCGAGAATAATTGCACCGTAAGTCGGGACTCCCATTTTATATTCCTTCCATTCATCCAAAATTTTTTCCACATCTTCACCTTGTGGCAGCAGAAACGGACAGTGACTGAAAAGTATGACTAATGTTAAGGAAACTACCATTTACCTAACAGCCTAAGAAATGACAACAGGGAGGGGCTCGAGCGACACTCTGTGTCTGAGAACACACTAGCTGCCCTCTGCAGAGCTAGAGACCAGCTCCCAGTGCCCACATGTGTGGCTCACAGCTGTGAGCTCCAGCCACAAGGGGTCTGATCCCCTCCTCTGGCCTCCACAGACACCCATACACACAACTACCGACACAGAAATTTAAACAAAACAACAAACAAAAAACCCAATCTCCACAAAATTATATGTAGAAACAGACTCATTGAAATCAACTCAAGCCTGCAGCTTATTTAGATTCCCCCAAGCACACTCATTTTCCTTTGAGCATAACATTGACTTCTGTATTTAACCTAGACACACAGCAAGCTACGTGACTGAGGGATCATCAGTGCTAGACCCCCGAGGTATCAGATCCACAGGAGACAGCCTGGGGGGAGGTGCATACATTCTACCAAGAGGAAGGAGCCACTGGGCACATAAAGAGTTAACGGTGCTAGAGCCTGGGTTAGCAGGTGAGGGATTCCGTATGCACTCAAGCTCTTTGCCATATACACACATGTATTCATTGCTAACCGTTAACATTAAAGGTGGGCCTGGCTGAAGCTTCTCAAGGAGAACTTGGGTGTCAGTTATTTCACAAGAAATAAAGCATGCAAAGCCGGGAGTGGTGGCGCACGCCTTTAATCCCAGCACTCGGGAGGCAGAGGCAGGCAGATTTCTGAATTCGAGGCCAGCCTGGTCTACAAAGCGAGTTCCAGGGCAGCCAGAGCTATACAGAGAAACCCTGTACCAAAAAAAAAAAAAAAAAAAAAAAGAAAGAAAGAAAAAGAAAGAAAGAAAGCACGCAGCTAGGAAACAGAACAGTGTAATATATTAAAGAACAAACTTATAGACAGAAACATCTTCTGGTGCCCCACACTGTCAAAGGCCCCATCAACTAAAACAGGATAAGTGGCATGTGGAGAGAACCATTAGCCTCTGAGTTTCTCAACCTGAAGGCCTTTGCAATGGCCCTCAGGTCCTTACAAACTCGCATATTCTGTTTTTATTCTGATGTTAATTCCACAAGCATGTGACATGAATGTATTTCAACTGTGTAAGATGACAGCGCATGGATACTATCAGTTGATTTTAGGCAGTGGTGAGACTAACACTAATTTAATCCCTGCAGGTAATAACAGCAGAAGCCAAATACATAAATATTTTAGAGTAAAATGATAAGGGAAGATTCTACAGAAACTCAGAACTACCATTAACACTGACAAGATGAAGTCATATTTAATTCATCCCACAAATATAATTGTATGAGACCTATTACATATTTTAAAGTTTAGTTTTACGGTTGAGTAAGAAGTAGAAAGGCCCTCTACGAATCCAAAGGGGTCAATCATCTGACATCATAACTGAAAGGCAAACACACAGCCAATCACCGTATGATTATCCCATAACTCCAGATATGTCAGCCATTCCATGAACAACTGTGCAGTTCCTCAGAGACCAAGATGCTGAAATCACTTCTCCGTAAAAGTTTGATTCTCTACAGTCAATAAAATTCTGTTGTAGTCATCCAATGAAAAACAAAAACATAACATTCTTTCCCCTTCTCTGGAAGTTGACTCCCCGTCCCCATAAAGAGTATGACAAAAACAGAACCCATCACAAAGAAAACAAACAAAACGTCCCAAGAAAACCTTCAGCTTCTCTGTCAAACAAGCCCCACGCAGTTCAGCTGTTACTTGTCAGAATCATATTCTTTTCCATTTATTCTGAAGTATCTTTTTTCACTTTGTGAAGTTTTTCTTCCAAAATGGCTTTTAAAGCAGACTTCTAACTTCAAAATATGTTTTTTGCAATCCTTAACACTCATTGGTTCTTTCCTAGATAATGGATCTATCCTAAACAATTACCATATATAGGAAGCCTGATTTCTAAACTTACTTTTTGCTTAGGCAACATTCACTTATTTATTAAATAAAGAAGGGAGCTGGGAGCCCAAGAAATTTAGTATTTCCCTCCACCAGCCAAGTTAGGGGCGGATCTCAGGGCCTGGGACTGAATCTGGAATGGTTCTTCTCGGTTCTCTTGTTCTCTTGACTATGGCAGGCACTCCACCACCCTGAATTGCGATAGCATTTTCCTTTGTCTCTCATGAGCCTAAATGTTAAGCCTACCTTGTTCACTGCAAAACGCCTGGTACAATGTAACCATTTCGTTACTTATTGAAGCCTAGTTCTTTCTCAATATAGGTTCCTTCCTCCATATAACAACAGTAAAGAGAGAAAACTGCATCAAGGTTTTGGTTTAAAACTCACATGAACTTGAGCAAATCCTTAGTCAGAAACCTGAGAATGTACAGCGGCTGGAAAAGCTGTATGTAAGTTTATACAAGATGACCAAAACAAAGGGTTCCCACAGCTGGGCTGTAGCTCCTCTGTACAGAACCGGCCACCAAGCCTTCATCTAAAGCAGTCTGATCCTCTTTCCCTTGGACTCCTCACCAATGTCTACACATCACCAATGTCTACACATCACTAATGTCTACACATCACCAATGTCTACACATCACCAATGTCTACACATCACCAATGTCTACACATCTATTCAATCAAGTGTCCTGCATCTTAACTGTTCTTTCTGGACCCTATAGCTATGGCTCAGATCCCTACTCCTGTCTTAAGGACCAGCGCTTGTCTACGGCTCAGGTCACCAAGCAAACACATCTTGGGTACCATTTTCACATGATGACCAATCAGCTCTGCTCAAACGCTGGCCATGCTAATGTCTCCAGAACAGTAGATTACCCATTTTCTATGGAGCCCCAGGGATTCCTTATGTTACAGATGTGGGAAGAAACAGGGAACTTAGTAGTTTAGTATTTTGGGTCATTTGTACCTGCTCTAAGGCACTGCTCTAACACATTGAATTTGTGAGGACAAATTCACTCAACACATAGTGAATGGCTAAGAACAGCATCTACCGATTAGTCAAATCACTCCAGTCATGACTTAAGAGCCCCTACACCACCACAGGTTCTTCCATGCACTTCCAATATGGCCCTAGAAGAATCCCCTGTTTGGCACAAACTAGTTTTACTTTTGAACTCTACAGAACACAAGTCTACTCATTCCTTGCTTTTTGTCTATTCAAGATACTGTATCTCCTTTAAAAATGCTTTGTTTAAAAGTCTATCTTACTTATAAATTCTAGGAACATTTGCTACAACAACCCTTCATTAAAACAAATTGTCTTTTTTTTGTCTGTTCATTTTTGAGACAGGGCATTCCTATGTAGCCCTGGCTGTCCTTCTGGAACTCAGAGATCTACCTGCCTCTGTCTCAAGTGCTGAAGTTAACTGGATGAGCCACTACGAACTACTAAGCTACAGCACATACAGGAAGAAAAGCTTCTTCAATCTGATCACGTGTTAATGACGTACTAAGAGTGGAGCAAAACCCAGCATTGTCCCAGAAATAGCCTAGGTCTCTCACTCCTCATCACTATACACTTCAGTGCTGTGAAAAATGAGAGCACAGCGAAACTGCCTCACGTGGCTCTTTCACTATGTGTTATCCAGAAGTTACAGACACTCAAAGAAAAACAAAAAGGGGAGTTTGTGCAAAAGTATTTTATTAGAAACAATGAAAGACAATCATTATAGCAACAAAAAGGATATCAGCTTTGGCAAAGTCTCTTATCCCGCACTGAGGTAATCCTGGTGTGTTCTGCATGTAGAAATCCAAGTAAAACCAATGGGCAAGTTCAATCTGGAAGCACACTCGGATCGCATTGTCTCTTTCTTCACTGGGAATATGCAAAATAAATCGGCTGCCAAAACCAAAAATGTCCAGAAATTACAATGACCAACTATTACAGTTTAACATATTTACTTCCTTACCCCACCCACCAACTAGGAGAGGAGAGCAGGAGCAGTGCTGTGGACTTGGTTTAATCACTTATGTTAACTGGGTTCCCAAAATTACATGGGAATTTGTACATCGGCATATAAAGATGCCAAGGGTCCCTGTCCCGGGTTGGCTTTGTTCAGCAACTAAAGTTGCAGTTGACCAATGACTGGGCAGGGAGACACAGATGGGACTTTTAGGATTCCTGGGCAAGAAACTCAGGGGATGAGAGGGTGGGGTGGTGAGGAAAATGGATTGCCATGCCAAGAAGGGATAAGATCTAGGCTTGAAAGCAGCAGAAGAGAAATTGTACCAATTATGTAAGAGCCAAGAAGAGCCCCCTCCCCCCGCCCCCCGTAGTCTAGGGTAGCAAAGATGGAATAGCAAAGTGATTAAGGCATATTAAAATAGAAGGCTGAATGTGTGTCTTTCCCTGGAGAATCCACAACATCGGGGCAGTAAAAAAGAACTCAAGCAGCCACCACCAGGGAGACTACAGTGGATTAATCAAGTTCTGACATCATCAGATGAGAGTAGCCGGAAAGAGTGTTGAGAACTGGGTGTAGCAGTGCAGTGCCTGTACTCCCACCAATAGGGAGACTGAGGCAGCAGGGTTGTGGGCATAAAACTGGCTCAAAGGAGAGGACTTGTAGAGGAATTGTTTAAAGAACTGTATAGCTACTGTTCCCAAATGAGAAATTAACTTGAGAGCTTCCTAGCAAATTAAAGCAAGCGAGGAAACTACCGGGATTTCTTCTGAAGTCCAAGAATCCGCAAGTATCCTTATAATCCAGCCAAAGTGCCTAACACCCACATAGTCCCCAGATATGAACAACACAAGAGACAGCTGTGGGAGGAAGAAATGGGCACCAAGGTTTCTCTTTAACACACTCGATTTCCCAAGGAGCATAATCACAGAGCCTTGACTCACACTAAATTCCAAATACTTTCTAAAACCCAAAATTAACTCTTTTAAACTCACCAAGAAAGGAGGAAAAAGTCTTTGTGTGTGTGTGCTTTCTATACAGGAGCACACAGTAGCTGTATAGAGGTGATGACAACGAGAGCTGTCTGTCTGTCTTTAGTGAGGCACACGGTTAGAACACACAAATCTAAGTGAGTGTGAATGCCGGTGGGTGTGAAACAGTCACTAATTGCTTCTTTCTCAGTTGATCATTTTAGGAACTCCTTCTTCCTTCAAGCATCAGAAGCAAATTCAACTAAATAAAGTAAATGCTCTGGCCTTCTGGGTCATTTTTATTAAAGAGCTACCACTCAACTAATTAGTCATATTGCATTATTCATTTGCTATAAATGCCATGTGATTTTTATTTCTGTTCTCAAATTTCAAAATTTTAACATTAGTGTCACATCCAAATAAACCAACAACAGCACACACATAAGTGAGATAGATCAATATGAAGAGATGATCAATATGTAGAGCTGCAAGAGGATCTTTCCGTGTAAGGACACCTTGTTCTTAGAGTCTGTGAAGTGTGCCTGTTTATTCTATCCACGTTGACCTCTGCTGGTCTACTTCAGACGCATCCCCAGGGACTCAGAAACACTACCTTCACCATGCCAATGCACTAGACTCCTCTGGACATGTTTATGCTCTCTCAGACTCATGAAATATCCAAACCTGTTGTATACCAGTGACGGTATACAATATACTGACAGTTGTAATTTACCTTTTAAATGTTTAGGCTGATCCCTGCCTAAGAACAAGACACAGTCACGGAACCTGGACAGAAACTTGGAATAACTTAGACGACTCTTCTGAAAAGTAAATACACGTGGAAGGAGGAAGCGTGGAAAAGATCAAGATCAAAACAATGTCACACGTCCGCATGTCTCAAGATACCCTGCTGCAACTGGGGATGCGGGTGGGCAAGCTCCAAAAGTCGCTTCTTAGGTCATGGAGTCAGACAGACAGGATAAGTTCCTTCCAAAGCTCAGCTCATAGAACTGCCCAGGAATGCAGAAGTAGGGGAGAATTCCAGGGAAATGGGCCCATAAAATAGCACTGAGGTTTATCTTGCACATGCTCAGATTAGACTTGGAGCAGCCAGTTATAATCTTTGAGTGAACTGAGAAAAATCGCTGGCCAAACCCCAAACTGGCCACTAGGTGGCACAGGGGAAAGAGCACTGTTGAAACTAGACCTAGCTTTAGTTAGTCATCTTCATGCCTAATCTCTTTTCTAGGATTGACTGCGCCTAGAACAGCTTCCACAATACAAGAGGAGTCAACTCACTACACCTGTCCTAGCCAGGCCACCTCCTTCTTCCCATTCTCTCAACAAAACACTGTCTGCTTTGCAGCTTTGCTTCTGTTTCATTTTTGAGACAGGGTCTCACCATGTAGCCCAGGTTGGCCCGTGGTTTGCTTTGTAGATCAATCTGACCTCAAACTCAAGAGATCTACCTGCCTGCCTCTGCCTGCAGAGTGCTGGGATTAAAGGTGTGTGCCATCACCTCTGGCACATGAACTGTTGATCTCTCAAAGCAGGGAGTTCTAACTAGAAGAGCAGCCTTGCACACTGCAACAGCAGTGTGTTCAGCATCAGCACCATTTCCACACTCTATCTGAGTATACTACCTGCCAAGCTGCCACAACCAAACCATCTCCAGATACTGACAAATGTCCCTGAAATGTGTGTGTGTGTGTGTGTGTTACTCCCAGTAGAAACTGTCTGCATTAGATGTGCTAAAATACAGGTTATAGGAGACCACCGTTTGCAGCTGAACTTCTGTACTAGTCCCCAACTAAGCATCCTGAACACACGAAATGGAAGCACCAAACCTACATCACGCTGTTTTCCGAACTTCCTAGAAACCAGGAGACAGCGGAGCCAAACTGTCATAGGCTATGACATACGGAAACGTGATAAGGAAATGAGAAAATAGCGAAGCCCCTCCTTATACGTAAACTCATATATACATTTACTAGTTAGTCTTCTGGAACTTTCCCCTCCATGCTGCCAGGCAAGAAGAGCAGCTTTGAAAGAGAAAGGCCACGCCTTCATTCTTCCCTCAGCCCCCATCCCCCTTGCCTATGAATCTACCTCTCACCTAGTTTATGCTCCTTGACAGTGCCAGCCAATGCTACAACACTAACTAAAGCCACATAAAAGACCTTCCAAAGACTGTTCCCTTCTGAGAGATCACCACGCTGTCTTTACACTATAGTCAGAAAATACAATTTAGAACCTCACCAAGGTGGCCTGTGGTTACTTCCTGCACTGTCTTTTCTCTCAGATAATTACAATCATCGTCCTTGTCTCAGTCTCTCCATTCAGTTCCTGTCTTCACAGCTTCAATGGTTAGAGGACTGAAAACAGACACAGCCTTGGGCCTGAGGACAGCCCCCTATGGGTCACCACTCAAGAGTCGGGGCCTTCACTATATCACAGAAAAAAACTTCATGACTAGCCAAAGTAAAGCAAAGTTAGTGAATTTATTAATCAGAAGAAATGGATAGTATACCCTTTAGATATAAGTACAGTAGAGTAGGGTTAGTATATATAGTATGTAACACACAGTATATACTTTAGATTTAAGTACAGAAGAGACTTCAACTGACTCACAAAAAGGAACAGAATACACATGCCAGGCAGAGTACAGGGTTCTCAAGAGTCCCACTGTATGAGAGATAACAAGACACCTGTGCTTGACTGGGGTTGGGAGTTGGGTGAAAACATTCACCCTTCAGACCAGAACAGAAAAAATTAAGTGTATTGCATACAGCCAGGGTAAAGGAGGCACGGGCAGTAACAAAAGAACGACTCTTGTGAGACAATGGAACTTTTGCACTGTGTGATGGTTTGTATATACCTGGACCAGGGAGTGGCACCATCTGAAGGTGTGGCCTTGTTGGAATAGGTGTGACCTGGTTGGAATGGGTGTGTCACTGTGGGTGTGGGTATAAGATCCTCACCCTAGTTGCCTGGAAGTCAGTCTTCCACTAGCAGCCTTTGTATGAAGACATAGAACTCTCGGCTCCTCCTGCGCCATGCCTGCCTGGATACTGCCATGCTCCCACCTTGCTGATAATGGACTGAATCTCTGAACCTGTAAGCCAGCCCCAATTAAATGTTGATTTTTATAAGAGTTGCCTTGGTCATGGTGTCTGTTCACAGCAGTAAAACCCTAACTAAGACAGAAGTTGGTACCAGGAGTGGGGTATTGCTGTGATAGGCCTGACCATGCTTTTATTTGAAAGAATGTGGATTTTGGGACTTTGGATTTGGAAAGCAGTGGAATGCTTTAAATGGGGTTTAATGGGTCATCCTAGTAGGAATATGGAAGACTTTGTTGCTGGGAGTAATTTGAACTGTGTTGACCTGGCCCAAGAGATTTCAAAGGAGAAGAATTTCAGAATGTGGCATAAAGACTGGTTTTGTGGTAATTTGGTGAAGAATGTGGCTACTTTTTGCCCTTGTCTGAAAAGTTTGCCTGAGGCTAAGGTGAAGAGACTTGGATTAATTGCGTTGAAAAGAGAAGTTTCAAAAAAGCCCAGCAGAGACTTTGTTCTCTGGTTAAGTCTTATGAAGAGAAGTTTGAACAAGCATAGCAAGCTAAGAAAGGAAAAATATAAAATATATGGTTTGAGTATTAAAGGAGTACCAGGAAGTGAAATGGAGCAAAATCTTGTGTTCTAGGAGATAAAGATTAAGGGAGTGGGACCTTGGGGCAAGATCCTACCCAGCTAAATTAAATCCAGGCATGGTGGTACACACCTTTAATCTCAGGAGACCGGCATGCTGATCTCTGCATTCAAGGTCAATCTACAGAGCAAGAACCAGGATAGCCAAGCTTAGGCAGTGAAGGGTTTAGAAAACATAAAACTAGTGATAATGTAATAATACAAGGGGATCATGTTCTAGTTCCTGTAAGCAGCAGAACTCGGCAGCTTCAGCCATGTGGCTCTGGCTCTAGAGTTAAGAATGGAAGGAACTACTGGGAAAATTGATGCTGGTTAGCTGGAGCTAAGGAATTAGCAGTGATTAAGAAGAGACAAGCATCACTGAGGTGAAATCTTCTGGAAATTGTTTTCTGGGAGCACAAAGAAGCTGTGTTCCAGAGATAACCAAGGTTGCAACTCATGCTGCGGCTGGACTTGGTAATATGTAAGAGTCACTCAGGTGGTACTGTTTGTGAAGGAATGAAGGGATAATGGAGAGAAGCTGAGGCTTAGCACTGTGAGAGGCCAAGGAAGGCCATTGGAGAAGGTGAAGCCTCAGCTGTAGTTGATGGCCCAGGACTAAAGGGGTCATGCAAAGGATTTGAGGCTTGGCACCCTGAAGAGAGCCTATGAGAGGCTATTGGTGAAGCCTAGTTGGAGTGGAATATCCCAGTGTATTGGAGATGTCAGTATCATGGAGTGATCACCAAGAACTGCAGCCGTAGTGGAGTGGATCAACCTGAGCTTAAAGTGCTACAGAGGGCAGAGCTGGAAAAGTGATGCCAGCCCTTAGGAGGAGTCCAAAAGATCAAGTGGAATCCCAGACACTGAAACAAGAAGCTGTAACATTGAAATTGCCTTGGAGACTCAAAGATGTTAAAGATGCCAGAGCCATGGGACACATGCTGAGGAAAGCCACTAACAGGGAGTGGAACCAGCCCAGGAGAAAGCAGTTTGTTGCAGTCAAAAAAGATGAAAAAGGAGTGGAGATCTGAAGACCACTTTGACATCAGCCATGGAGATGCAGAGTTTGGAGTTTGCCCAACTGGTTTCCTGCCTTGCTTTGGGGATTACAGTTAATTAAGTTGAATGAATCTCAGAAGAGACCTTGAACTTTGGACTTTTAACATTGTTGCAACTGCTATAGACTATGAGGACTTTGAAAGTTGCACTAAATGCATTTTGCATTATGCTATGTTTAAGTATGGCCCCCACAGACTCATGTTTTTGAACAAGTCTATGGGGACCAGGGAGTGGAACCATCTGAAGGTGTGGCCTTGTTGGAATAGGTGTGACCTGGTTGGAATGGGTGTGTCACTGTGGGTGTGGGTATAAAATCCTCACCCTAGTTGCCTGGAAGTCAGTCTTCCACTAGCAGCCTTTGGATGAAGACACAGAACTCTCGGCTCCTCCTGCGCCATGCCTGCCTGGATACTGCCATGCTCCCACCTTGCTGATAATGGACTGAATCTCTGAACCTGTAAGCCAGCCCCAATTTAATGTTGATTTTTATAAGAGTTGCCTTGGTCATGGTGTCTGTTCACAGCAGTAAAACCCTAACTAAGACACACTGTTTTAGACCTACCGTCTCTTGGTTAGGGTAACCACAATAGTTAACTCTCACTAACTATCTAGAATCTAAAATTACCATGTAGACAAAGCTCTGAACACACCTGTGATGTTGATTCTATTTAGGTTAAGTGGGGAGCTCTGTCATAGACTGAACAAAAAAAGAGAAAGCAGGATGAGTACCAGCATTTAGCATTTAGTGCTTTTGGACTGCAGGTGCAACATGGCCAGCCTCATGCTGCCCTACTATGTTGGGCTGGACCTTCACATGCCTGCACACTTTGAGGCAGAATCAATCCTTTTGTCATAGCAATGAGAAAACTAATTTTGTGACTCGCTGTGCAATCAGCACCCATGCACATGAGGTCAGTCATCACTGCTCTTGTAATTGCTATCTTTCAGAGGTTAGCGAACAAGGTACCTTTCAGGGCCCTTGTACTAAGGTTTACCTCTGCAGGGAATCCAATTTGGGAAGAGTTTTTCCTCCTTTTGAAGACTGAAGGGGTCCTGAGGCCACACAGACTCTTGTGTATTCTGAGTCCTAAGTAGCCCTAAATGTGGGACCACAGTTACATCCCTTATGGACCCAGAAGTGAGTCCCTAGAAACATCATGTCTAAAGTTCCAGTTCACTTCAGGCTTGAGACTCCAGAGCTTCCTCTGACAGAGTTCTCTCTATAGAAACTAGACCAGGACCTCTCCGCTTTTCACTTTATTAGACATGGCCTGCCTTCAAAGGTTGCAATAACTGGGAAACTTTGAGAGCTGTATGACTAAACATAGTCTCTAACAGAGACCCTACCTCATATAACAAGTTCCCTCCCACGTCAGGGATGTGTCCATTCCTACACACACAGTAGTAGCCACTCCCTTACAACTGCCCTCACTCTTGAAGGCCCCAAAGTCATTTAGTTGTGAAGTTCAGAAAAGCTTACAGCACCTTGCCGATAAATTCCTGGCTCCTGGACCACTGCACCCATATAATGCTCCTCATAACACTTCTACTTCTGTAGTAAATCCAGACAGCCCCCACAGAACAGTCTGAGGGCCACCAATGTGACTGTGCTCCTAACCTACAGCACAGCTCCCAATTCTTACTCCCTCTTCCAGACAATGCCTTCCAGACAGTGACCTAAAGAAAGTATGTGTCTGTATTCCCAGACTAAGTTCTTGGCTGCCTCCAAATCTCAGGATCTCTCAGTGTTCAGACTGCTTGGCAGCATACTAGAGCTTTAGCTTTAGGAACGGCCCCACCTTTTGGACAGTCCTTAGCCAAAGAGCTGACTGTCCTCCAAAGATGAGCAATCCATCTGTAGCCCTGACAGACTCGCATGAGAGCAAAACACCGTGCGGGCCTTCTGTAACTGTAAGGTTCCCCAACAGGCTCCAGTCTTCCCTGTAAGACATGCAGCCTCTAGGAATTAGACTACTCTCCCACACAAGGAACCGTTCTAGTACCACAAGGATCTCGTTTTAACTATGGGGACCTCATTCGCCAAACTATTAAAGACCTTTTTAGGTTTGGCACAATTATCAAGAATTCTGCAATGTTCAGTTCAGACTAAACAGACTCTGCTATGCGACCTAACGTAGATCAGAGAAGGAGCCATTAGATATAATCTCTGAAATGATGTGGGCCCCAGACCTCCTTAAACACTCACCCCAACACTGGCTCTTTATATTCTTACTAAAACCCTTTCTTCTATGGACAAGAGTTAAAGAAGTGGTGGCAAGAATTTTAACTCAGTGCTGTGAATTTGGGGGCCCAAGGATCCAGTTGTTTTGCAAGCCATTACATCTGGGGGCATAGGAGAATCCCTCTGCCTTGGTTCACTGATAACTGTGGCTCTTTGTGGAAAGCCTCTAAGCCCTGGACAGAGAATGATGATTTCCATATTATCACTGCAAGACCCTGAAGTTAAGCTTTCAGTTCCTATTGGCCCTGCACTAGGTCTCATGTAACAGAGCAGACAAGTTCCAGACTCTAATGTCTCAGAGCAGACTACAAAACCCTGCTAAACTTTAAATTCTGCCAGCTTAGTACTACATCCTAACCCCAAGGTCTCTCTGGAGCAATCCACGTGGAGGTTAAGACCCTACCTGTGGGGCTAGATCTGACCCACATGGTTCTCCATGCTCTCAAGGGAGGCCACCTGGTGGTTCACAGACAGAGGATGCAAACCTTCAGGGTTTGTGATAGTCAGGTAAGCACAGGCCACAGGAGCCTCCCGGGTAAATCCACAGTAGCCTCAAAGGCAGAACTAATTGCTCTCACCAGGGTTTCCAGCTGGAAGTAGAATGACAATATTTACATAATTTAGCTTGTGCTCTCTTCCTGAACAGGAACATACTGCCATCTGAAGGGAACACTCCCTGCCCTAAATGTGACAATTAAATGTGCTGTGGTGGTCTGAATGAAAATGTCCTCCATGGGCTCAGATATTTAATATTTGGTCTGTGTTGGCACAGTTTAAGGAGATTTGGTGTGACCTTGCTGGAAGAAGTATGTCACTGGGAGCAGGTTGTGCCATTTCAAGTTAACTCTCTCAACTGCCTACCACCTGCCACATCCACTCCATCATAAACGATTACCCCTGTGGAACAGTAAACCAAAGAAACCAAATTTCTTCTATAAATTGCTATAAATTTTTTCTATAAATTATAAGAAAATCAAGAACAGAAACACATACCTATGAAATTTTTGGTTCTACTAGAAGCCTCCTAGCTTCCAACCCAAGGAGTTACTACTATTCATGACAAGTCCCATGAAAACCCCCCATGTCTCAAGGTAGCACCCAAACAGATCAACAGGCAGCTGGACTTCCATTCCCCACTGCCTTAGTTCCCAATCCTGGGCCCACAACATACCCCTTAGCTCGAGGCTTCATGACCACCCAGAGGGGTGGTTTCAAAGACCAGAAAATAAGTCAGTTTCCTGAATCCTCCCAATGGAGGGGCCTTAACATTTCATCAAGTTACACACTGGAAGCCAGTGTCACTGCAAACTCTGAGTCTCTCCTCACAGGCACATTCTTCAGGCTTTGACAATCATTTCTAAAGCTGGTCCTACCTGCTGTCAGGCCAATTTTGAGAATCTTCTGCTTACACAGCACAGAGGACCTCTGTGGGGGAAGGCTAGCAAGAGTCTCAATTACATGCCTCCAGATGAGGGACTCATGACTTCTATTGTGTGCCATCACCAGAAGGACAGAGGCATTCACCAGTAAAATTAAGGGGCCTCAGAGGTAACAACTGTTCTCAGGGACACATCATCCCTTGCTTAGCTTCCCAGATCACTACAGTCTGATAGTAGCCTGGCCTGTCTTTCATGTTCATTTCACTCAGGGAATGAATAAAACTCAAAAGCTAACTTTCCCTCCAGGGCCTCTGCTATCCTCTGTCGGCTAAGATGACTGGAAGGGCCACTCCAACTCCTAAGAGATCTCTCACTGAACTCCCACTTGAGACTAACAGTCTTACTCCACACTTCTCAGATGCCACATTACTGTCAAACCCACTTCTGCCCCTTAAAACTCCTTCTCAGTGGGCTTAAGCCAGACCTTCGAGCTCATTCAGTCTGAGTATGCTATGCCACAGAACCAAGACTGACCACCTCTTTAAAGGTTCCTACCTCACATTAACATGGAGAATTAGTTTAATTTAAACTCTTTTCAGAGGGTAAAAGCCCACTGGAACCTGTGTAGACTGGATTTTATCAAGGCCTGTACATGTGTCCAACTGCAGTGAAGCAACAGAGCCTATGACCACCTGGGCCACCGCCCCACCCCCAGAAGCTCACAAACTGCCAAACAACAGGAACCCTTAGGAATCTCTGGCTTCTCTTTTGGCCAGACCTAGGTAAACCTGTAGCTTCAGTTACCTCTAGACCCCAATGAGCAGTCTGGATGCACTGTCCTATCGTTCTGAATCCTGTGGCAGAATTTTGCCAGCTTTCATCTCTCATTCCCTAAACATTCTATTCTCTAAGACCCGACCCAGTATAGGACATTCATCTTCAGCGCGCTCCCTCAGGAAACTTCTTAAATATCCCTGGGCCAGCCGACCGGCATGGTTTGTTTCTCCTCTCATCTTCACAGTCACTATCATCAGACTTCCCACCTGCCTTCCTAAAGCCATGGCATGCTATGATTCTGTATATGTGTGACATGCACAGGTGTGTGGGCAGGGCAGACGCTGACACCAAGTGTCACCTTCTTTCTGTTTTGTTGTGAGACAGGGTCTCCCTATCTAACTCTGGCTGTCCTAGAACTTACCATGTAGATCAGGCTGGCCTCTGCCTCCCAAATGCTGGGATTAAAGATGAGCACCACCACACCCAGCTTTCTACCTTATTTCTTGATACAGAGTCTCCTACTAGTGGGCTAAGCAACGGACTCCTGGAATTGGGCAGTTTTCTGTGCGGTTAGGCGCTTTGCCTGCACGGATGCCTGTGCACATTCATGCAGTGCTCACGGATGCCAGGAGATGGCATCGGATTCTCTGGAACTCAAGTTACAGATAGTTAGTTGGTAGTGGCCATGTGAAACTGAGAATTTAACCTGGGTTTTCTGAAAGGGCAGTAAGTACTCTTACCCACCGAGCCATCTCTGCAGGCCCTCCCTCTCCCACTTTTGCCATTGTGGCTGGCTATCTCTATGAGCTGTTCTCGTAAAGAAGCCCTAGTTCCAACCCATACACACAGCCACCTTCCCTACATCATCTCCAAAGGCACTGGACCTATCACTCCTAACGCTCTCACTGCTGATAATACACAAATGCTATTGTGCTTTCACTCCCACAGCTGAGAGCACAGCCTTGATCCATGGTGGGCTCTTCAGCTAGGCTTTCCCTGTTAGAAAAACCAAGACACCCTCAATTCTAAGTAATCAGGTAGATCTCACAGGCATGCA
This sequence comes from Mus caroli, assembly GCF_978045245.1. NCBI lineage: Eukaryota > Metazoa > Chordata > Mammalia > Rodentia > Muridae > Mus > Mus caroli. The sequence goes on along the minus strand of NW_028227274.1, from coordinate 42,336,363 downwards.
CTTCTAACAGCTGTGACAAAGCTCTAAATAAGATCTCTCTCTCTCTCTCTCTCTCTCTCTCTCTCTCTCTCTCTCTCTCTCTCTCTCTCTCTCTGGTTTTTTTCGAGATAGGGTTTCTCTGTATAGCCCTGGCTATCCTGGAACTCACTTTGTAGACCAGGCTGGCCTCAAACTCAGAAATCCACCTGCCTCTGCCTCCTGAGTGCTGGGATTAAAGGCATGCACCACCATGCCCGGCATAAGAACTCTCAATTCCAGACCGTGTGTGTGTGTGTGTGTGTGTGTGTGTGTGTAAAATTTCCTACCTCTTAACAGTCAGTCCTTGACTACCTGGGGCCTGGCTTGTAACAGTCTTATAAAAGCATCTAGAATCTAACTTGTAAGGACCTATGATCCAGACAGCCAGTCACAAGAAAGACAACTAATGCTCCAAAGTTTACTACTAAATAAATGAGGCAGGGTAACACATATGCCAACGAGGCAGAAGTAGCAGGATAAGGAACACAAGCTCCATCTTTAGCTATATAATGTCGAAGGCCAACCTAGCACACATGGTACTCTATGTCATGAAGTGGGAGGTGAGATGAGCACACATGACACCATATCTCAGCCCAGCACAGGACACCCTATCTCAAAATCTTTTGTCTACTACTCAATAATATAGTAAAATATACCACCTAGATATGGATATCACAGAAACAGCATGCCAAAGGTTAACTATTACAAAAGAATTCTGATTCCCTTTTGGGGGGAGGGGGGATTTCTCTAAGAACTCCTCTATTTAATTTCTGTTTCTGCAGTATAATTTTCTTGAATAAAAAAGGAAATCTGAGCCGGGCATGGTGGTGAACGCCTTTAATCCCAGCACTCGGGAGGCAGAGGCAGGCGGATTTCTGAGTTCGAGGCCAGCCTGGTCTACAAAGTGAGTTCCAGGACAGCCAGGGCTACACAGAGAAACCCTGTCTCGAAAAACAAAAGAAAAAAAAAAAGAAAGAAAAAAAAAATAAAAAGGAAACCTGCCTGCTTTGGGATGATAACTATCTCAGCTTCACACCTTTTGCACACAGCCCTCTCAACAAAATGGGAAGTTTATAGGAAAACAGATTCCAGAGTACATACCGTAATTGAGGTTTAGCTATACTCAAGAAACAAGTGGGATGGGGCAGAGGGATTGGAGGAAACTCCAACTGAGGACACATTAGAGGGGCAGATGTGCTGGGCAGCAGTTCTCAACATGTGGGTTGCAACCCCTTTGGGGTCACATATCAGATGTTCACATCATGATTCTAACAGTAGCAAAATTACCCTTATGACACAGGAACAATGTGAGGAAGCACTGTTGGGAGTCACCACAACACAAGGAACTGGGTTGAAGGGCTGCAGCATTAGGAAGGCTGAGAAGCGCTGTACTAGAGAACCAAAATCTAATGCATGCAAAGTCAACTGAAAGGCTGGGGAGACAGCTAGGCTGGCATGGTGCAAACACAGCAGCAACTTCACAGAGCTGTCCACACCTGCACAGTGAGTACCACTTCCTCTAATAATAATTATTTTAGAGCTTGAATTTTTTAGAAAACAAAACTACAAAACAAATCAATCAAGAGAGACCAAGAGTCAACTTGAAAACTGTTACTTTTAACAACTGTAGTATAAGGAAGCGGTCAGCTGGGTTAGTAGCTGGTTTAGCAAGCATCTAGCCCTTCAGCTGAACAGATCACACTCCGCTAAAAAGATCAGTTTATAACAAGATGCAATGTTGTAATATAAGGGAGCAGCTTCAACATTCACTGGAACCAACCACTTCAACGTGTTAGCTGCTTAACATGCGATCTGCACAATAGGATGTAATTATTCCGTGAACAGAGCCACGAGACAATCACAACAGCTGACATCACTTCTTCAAATGACGAAATCCCAGGTAATAGAGACTAGCCTGAAAACTCCTAGGAAGGCTAGCTGCAGATGCCTGTAAAAAACGTGGCAAGTCATCTGATCCTTTTCTGTCTTTTAGCTTGCATCCTTATTAACGCACACATCATCACTCAGTTTCCCAAACTCCCTGACTTTTTCCTAACTAGAAGACCTGCATCTGTGGAAACAGACAAAAAACTGGGAAACATAAAGAAAATGAAAATTACAGTCTCAATTTCTTCTAGTGATTTACCCACATCTATGCATTGTTTTCTTATCAAATTTGGGAATACAGAAGATAAATTCCTTGCAACTTTCATAGATTCATGTGAATCTGCCATACGTCAAAAGTGTAATTCCCAACTCCAAAGAATTACAAGTTTAAATCTTTTTTTAAAAATCAGACTTAAAAATTAAGCGCATAAGTGGTTTTGCTTGTATGTATGTATTATGTGTACCACATGCATGCCTGGTGCCCAGAGCATTCAGAAGAGGAAATCAGATACCCTTAAACTGGAGTTCTGGACAGCTGCGAACCACCATGCAGGTGCTGAGAGAACAGTAAATACTAAGAGCTTATTAACTATACAATTAGCCTATGTATGTACTCTGTGTGTACGACATTCGGGTTAAACTGCTTGACGACTTTTCATTACACTCACATGGTGTAGAGGAAAGGAAGATTTCAAACCTAGATTTTCAAAATTAGGATGTGTCCCTGTATAAATTAATCCTCGCATCTGTTAAAGAGTTGTTTCAATACCTGTGAGGGGAATACCAGTAAAAACTTCACAAGCATATTTCGCTCCTTAAAGTGACTCAGAGTGCCCGGGGCTCTAAAAAAACCACGCAGGTACTTCCAGGGACTCTAATTTCAGGTATCTGACATCCTCTTTTGGCCTCAAGATACCTACACACATGTCCCCTGCCTCCAATAATTAGAAATAAAACACATATTTTAAAAAATAAAAAAAGCAAACAGCTTGAATGTGGGGAACACCGAGTTTCGTTTTTAAGCACAGATTTCAGTGAATAGATGTCAATACAGAACCATCATTCACAACCTTAATATTTCACAGTCCAAATGCACTAGCAACGCCCTCCTAACAACGTACCCGGAACTTTACTTCTACAAAGAAGCATGTATCATGAATGTTTTTGGCTGGCTGTAATTACTGTTGACAAGAACTCAGAAATTCACTCCTGTAAAGACCCAAGGGTGAATAGTTCCTTATAAGTGGGAGAATCAAGAGATTAAAGGGAAGAAACTCTTGGATTTTTCCTCTTGTTCCCAAAGATAAGTCCGGGGACATTCTGGAAAGAATAATTAATTCTTTACAGAAAACACCATGGACGAACACGCAGATTAGAAAGTTTAAGCTTGAAAATTGCTCCCTGTGTAGATCCAGGTACCTGAGGTCATATAACTGAAACCCAAACAGTGGATTCTACCTATGTGGAGAAAACGACGGGAGGAGGAAGAAAAGCCACAGGTTAAAGTTAGAGGCAGGGAAAAAAAAAAAAACAAGAAAAGCCCAACACATTTCAAAGAAAGAATTGGGCAGAAATCCATTAGGGAATTCAGGTTTGGGCGAAAGGGGATTTTCACTTGCAGGAAAAGCAGAATAGCTGAAGTGGAAATGAGTTATTCCAGTGCTCCACAGCGGAGTGAGTAAGAGAAATAGAAACTGAAAGACTTTGGGAACTGAATGGGCGTCGGACACCGGCGAGCGGGGCGGGAAAGCGGGACTAAAAGATGTGCAGAGCCGAGGCCGGGGCTGCAAAGGACCAGGGACCGGGGAAGAGAGAGGCCAGACCCAGGAATGGGGAAGAATAGATGCTGGGGGCGCAAAGGGCCTGGGGAAGGGGGAAGGGCTGAGACCAGGGGCGCAAACCGGACCCAGGAATGAAGGAGCGGTGAGGCCGAGGACTCAAAGCGGTACCCCGGAATGGAGAATCAAGGCTAGGGAGAAAAGTGGGGCCCGGGGACAGGGAGGGCGAGCCGGGGCCCGGGCTCAGTGCTGAGACCCAGGACTGGTGGAGAGCCGAGCTGGGGCGCATAGTGGAACCCGGGAGTGGATAGGGGGAACCGAGGTTGAGGAGCAAAGCGGAACCGAGGGGAGGGGGAGGGAGAAGAGAGGTCGGGGCCGCCCCTAGGCTGAGGGACTGCGGAGGCGAAGGTGAGCCGCTAGTACCTGCAGAGATCATCCAGGACGCTGCCGGGAATCTCCAGGCGTTTGGGCTCCATAGTGAGGACCCGCAGCAGGCGCAGCGCATCCCGGCTCCGCGCAGCCGGCACCGTGGAGAAGCACAGAGGCGCGGGCCCCGCGGACAGTGGAACCCTCCGCCCGGACCCCGAGGCTGGGCCGAGGCGAGGGGCGGAGCCCTGGGGCCACGCCCCCTCCGCGTGAAAGGCCCAATGTCAAGCTGGGGGAGTCGCGCCTGCGCGCGCTTCGCCAATGAGACGTTTGTTTATTGGCCCGTGGGCTCCAATCGGGCTTCACGCTGCTCAGTTCCTGCTCTTAAGACCAACTTCCCGCCGCCTTTGACTGAGTGCACGCGGGGTGTGTTTGCGCCTGCGTGTCGTGTGCACTTTCTACTACACTAGTGGGAACTTTCGAGTTCCTATTCTAGGACACCTCTCTTCCACATACACGCCCCAGCATCTCGGGCTTTGTCACAGTGGCTCTAACCTAATGGTAACCACTCCGTATTTTGGCGGCAAGCCCAGATCACTTATTAAACAGAAGGGGTTATCCGCGATTGCTGTCAGCAAGCATTCTGCACACACGCTCACCACCGGATTTCATTACCTCTAGGCCAAATGCCAATCTCTCTGAAGAAATATTAATCCCATTTTTGTTGGCAAATGGGGTCTTGCCACATAGTCCATGCTGGCCTTGTACTCACAGCCCTCCTACCTTAGCCTTCTGAGTGTTGGCTTTATAGGCCTGCCCCACTACAGATGCTGTTTGTTTGTTTGTTTTCGAGGTCCCGAGACTCTGTCTGTAGACCAGGCTGACCTCTAACAAAGAGATCCGCCTGCCTCTGCTCCGCTCTGATTAAAGGCACGACCACTGCTCTGCTTTTTGGAGCTCCTAAAAGCAAGCGAATGGGACCACTTTGCAGGGCAGATTGGTATTGAGATGGGGGTGGGTGACTGTTGAGCAGAGACACACCTTGACCAGGGTACTTGGTCGTGGATACCTCTTGTCTTCAAGTAGTTAAATCCAAATTTCACATCAGAACTCCAAAGGTAGACTGAGAGAGGACGGTTTCACTGGACCGCTTTATTTGTTCTCTTCCCAGTGTGCACACACTGAAAACACTCTCCTCTGCTTCCCTTCGCCACTGTTGCTTGTCTCTCTAACTGGCCTGTTGAGGACAAAAAGCTTGTTATCTCATTAGTGCTGCAGTAGGACCAGGCTCCGACCCTAGCAAGGTCTATAATGTGAAGACAAGAACTTCATCCCTCTATTTGATACCAAATGAGAGCTTAGAAAAGACTGATTAAACCTATGGTCCCTATTCTACTTCCTACATTCAAAAATGCCACTTCTACCTGCCTGCTTCTCATTCGTTGCTTACGTTGTGAAGAGGAGTCTAATTCCTTCTAGAAACATGGAGAATCTGAATTCATCTGTTCTTCCTTGCCCTGTCCTACATAGCCATGGAAGGAACAGTATGCCAGGGTTCCTGCTTCTGGAGCAAAGCCAGTTAGGAAGGAGAAAAAGAGATTTAGGGAGCGGTGATCTCAGGGCAAGATCCTACCCAGCTAAACTCCTTGTTTGTGCTTACAAAGGCAGGCAGATCTCTTGAGTTCATTTGCTATGCTAAGAAAAATAAAAAAGTGCTTACTGTCCTTTTCTAAGAATCAAGAGGTCAAGAGGCTAAGGTCATAAAGTGCTTACTAATGGTATAAACAAAAGGGACTCTTGGGTAAATGACTGAATTGATATGTAAATAAAAGACTCTACTTTGGTCTGAAAGACAGAGCTACCTAGAGAGAGCTATTTGGAAAGCTAACATAGCTCTTTTAGATTTTTTTTTTTTCTGGTGGGTTTTCTAACTTTGATCAAAAAACCCAAGACTTGGGACTGGAGAGATGGCTCAGTGGTTAAGAGGATTGACTGCTCTTCCAAAGGTCCTGAGTTCAAATTCCAGCAACCACATGGTGGCTCACAGCCTTCTGTAATGAGATCTGACACCCTCTTCTGGTGTGTCTGAAGGTAACTACAGTGTACTTACAAATAATAAATAAATAAATAAACAAATCTTTAAAAAAAATCAAAAACCAAAAAACCAAAAAAAACAAAACACAAGGCTTACCTAAGGAGCTACCATAGCTCTCTTAGATTTTTTTGGGGCAGCTTTTCTGACTTTGGTTGGAAAACCCAAGAGCTGTCTAGTGAGCTATCTGAAGAGCTGTCTCAAGAGTTATCCCAAGCAGAAAGCAATCTCAAGCAGAGAGCTATCTAGAGGGCAACTCAAGCAGACTACAGAGTTGTCAGCTTGCACCCACTGCAAGCACTTTTCTTCAGCCACTCTCAAACACCCCTTCCTCAGGACCACCTCTCCATGCTGAGGCTGGTCCTTGGCGCTTCCTCTTACATCAGACCTTTCCCTCCCCAGGTTCCACCCTTACCCAACATACCTCCCCTGTCACAGGTTTAGTTTGTTCTATCATTTAATTTCCCTGTTTTTTTCCCGTCTTAATTTTTGTTTAATCCACTCTCTAGTTTTGCATAATTTATCGTCACACCTGTAAGAGGTACCGTATTAGTACTTCCACATCCACTCTTGGCCTGAGAAGCTTGCATACATTTTGTTTTGTTTTATTCAATGGAACCAGGTTACTATTTTTCAGCTTTGAATCATCCCCTCATCAGCCTCATCGGCCTCATCGGCCCCATCGGCCTCATTGGCATTGTGGATGGGTGGTATCCCTTCTCCCTGGGCTCAAGACATAAAAACACTTGCAGCCCTCTGTTTTCCTCTACAGTTTCCTGACTTCATCCTTTTTCCCTTTCTTAGAAAAATCTCTCAAATCCATTCTGGTAATTTCAGGGCCTTTGCCTTTCTTAAGTTCACATTTGTTCTTCTTGTGCCCCTTGCGATGCTATGTGTTCCCTTCATAGATGTAATCAGAGAAAATAAGTAACATATTTTAAGATTTTCCTTCTTCCTATTTCATTATCGAATTCAGCTGCCTGAGATGTTAAATTGGTCCTTGACCATCTTCACACACTTAAGAGGAAAGCCAGAGTCCAATGCTATAAAAGCTTGTAGCACAATGGGAATTGTTTTCTTATAAATTGATCTAGATGGTACTTGACTTAATTTTTAGATAATTTTTATTGAGAATTTTACCAAATCCACGTCCCATTCTATTTTAATTACTCCCCTACATTTCCTATCCAACTTCCCTTGCCCTCCTCCTACATCCATGGACTCTACCTGTATGTGCATGAAGTAGAACATATGTAGTCTTTCATGGGCAATATTCCTGAAGAAATCATACTTCCCTTCCCCCCTGCAGCTGTACATTGTCAATAGCTTCTTTTCTTTTTCTTTTTTTTTTTTTTAGGTTATTTTATTTATTTACATTTCAAATGTTATCCCCCTTCCTGGTCTCCCCTCTGCAACCCCTCCAATCCTATTCCCCCTCCCTTTTGCCTCTATGAGGTTGCTCCCCGCCCCCCATTCCTGCCTCACCACTCTAGCATCCCCTTACACCTGAGTGTCAAGCCTCCACAGGACCAAAGGCCTCCACTCCCATTGATGCCAGATAAGGCAATTCTATGGTACATATGTAGCTGGAGTCTTGGGTTCCTCCATGTGAACTCTTTGGTTGGTGGTTTAGTCCCTGGGAGCTCTGGATGTTCAGATTGGTTGATATTGTTGTTCTTCCTATGGGGTTGCAATCCTCTTCAGCTCCTTCAGTCCTTTCCCTAACTCTTCCATTGTGGTCCCCAGGCTCAGTCCAGTGGTTGCCTGTGAGAACCTGCATCTGTATTGGTCAGGTGCTGGCAGAGCCTCTCAGGGGACAGCTAAACTAGACTCCTCTCACCAAGTGCTTCTTGGTATCAGCAATAGTGCCTGGGTTTTGTGTCTGCAGGTAGGATGGATCCCCAGGTGGGGCAGTCTCTGGATGGCCTTTCCTTCAGTCTTTGCTCCACTTTTTGTTTCTGCATTTCCTTTTGAAGGGAACAATTCTGGGTTAAAATATTTGAGATGGGTGGGTGGCCCCATCTGTCAATTGGAGGCCATGCCTATCTACTAGATGGTCTCTACAGGATCTATCTTCCCTTTGTTGGGTATGTCTGCTAATGTCTTCCCCAATGTGTCCTGGGAATGTCTTGCTTCCCTGGCATTTGGGACTTTCTAGTGGCTACCCGCAGTTCCCCATACCCCACTGCTACATACCTCTATTCAGTTTCCTGACCCTCTGTACATCTCCCCCATCTCCTGCCATACCTGATCCTGCCCCCCATTTCCCCTCCCCCATCCTCGCTCCCTTCCAGGTTTCTCCCTCCTTTTCCTAAGATTAATTTGTTTCTCCTTCTAAGTAGGATTGAAGCATCCACACTTTGGTCTTCCTCTTCTTAAGCTTCATATGGTCTGTGAGTTGTATCCTGGGTATTCTGAGCTTTTGGGTTAATATCCACTTATCAGTGAGAATATACTATGTGTGTTCCTTTGTGTCTGGGTTTCCTCAGTCAAGATGATATTTTCTAGTTCCATCCATTTGTCTATTTAACAGCAAAATGGAGCCTAGAACAATCAGGGAGTAGAAAGATTTTCAAAGCATCTTATTCATTCCTTCTGGCTAAACAAATTCCCCAAGGACAAAAATGCTTCCAGGCTTAAAGCATTCTGGGTATAATGGAGGGAAACACAGGCTGGAGTATTCCGTTCTCTTTATCCAGTCCATTCATCCAGTCTTAGATTTCACAAGAAGTAGGCCTTGGAAGAGGAGTTGAGTTCAAGTAGTATGAAGACAGCAATCCTAGAAAACACATAACATAACAAGGTGTTGGTGTTCTGCGTTATATGGGATGACTGATCAAAGAAAAGAAAGCCATTGCAGGATGAAATTAAGTTTCCCAGCAGCAGGGAATCAGTTTCTCAGGGATTGAACACTGGCAGCTTTCTAGAAGCTCGCTGTTTGTTTGTTTGTTTGTTTGTTTGTTTGTTTCACAAGGGGGTTTATCTGTGTAGTCTGGCTGTCCTGGAACTCACCCTGTAGACCAAGCGAGCCTTGATCTATCTACCTGCCATGGTCCCCAAGTACTGGGATTAAAGGTATGAAACACCATGCCTGGTTCCTAGAAGCCCCTAGAAACTCTTTTCATTATTACACAGAAGCTCTTTTTATTGTTACACAAAAAGGCACCCTTAGCAAGTAATTTTCCCCATACCAAAACTTTTTATCTGATCTACAGGTTAACATGAAAGTCCCCACCACGTTAGAAATTCTCAGCCATCTAAGACTTCCTGGTTGAGACTAAGTTATGCAAGGACTCTAAGAATCCTTCAAAAGGATAACCCCATAAAATCTCAGAAAACAATTACTGACAAAAGGTTACTTCAAAGCTTAGGTGCCATCACACTAGATTCATGCCAGAAACAATGGTTCTGCTAAAACTCTGCTACACCAAGGAAGCTAGTCGAGGATGGTAATAAAGAATTATTATCAAGAAAATTTTAAGGGTGACTGGAACATAAGTGTAACATATAAATTGTAAAAACAACACACTGAGGGTTTTGTAGCTCTGTTGGAGAATGTTTGCCTAGCACATAAAAGTTCCTGGTGTTGATCCTCAGAACCCAGTAGCACACTAAAATGTAAAACAAATACCTGCATTAAATGGCTAATGACCAGCTTTGACATCCAAGTGGTGGGTAAACTGAGGCAGGCAGCCATTGAAGGTTGGTGCTTAGAGCCACTGACAGAGATGAATCCAGATACCTGCAGGGGCTGCTGCCAAAGTCACCCAATGATTAGAGAAACTGCTCAGATTTTTTTCTGAGGGACCTGAAAAAAACATCAGCTCAGGAACTTTGGAAAATTCCACCAGACCCCTTCCCTCCCGGAAGAGAAAGGTCATAGAACACATAGGGACCCCTCCCCTCCGGAAGGGAGAGGGTAATTACATTCCTCAGACCACGGGAGGGACTGACTGTTGTCACCCCCAACACCCACAGACAAGGAAAGTTCTTGCTACCTCATTCCCTAAGGACCAATCAGTTTAAAATCACACTGTTCTGCTAATCACATTATGACATTATGCTTAGTGGCTATTGCTCTATTCTACCCCTGGAAGCTGTATAAAAACTGCCCAAACAGGGCTGCCCGAGGTTGCCACCTCTCTTTCAGGTGCAAGACAAACCCAACAGGCTGGAACAATAAATTCCTCTTGCTTTTGCATGGATCCCCAGCTCTGAGTTGTTCCTCAGGGGTCGGGGTGGGGTCCCCGGGAAGCTAAGGCTCATTAGAGTCTTACAAAAACATCTCAACCTAGCTTCACTAACAATTTTATTTTCCGAAATGTTTTCTAAGGGCAATGGTCATTACTGCCAATCCACTTCTCTAAGTCCTTTCCTAGGGTGGTGACTGAATCATTAATCTGCTCTAGCAGCAAGGCCTGAAAGAAATCAAGCATTATTATTTTGAGTGCCAGAAATACTGTCCAGTGAGGGGCTAGAAGCCTCCTTAGGGGTTTCATGCAATTCTTAGATTAAGAGGGATGCAAGGACAGCAAGTAGAGCCGAACTCCATAGCAGCATAATGCATTCAGGACACACAGTCCTCAGGGCCCTGCCACACTGAGGCTTACTCATGTAGTTGTGGTAACCAGTGGCCTGCATTCTAACGCCGTTTGTCATTCCTCCTTCATGGCCCTCGGTGTTAAATAAAGGCATACGTATAAATATATGTTGCATAAAACAATAGTAAGTCCTAGACTCTCTCCTTTTCCTTCATCTACCCCTTCTTACTCATATTGCACCTTACCCTCAGGCACTGATGTGTGCACAGAGGGAAAGCAGTCAACGGAGCAAATGCAGAAGCAAGAAAGTGCTAAGCTATTGCTAAAACAACATTCTTTTATGCGGAAGAAAAAAAAAAACAGGAGGAAAAATTAAAAAAAAAATTAAGGGCTTCATTTAAAAACTAGAAATTCAATCTCCAAAGCAGTTCATTCTAACAGTTTCCTCTTGTTGGCTGCATAAAGTCTCAGCAGCTAAATAAGCACCGTTACGCTAAATCTCTGAGTGGACTTTGTTGCTGGATCTGATTCTTCTTAACCGATAGCCTTTTTAAATGGGAAGAAAGGCTGTCACATAATACCTCATACTGAATTCTTTAGAAGAATTCCTGCCCAGCAACAGCAAGCAAACCCAAGAAATACTCCCCAAATCACTGATCACTAAGATCATTAGTTTGGATTGCCCTAACTGTGCAGGACACCACCACTCCATGTAAAGGCCTCCCCTGTCTACACTCAACCAATTTCTGAATCAAAGAATCTCTGTGACCAGCAGAGGGTGCTCATTCCATTTTACATTTCCAAATTAGACACACTACTAACTCATATCTTTGGTTCAGACTCACATTTAATTCTAACACTACAAACATTCGATGTTGATATAAGAGTGAATAAGTCCATATATTTATTCAAAGCTCACTAATTACTCTATTAATATATTCTATAGCAAAAGGAAACTACCTTTGGTTCTGGCTCAGGAGCCAATCCAAGTTGGATATCATAGTGGTTGTCATATCTTCTTGTTGTTTAATTTAATCTTTTTTTTTTTTTATGTGTTTGGGTGTTTTGCCTGCATGTGTGTCTGGTACACGTGTGGTGCCCTAAATTGTTATATCTTATTTGTATAATTTAGTCTGGAAGAGCTGAAAGAGTGGCTCTGCTTTTCCTATTCTAGAGACAATGTTGAAAAAAAAAAACACAAATAATAATCTTATATATGGCTATATCCCCTATATAACCGTTTCTGCCTATTTCATTCACTTTATTGGACACATAATATATTGCCATTAGATGGTCTTGGTGTTACGCTGTTTTAGCAAGCACTATCAAAATGGTGACCCAACACAAAATAAGTTCACTTTTTGTACATGCATAGTCCACTGTTCTCTCTGTGGTGGCTGAGTGGCTGGGATGCTTCTATGTTCCTACAACTGCTGAAGGGGAGAGAGAATCTCCATAGTCTTCTAAAATGCTTCTCAAAATTCCAGAGCAAATCACATCCCATGCTAAACTGCAGTACATACATACATACATACACACATACATACATTCATTCATACATACGTACAAACAAACAGACACACAGATACACACACATCAGAAGAAAATGTATGGCCGGGGCAAGCATGTCCTAAGTTCAGGTCTTCCTGGATCACAGAGTAAAACCTTGTTTCAGAAACTCAGAAGTTGACAAGGATCAAGCTCAGAGTCACCTGCACACTAGGCAAGTACTTTATCACGGAGCTACATCCTTGGCCTTCTACATTTACTTACTAATTGAATCTCATTGTTGCCCAGGCTTGTTTCCTAATCCTGGGCTGAAGCTATCCTCGTGCCCTAAGCTCTCGAGTAGCTGATGTAAGGGGTGGGAGGAGTGTGCCAGTGCTTGTCTAGGGCATTGCCAGCTGTACTCCTTGGCAGGAACAAAAGCAACAACAACAACAACAACAAAATGGACATCTGTGAAATACATACGTTTAAGCCATAGAGAAAAAAAGTAGTAACTTTATACATTCAGGCTGGACGTCTTGTAAATGGACAATGGCTTGGATATTGTATAGTGCTCCCGCCACTCCCTTTTTCCCCATTGTTCCTATCTAAACATCTGGCCCCATGCCTTCTTGCCAGTTTCTCTTTGTTTAAACTTCTATGAGAAGCAGCTAAGTCAGAGATCCCAATTTTGCCTTCCTGGTTTATCTATGTTTCTTTAACTACTTCACTGAGACTACAGGTTACTGAGCATTTGAATTGCTTTCAGGAGAGAGAGATAGAGAGAGACAGAGAGACAGAGAGACAGAGATAAAGAAAGTATATGTCTTTATACTTCATTTTTGTATGTGACCCTACAATGTAAATGTTAAGAAATGGGTTGTAAATGAAAAAAGAAAAATATACCTAGAGTTTTGATGGATAATCGCTATGTGCATGTAATGTAAACAGAGGAGACCCTACAACACAGAGAAGAGGCAGAGACCAAGACCAGAAAGCAAGAAAGAGAATTTGAATTCTAGTTCTGTCTTTCCAAGTCACTGGCAGTTGTAAATCACTGACAGCTACTAAGCCTGAGTCGTTTCTGTTCAGTAAGGTCTGGTTTTCCTCTCTCTCCAAGTGTCACCTGGCTCTCATGGGTCAGATAGTACCCTCGTTCTCATTTTATCGTTCTACTTGTTCAGAATTTGGGGTAGGGAAGGGGCTAAGTACAGAGTTCTGAAACCTTTAGATTCCCCACTGGCCAAACACTTCATAAGTTAAGTTTCTGTTAAATCTAATGCAGAGACTCAATGGAAGTGTATGTTTCTTAGACCAGAGCAAGAATGCAACGAGTAAACCCTTACTTTCAAATATAAAAAGATAATTTTATTTTATGTGTGTGAATGTTTTTCCTGCATGTGTGGATATGCATCAAGTGCTTGCAGTGCCCTGAGAAGCCAGAAGAGGACATCAGATTCCCCTGGAACTAGAGTTTCAGACAGTTGTGAGCTGCCATATGGGTGCTGGGAATGGAACCCAGGCCCTCTGTAATAGCAGCAAGTACTCTTAATGGCTGAGCCATCTCTTCAGCTTCAAGCATGATGTCTTAATCAGGGTTTCCAGGATAACATTTAATTGGGGACAACATTTAGTTGAGGCTGGCTTACAGTTTCAGAGGTTTAGTCTATTATCATCATACCAGGAATCATGGCAGCATGCAGGCAGACCAGGTGCTGGAGAAGGAGCTGAGGGCTCTGTATCTTGATCTGAAGGCATCCAGGAAAGGTTTGTCTTCCAGGAAGCTAGGAGATTCTCAAAGCTCATGCCTACAATGACACACTTCTTCCAACAAGGTCACACCTCCTAAGAGTGCTACATGCTGGGACAAGCGTATTCAAACCACCACACATGAGGAACATCTTGCTTTTATATTTCAACTGCATAACAGAATGCATTCTCCTCATTTTACAATTCTAGTTCAGATCTCACCTCATGGAGCTTAGCCATGTGCTGCCACAGCCTTCTCTGATCTCCAGTTTTTTTAAGTTTTTATGCACAAAACATACAAGTTAGCTCACATTGGCCCCCATGTTTCCCTGTGAGCCTTATTTTTTCAATTAGATTTTAAATTCTTTTGAAAGTACAGAAGATGCTTTCCATTCATTTTGGACATTCTACAGCAACCTGCAAATTTGGTATTCAATAATTCACAAGAATTGACTGGTTAATTCTAACCTATGCAAACCTTACCTTTTTTTTTTTAATGATAGAACAAGTACAAAGAGTAACCCAGATAAACTATCATGTGTTTCCCAATTGCCAGTTTTCCTAGATAAAATAGATCATTGTTTTATTAATGGAACTGCCCTGGTCCTCACAATAAGATGAATAGCATCTATCTATGGATGCCATTCTGGGAATTTCAGACTATTTTCCTAGACCTGCATGGATTTAGCCTTAGCATTTATAAAATATGCTCCTCACTTTTAAAGAACACTGTGATGTACTTTCTAAAAGTTTAGTAGCCCCTCTCTCCATTTCTTGTTCAAGTATTCTATATTCTATTGTATGTAATTCTCACGTATTTAATACTCACTAATAAATGGATATTAGCCAAAAAACCACAGAATACCCAGGATACTATCTGCAGAACTCGTAAAGCTTAACAAGCCAGAAGGTCCACACAAGGATGCTTCAATCCCACTAGGGAGGGAGAAGAAACCAGAGGACAGAGGGAGGGACCTGGGAGGGAGGTGGGGGAAGGGGCAGGATAAAGGGAGAACATGATCCGGTATTAGAGAGGGGGTGGGGGTGGGACCAGGAGTGAAGCCCTGAGGGCCAGTAGAATGAATGGAAATATGCAACTTTGGGAGGTGGAAGGTGGGGGAACCCTCAAGAATGTACCAGAGACCTGGAGGAGGAGAGACAATCTCAAAGGGAGGGACCTTAGATGAAATGCCCAACAGTTGGGAGAGGGAACTTGTAGAGTCCACCTCCAGTAGAAAGACAGGGCATCAAGTAGAGGGATGGGGTTGCCATCCCAGAGTCAAAAATTCTGACTCCGAATTGTCCCTGTCTCAATGAACTGCAGGGACAAAAATGGAGAAGAGACTGAATGGAAAGGAGGTCCTGTGACCAGCCAAAATTGGGACTCATCTCAAGGAGAGGCTCCAAGACCTGACACTGTTACTGTTGCTATGGTTTGCCTACAGACAGGAGCCTATCATGGCTGCCCTCCAAGAAGACCAACAAGCAGCTGGCTGAGACAGAAGCAGATACTTACACCCAACCAAGGGATAGAAGCTGAGGATACCTGTAGTTGAATTAGGGAAAGGCTGGAAGAAGTTGAGGAGGAGGGCAACCCAATAGGAAGACCAGCAGTCTCAACTAATTAAGACCTCTGAGATTTCTGACACTGAGCCACCACCCAGGGAGCATACACTAGCTGGTCCAAGGCCACACACAAACACACACACACAGCAGAGGACTGCCTGGCTTGGCCTCAATGAAAGATGATGTACCTAACCCTTGAGAAACTTGAGGCCCCAGGGAATGGGGAGGTCTGGTGGGTGTGTGGGTGTGGGGACATCCTTTTGGAGACAGGGGAGGAGGAATGGGATGAAGAACTGTTGGAGGGCAGAATGGGAAGGAGATAACAACTGAAATTAAATATTAAATTAAAAAATATTTTTGCCACATTAATATATAGCTTGTCAGGAATGTGTGTGTGTGTGTATATGTACATACATATATGTGTGTCTGTGTATGTACGTGTGTGTGTGGGTTCGCACATACAGGTGCACATGAGCGTGCAAAGTACAAGTTCACATATGTGTACACGGAGGCCAGAGGTTAATGTCAGGTGTCCTCTTTGATCACGATCCATCTTAAATATTTAGGCATGGTCTCAGTATGCTACTCTGGCTAACCATCTTATTCCAGTTTCCAATTCCCAAGTGCTGCAAGGACAGGTAGCCATCCCTGCTGTTGTATGGCTTGTTCCTCTTCCTCTGAATCGCAACACTTTCCCCATAGTGAAACATTTTCTCCAAGAGGGAAGGAGAGGTCACAAATGTACAGAGAAGAAAAACTTGGAAGAGTGCTCACTTCTGCTGCACATATACCAAGATTGGACCACACCAAGAGGGGGAGCATGGCCCCTGAGCAGAGATGATGCACAAATTCATTAAGCATTCCATATGGAAGATTCTTGAAGACCCCTGCCAACAGTATTAAGAAAAAAAAAAGGGTAAGCAGTTGCTGTGGTGGAGACCAATGGGAAAACAGAGCTAGTCAGAGATGTTCTGACTGAAGAGCAGCTCCCTGAAAGCTGTGCAGAGGGTTCCAATAGATCCAGGGTTGCAATTTACAGGAGTTGTCACTGATGCTGGGGTGGGCATTCTAGTGATGAAGGAGGCCTCTCTGTCCCTTGTAAGTAGCCTTTCATCCAAACTCCTGTTAGTAACTGGATAAAAACTCACTAGTTTCATCAAATTGGACATTGGTGCAAACTTTCTTTTGGTCTGTTATGTGTTCCTTTTCTGGGGTGAGTTGAATTGTGTGTTACGTCATCCAGGA
Organism: Mus caroli; assembly: GCF_978045245.1. Taxonomy (NCBI): domain Eukaryota; kingdom Metazoa; phylum Chordata; class Mammalia; order Rodentia; family Muridae; genus Mus; species Mus caroli. The sequence goes on along the minus strand of NW_028227274.1, from coordinate 42,319,633 downwards.
AAAGTCTCTCACACAACACATGCCCACTTGGTACCTTTGTGGATGCTCCAGATAGGAATTCCAATCTTTACCTACTAAGGGATAAAGGACTGAGAATTTTACCCACTTACCAATCATCTCCTAGCCCAAAACATAAATGCTGGTTTTTCTCTTCTCACTATTGTACATTTTCTCTTCTCTTCAAGCATATATTTACAATTTAACTAATTTATACTGTGCTTTGGTTATTTATTTTGACTGCTATTTAAAAGTTAATACCGGCAAGTGCATTTTCCTATTGATGTAGACTTCAATTACTTTCAGGTTTACCTAGGTTAACAAAATACTACAAGGAATTAGTATTAAAAAATTTGAAGTGACAATCTGTGTCCCATGCCAAGACTGCCACCCATCCTCAACCACCCAATTAAAAGAGCTAATTGACCTGGTGATCCCAGTGGAAGAATTAGGTGTAGGACTGAAGAAACTGAAGGGAATTACAATTCCATAGGAAGAACAACAATATTATCTAACTGAACCCCCAGAGCTCCCAGGAACTCAACTACCAACCAAAGAGTAAACAAGGAGGGATCCATGGCTTCAGTTTCATATGTAGTAGAGGATGGCCTTATCTGACATCAATGGGAGGAGATGCCCTTGGTCCTGTGGAGGCTTGATCTCCCTCCCAGCTTAGGGGAATGCTAGAAAAGTGAGATAGGAGTGGCTGGGTGGGTGGGTGAGCACCCTTTTAGAGGCAAAATGGAGGGGGGAATGATTTGCAGAGAAGAGACTGGGAAGGGGGACAACATTTGAAATGTAATAAATAAAATAACCAATAAAAAATAATAGTGGAGAGCAGAGAGAGGGAGAGGGGGAGGAAGAGACAGAGATTGATTTTCTTCCATCTGACCATGTTGGGAAGAGAAGCAAAGAGATCCAGTGAATCTCTCATCTCCATCTTTGCAGTCCCAATGTGAAGTTAAAGTTTAAATAGGAGGCCAAGGATATGCACATCTAAGCAGTCCTGGTCAAGGTGTGGTCACCCTACCATTGACCCATCATTATCTGGGCTTCAGATTCTTACTGTACTGGGACAAGTGCTAAGAACCATGTGAAATCTCTTTTTGGGCAACAATCTTCCTTTCTGGTTGGGGCCTTCTGCTTCTCCCAGAGTGAGATTCCTGGAAAAATATCCATTTCTGTGGTGTTGGCTGATGATCAGACTGAAAGACACTGGAGTCACTTTAGACATATTCATTTTTGTCAGGCAGGTTACAGAATGTTCTTGTTCAAAGAGTTTCTCATATATATCCTTATCCTTCCACTCCTCCCCCAGGCCTCCCCACTCCCTGGGGCCTCAAGGTTCTCAGTATATAGTTATAATTATTGAGTATACCAATCTGTAGCATCAATAATGCCAAAAGAACTCCCAATCACCCAATCTCTTCCCAAAGGCCCTCTTCTTAACACTTCTGCATTGGGGACCAGGTTTCTAGTCATAAACTGGGGGCATATACAAACTATAACAGTCAGAGGTAAATGCTAGGAGAAACTATAAGATATAATTTACCTTTAATTGAGGAACAGCATTTTTCTCAGAAAATAAATTATATAGAAAATGTAGTTCCTGAGGCTGGAACAGTGGCTCAGAGGTTAAGGGCACTGTTACTCTTCCAGAGGACCTGGGTTCAATTCCCAGCACCCATATGGCAGCTCACAACTGTCTGGAACTCCAGGTCCCAGGGACTCAACACCCTCACACAGGCACACAAATCACCAAATGCACATAAAATAAAAATAAACTATTTACACAAAAAAGAAAGTGTAATTACTTTATTTCCTCTTCGTGTTTTTCATTAAGTCTGGGGACAGAGCTCTCCTTAGACGTTCCAGCTTTAACTTCCCTTCAGGGTCTGTTTCCTCTTTATATCCAGATGCCCTCGTCCACTTTATGTGTGCATTACAGACTCTGCTGAAAGCAAATCTTACGAAGCAAGTGAGGGTAAGACAAGAAGTGTTCTTGTCCCCAGGGAAAGGAAGTCCCTGGAGGAACTTGGAAATGCTCAAGTAAACTCTCCCATTCAGTTAGGAAATGCTCTCTAGTTGGTTCCTTTTTCTGGCAGCCTCAGGCCTAACAAAACTGAATGCTGAAGAATGTAGGTCTCATACAAAGGGGGTGGGGCGTCTGCCTTTTTTTACCTGAGCATGAACTTCTGACTTTGGGCTTGAAAAGTTATGATAATGCATTATAATGGTCTCTTTTTCTCTAAAACTATTAGCATTTATTGTATGTTTAATTCCATTTTCAGCTAGAGCTTGAAGAAGCCAAAGTGCTAAGGGATTAAATCATTTCCCCAAAGTGGCAGTGATATTCATGGATGTCAAAGCTCACAAGCTTTGCTGTGAGGCCTTTTGCTGCCCCTACTACTTGTAGCAACTGGTTGTTTTTAAGAGTTGTCGCTGGGGCAAGAAGATGGCTCAGCAAGTTAAGATACTTGCCACTAAACCTGACAACCTCAGTCACAGCTCTGGGAGCTACATGGGAGAAGGAGAGAACTAGCTCCTGTTAAGTTGTCCTCTGATCTCCATGTGTGTGTGTGTGTGTGTCCCACCCATAAACACACTAAAGAATAGGGAGTGGTTATATGAGGAGTGGCCAGGATGGGAGAGTGACAGTAGCCCTGGGAGCCCAGATCAACATCTTGCCCAGAAACTTGGCAAAGACAAGAAGATTTGTAAATAAACTATAGAAAAAGTAGCTTCCCCTCACTCCTGTAAAAAACAAAACAAAACAGAAAAACAAAAATTGACTATGAGCCGGGCATGGTGGTGCACGCCTTTAATCCCAGCACTTGGGAGGCAGAGGCAGGCGGATTTCTGAGTTCGAGGCCAGCCTGGTCTACAAAGTGAGTTCCAGGACAGCCAGGGCTATACAGAGAAACCCTGTCTCGAAAAACCAAAAAAAAAAAAAAAAAAAAAAAAAAGACTATGAGTGAAGAAAACTCAAATCTAGCAATCCAGCAGGAGGAATTCTTATGGTAAAAGAGGAAACTGAAATGGAATTCTGCCCCAAGCTCTCCAGGGTAGTCTACGAAGCATATCGCTGAGCTATTTGGAAAGCAGAAGATAAAGCCACTTTTGTCCCTGCTCTGAAAGAAGTGGAGAGTGGTATGGATAAATGGTGTTGATGTGCAGATATAAAGCAAAACTAGGCCATAGAGTAGTGAGGGCCAAAAACTGACTTTCCTGGAAGGAACAGAAGAGACCAAGCAAAGGCTGCAGCCAGTGGACTGGTGGCCCATGGCGAAGAAAACACCATTGTTCCAGCTTAAGATAGTTTCCTGAAAGGATTTGTATCTTCCTGGGCTTGCACTCTCGGGGGCGTCACAAAATTAGACTGCCCAACATAGTACGTTATTTGATTTGGAAAACATAGGAGGCAAAACATCCAAACAGTCTTGACATTTCCATTAAATACACACAACTCAGAGATGACCTTTGGAGATGGTTCACACTCCACTGAGTTAGTGCACAAACTGAGGACTGTGGTTGCTGTTACTGTGATTGCCTTTGAAGTGTGAGTTGTGGGAAGCATTTTCAGAGGGAGTTGTGAGTTTCATGTCCTCCCTGGGAATGACAACATTTCTGTGTTTTGGCATTTGCTATTCACAGGTTTTTCTGAGTGTTGTTTCACATATAAAAACCACAAGTTTGATCCGGAAGATCATTCTAGACTCTTGTGAAGATGAGACAAGTCTGTCTTAATTACTCAAATTTTTATTCTCTTTGGATGGGAAGTTGTGGAACACTCAGATAATCTATATCATGTTAGTATTCCTATAAGAGAAAATAGGTAAATAAATGTTTGTTAAGCAATACCCATAAACTTTACTGCAAGCATTAGTGGTGTTTCAAAAGTTTCTGGTTCATAACTCACAGTTGTTAAAGGACTTCAGTGTTAAGACACTGCATCTTAAAACAGTCTCTTACAATACAAACTCATATACTTAGTTTACTGTCGGCTTCACAGGTCGGAGGAATACAGGCTGGGCCAGAGTCAGAGGGTAAATAACATTCTAAATGTGAGTTAGTTAAACGACCTAAGTAAAGTCACAATTTGTTAATATAGCCATGGACTTTTTTTCCCACAATGTTATCAGACATATTGGTTGTAGGGAAGTTGTGTTTTCCCTGTGGGCAAAGTTATTAAAGTTCTTCACTTTCATAGAGTCCGGATTGAGCTGCCAGGCGTTGAAACTCTCCTTCAGGGTTAAAAGCTTGCTTCACATCCAAACCTCTCCCATTGAGCGCTAAATATTTGCTGAATGTTGGTCGAACACGCAGCTGCTTAGGAGCTGGGAGAGTTTGGTTTGGACGGGCTGAAATAAATAAAAAGAAGAGTGGTTTAACATATTCCAGTTGAACTTAGCAGTCACTGACAGATATGGTGGGAAAATGATTCTGCAGGGACATTTCCCATACGTCACACAATTCTGAGCCAGATGTTTCTCAGTTTCCCGGTTAAATTGGGTTGCTCTGTGACATACCTGTGACATCTAATCTTGTGTTACACGTGGTCACACCAGCTTCATTGACTGCTGACACTGTGTACCATCCAGCGTCCTTCTTGTTTACATCTTTTATCAGTAAAGTTACTCTTCCGGCGTTGTCATGATATAAGCTGGAAAGAAGCAGACAAAAAACAAAGGGTCAGGAATTAAAATTTTTTTCATCTGGGGTGAAAGTTTAAATGATATTGCCATCTTATAGAATCTAACTAATAAGACAAGGCTGTTAAAGAAATTCCAAGACTGTGTCTAATCAAAGCCATGTAGTTATTGATTTTTTCCAAAGTTAGATACCCTACCTATGAGTGGAAGTATAACTTGGTAGAAGGGTATCTGTCTAGCATGCACAAGACCCTAGGCTGGATCTCTAGGAAATTCATACACACTCTCTCTTGCTTCCCCAAGTAATTCCCTTTTAATCTCCTACATCATTTATTTTGTATAGTCATGGTTCTTTACTGCCAACAAAAGATGAACTCTAGGCTCTTTTTTTTTGTATTATTTTTAGGATTACTTGAATTTGTCTTAAGTATGTATTAAATACATATTGTGTAATTTATATTTGTAGTGTGGGTAATAAAGCATAACTAGATTCATCGAACCTATATATACATCAGTCAAGATAGTCTTGTCTCACCTTATCCGATCAGTGTTGAACTGGACCATTTCATTGTTTCTTTTCCAGAACAGCTTTGGTGGAGGGATAGCTGAGATCTGGCACTCCAGCTTCACAGTCTCTCCCTCAAAAACTTTCTTACTCTGTGGTTTGAAGATAAACATCGGTGCTCTTTTATGCTCTTTTGCTGGATATTGGTAGGAAATCAATAAAGATGCTATTAGGCCAAATTAAAATTTTATGAAATTTGTATATTAATATTAAAGCTTTAAAAAGTAACATCAGAAGTGGAAACCTTTTTACTGTTAGATAAAATACCGAACATGTTGGCTACTGGTTTGCTGTATATTGTTTTTATTATGTTTAGCTATGGGCCTTGAATTCCTGATCTTTCCAAGACTTTTATCATGAAGGGGTATTGGATTTTGTCAAATGCTTTCTCAGCACATAACTAGATGATCATGTGGTTTTTGTTTTTGAGTTTGTTTATATAGTGGATTACATTGATGGATTTCCATATATTAAACCATCCCTGCATCCCTGGAATAAAACCTACTTGGTCTTGATCGATGATCGTTTTGATGTGTTCTTGGATTCAGTTTGCAAGGATTTTATAGAGTATTTTTGCATTGATATTCATAAGGGAAATTGGTCTGAAGTTCTCTTTCTTTGTTGGGTCTTTAGGTGGTTTAGGTATCAGAGTAATTGTGGCTTCATAGAATGAATTCGATAGAATACCTTCTGTTTCTATTTTGTGAAACTGTTTGAGGAGAGTTGGAATTAGGTCTTCTTTGAAGGTCTGATAGAACTCTGCAGTAAACCCATCTGGTCCTGGGCTTTTTTTGGTTGAGAGACTATTAATGACTATTTCTATTTCTTTAGGGGAAATGGAACTGTTTAGATCGTTAATCTCATCCTGATTTAACTTTGGTACCTGGTATCTGTTTAGGAAATTGTCCATTTCATTCAGGTTCTCCAGTTTTGTTGAGTATAGCCTTTTGTAGTAAGATCTGATGATGTTTAGGATTTCCCCAGGTTCTGTTGTTATGTCTCCTTTTTCATTTCTGATTTTGTTAACTAGGATACTGTCCCTGTGCCATCTAGTTAATCTGGTTAAGGGTTTATCTATCTTGTTGATTTTCTCAAAGAACCGGTTCCTGGTTTGGTTGATTCTTTGTATAGTTCTTTTTGTTTCAACTTGGTTGATTTTAGCCCTAAGTTTGATTATTTATTGCAGTTTACTCCTCTTGGGTGAATTTGCTTCCTTTTGTTCTAGAGCTTTTAGGTGTGCTGTTAAACTGGTAGTGTATGCTCTCTCTAGTTTCTTTTTGGAGACATTCAGAGCTATGAGTTTTCCTCTTAAGAATGCATTCATTGTGTCCCATAAGTTTGGGTATGTTGTGACTTTATTTTCATTAAACTCTAAAAAGTTTTTAATCTCTTTTTTTATTTTTTCCTTGACCAAGTTATCATTGAGTAGAGTGTTGTTCAGTTTCAACGTGAATGCTGGCTTTCTATTATTTATGTTGTTATTGAAGATCAGCCAACATTAAACTAAATGGAAAGAAACTTGAAGCAATCACACTAAAATCAGGGACTAGACAAGGCTGCCCACTTTCTCCCTACCTATTCAATATAGTATTTGAATTCCTAGCCAGAGCAATTAGACAACAAAGGAGGTCAAGGGGATACAAATTGGAAAGGAAAAAGTCAAAATATCACTTTTTGCAGATGATATGATAGTATATATAAGTGATTCTAAAAATTCTACCAGAGAAATCCTCAACTTGATAAACATCTTTCAGTGCAGTAAGTAGCTGGATATAAAATTAACTCAAAGAAATCAGTGGCCTTTCTGTACACAAAGGATAAACAGGATGAGAAAGAAATTAGGGAGACAACACTCTTCACAATAGTCACAAATAATATAAAATATCTTGGTGTGACTTTAACTAAAGAAGTGAAAGATCTGTATGACAAGAACTTCAAGTCTCTGAAGAAATTCAAGAAGATCTCAGAAGATAGAAAGATCTCTCATGCTCATGGATTGGCAGGATTAATATAGTAAAAATGGCTATCCTGCCGAAAAGAATCTACAGATTCAATGCAATCCCCATCAAAATTCCAACTCAATTCTTCACTGAGTTAGAAAGGGCAATTTGTAAATTCATCTGGAATAACAAAAAACCTAGGATAGCAAAAACTATTCTCAACAATAAAAGAACCTCTGAAGGAATCACCATGCCTGACCTCAAGCTGTACTACAGAGCAATTGTGGTAAAAACTGCATGGTACTGGTACAGTGACAGACAGGTAGATCAATGGAATAGACTTGAAGACCCATAAATGAATCCACACACCTATGGTCACTTGATCTTTGACAAAGGAGCTAAAACCATCCAGTGGAAAAAAGACAGCATTTTCAACAAATGGTGCTGGCTTAACTGGCATTTATCATGTAGAAGAATGCAAATTGATCTATTCTTATCTCCTTGTACTAAGGTCAAATCTAAGTGGATCAAGGAACTCCACATAAAACGAGAGACACTGAAACTTATAGAGGAGAAAGTGGGTAAAAGCCTCGAAGATATGGGAACAGGGGAAAAATTCCTGAACAGAACAGAAATGGCTTGAAGACACTGTCAATAAAACAAAAAGGCCCCCGACAGATTGGGAAAGGATTTTTACCAATCCTAAATCTGATAGGGGACTAATATCCAATATATACAAAGAACTCAAGAAGCTGGACTCCAGGAAATCAATAATCTCATTAAAAAATGGGGCAGAGAGCTAAACAAAGAAATCTCAATTGAGGAATACTGAATATCTGAGAAGCACCTGAAAAAATGTTCAACATCCTTAATCATCAGGGAAATGCAAATCAAAACAACCCTGAGATTCCATGTCACACCAGTCAGAATGGCTAAGATAAAAAATTCAGGTGACAGCAGATGCTGGTGAGGATGTGGAGAAAGAGAAACACTCCTCCATTGTTGGTGGGATTGCAAACTTGTACAACCACTCTGGAAATCAGTCTGGTGATTCCTCAGAAAATTGGACATAGTACTACTGGTGGATCCAGCAATACCTCTCCTGGGCATATTCCCAGAAGGTGTTCTAACTGGTAATAAGAACACATGCTCCACTATGTTCATAGCAGCCTTATTTATAATAGCCAGAAGCTGGAAAGAACCCATATGTCCCTCAACAGAGGAAAGGATACAGAAGATGTGGTACATTTACACAATGGAGTACTACTCAGCTATTAAAAACAACACATTTATGAAATTCTTAGGCAAATGGATATATCTGGAGGATATCACCTTGAGTGAGGTAATCTAACCACAAAAGAACTCACATGATATGCTCTCACTGATAAGTGGATATTAACCCAGAAACTTAGAATACCCAAGATATAACTTGTAAAACCCATGAAACTCAAGAAGAAGGAAGACCAAAGTGTGGATACTTTATTCCTCCTTAGAATGGGGAACAAAATACCCATGTAAGGAGTTACAGAGACAAAGTTTGGAGCTGAGACAGAAGGAAGGACCATCCATAGAGTACCCTACCTGAGGATCCATCCCATAATCAGCCACCAAACCCAGACACTATTTCATATGCCAGCAAGATTTTGCTGACAGGACCCTGATATAGCTGTCTCTTGTGAGGCTATGCTGTGCCTGGCAAATGCAGAAGTGGATGTTCACAGTTGTCTATTGGATGGAACACAGGGCCCCCAATGGAGGAGCTAGAGAAAGCACCCAAGGAGCTGAAGGGGTCTGCAACCCTATAGGAGGAACAGCAATATGAACTAACCAGTACCCCGCTGAGCTTGTGTCTCTAGCTGCATATGTAGCAGAAGATGGCCTAGTCAGCCATCATTGGGAGGAGAAGCCCTTGGTCTGGCAAAGATTATATGCCCCAGTACAGAGGAATGCCAGGAATAGGAAGCAGGAGTGAGTGGGCTGGGGAGCAGGGCAGGGGGAGGGTATAGGGGACTTTCAGGATAACATTTGAAATGTAAATGAAGAAAATATCTAATAAAAATATTGTAAAAAATACTGTAACATACATTATTATCTTACAATATTCAGAGTTCTTAAAATGGAACATAATGATTTATTAAAATTATAAGCATGCTTATATAGATGAGTCATTTCATCTACAGGGAGGCAGCGTGCATGATGGGAAGAGTAGCAGACAACTCTAGTTCAGATCCCTACTGGGGGAATGCAACTTAGCATTGGAGGGTTTGTCTTGCATTGCAGGGCTGTGAGCTCCATCCTCAACCCTACAAAATAAAATCTCTATTGTCTCCGCAGGCCATATAAAATTGGAACATTTTTGTTTACTTTCTCTGTGTCTCAGTTTTATCTTATGCTAACTACACCCTCCAAAACACCAGAATCAAACTAACCACAGGTGGTAGTGACAGATCTGTCTGAAAATGACAGAAGTGTTACTTTGTAAACTGATGATAACATGCACATGTCAGTAAACATCAAACCACCTGCAACAAGAAGAATAGGAAGTGGTGACTTCACATTGAAGCTGGCTTTGCTAAAGGATAAAGGAAGAGGCTGGATGGATTCAGCTCCGGTCTCTTTCAGCTAGAATAGGGAATTTCTTATGAAGCCACTGGCACAAATGTGATTTATCCAAAGCTTAATAGCATGAAGTGTATGCGTACTGGGCGTGCATGTACATCTGTGTTTTACTCTCTGTTTTCTTTGGTTGAGTTCCCTCAGTCTCTAGCATGATCCTAAAGATCTTCCATTGATTTATGTAGACTATAAACTCAAGAACACTGTCTGTCCTTTAACCCAGTCAGGCTTTTGTAAAACAAACAATGACTTATTAAGTCTTTATTGTGAGATAATAGGTTAATGCACTAAATATATTTAAAGTACTTAGATTGTAAAATTTAAAAACTGGACATGAGGTTTTATAGAGTTATGTTGCCATAGTGTGAGGTGGGAGTTTGTCAGACCTTGTTTTCCTAAAGGAATAGTGTTTTCTTTTTTTGGGGTGGGGAGTGGTTATAATTGGACAGAACTTTCCTAGTAAATATAATATGGTGCACAACTAAAAATTAACACCCACTCTCCATTTTTCAAGTATGAATTCGCATTATGACAGCCTATGACAGCTCTGTACCAGCATGAGTCAGAATGGTTACATTTCAGGCTATAGAGCAGATTAATTATTAGACTACAGCTTCTACTTTGACATTCTCTTCTAGCTATATCAACAAATGCTTATATCTCACTAAAATGATATACTCTTCTCCCTACCAATTCTTGCTCAGCCATGTTCACGGCTGCTCTGTTCACAGTAGCTAGAAAATGGAAACAAACTAAATGTCCTTCAGCTGACAAACAGATAATGAAAATGTGTATGTGTATATTACTCGGTGGAATAGAAAATAATAATGATATTTGCAAGTAAGTGGGTAGAATTAAATATATTATGTGGGGGTAACCCAGACCCAGAAAGATAAACTTAGTATCGCATATGTGATTTTTAAATCCAAGTCTTAAGGTGTGAGTATATAACTTGGAGTAACTGCAGAAACAAGGAAAGTTAGTAATAATAAAAAAAGCCTATGGTGATGGGCTGAAGGAGCCCCTGAGAGGGGAAATAGCAGGAATGGAGGGGGTGGAACACCCCCTTCCAAAGACTGGTTTTCATAATACCAAAGGGAGCCATGCAAACTGGCCAAAGGGTGAAGCACACGATAGTTCTACATGGCTCTGATGAACAATGACCAACATTTCCACGATATCCCTAAGGGTGCAGTGCAGTAGTGGCACTCATGTGCTGGCAGTAGCCAGCAGCTCTCTAATTGGACTTAAGATACTGGAAATCTAACCAGATACCTGGGACTAGTAAGTTCATGGATCTTAGAAAAGAACATACTGCTAGCGCTGCTCTAAACCAGCATAATTTCTCACTGCACTCTAAACACTTATCTTTGTGCCCATAGACAAGTGTAAGCTCTCATGTCTCATCAAAGAAGCTTTTCTTTGCACTAGACTGAGATCATAATTAAACCCCACACCTGGTCCAAATACAGAGAACTGTGTATTTGGTTCACAGCCTTAGTGGATATGTATCCCATAACTCCTGCACCAGAAGCTCAGGTGTATCTCAGAGAGGGGGGCAGAGAGATGGTAAGAACCACAGGAACAGGACCCCTGCTGTGAGATTTGGTCTTGCAGCCTAGAAGTATAGGGAGCCTTCGCTCCCAAAACCCCAACATAATGGCTGCCCAAATAAGACATGAACAAGGAAGGCACCTTGTTCTGACATGCTAACATAGAAGTGGGAACCTCATAGGCCTACACCCTTAGACAAAGAACTATAGGTAACTATTGACAGCTGAGAGAGGGAGAACCGGTTCTCTCTCTCTCTCTCTCTCTTTAAACTTTGGGAAAAATATATTTTAATTAAAATATAGTTACATCACTTTCTCCCTCCTTTCTTCCCTCCAACCCCCCTAACTTCCATTATTTCAACTCTGTCCATGTTCCTCTCACTCTCAAACTTATAGCCTGTTCCTTCATGATTACTATTGGTATATGTATAATTTTACTCATACTCTGATAAATAAATTCTCCTTTTGAAAGTCAAGCCATTTTTCTATTTAATATTTTTCATGTGCTTCAATTTTATTAAAAACACTCCTGTATTTTTTAAAACTTTAATTTATTTTAATTAATTATTTTATTTTTTATATCACAAATGTTTCCCCCTCTCTTGGTCCCCCCTCCCAGAATTCTTTACCCCATTTGCCTCTGCTTCATCTCTGAGGAGGTGCTTCCCCCTCATCCCCTGTCCTGGGCATGCCCCTTTCTGGGGGCAACAAGTCTCTACAGGATTAGGCACATTTTTCCCCCACAGACGCCAGACAAGGCAGTCCTCTGCTACATTGTGTGTGTGGGGGTGGGTGGGTGGGGCATGGAGGGTCGGACCAGACCATGTATGCTCTTTTGTTGGTGGCTTAGTCTCTGGGAGCTCCCAGGGGTCTGGATTATTTGACACTGTTTGTTTTCCTATGGGGTTGCTATCTTCTTTGACTCCTTCAGTTCTTCCTGTAACTCTTCCATAGGAGGTCCCCGACCTCAGTCCAACGGTTGGTTGGCTTTGAGTACCTGCATCTGTTTCAGAAATGTTCTTATTGAGGGATGAACCCCCTAATTAATTGTAAAACACCAGCTTTGAAGATCTGTACCTATAGCCAATACTAAACAGACTCAGCATGATATCTATCTGTCTTTCTTTCTATCTATCTATCTATCTATCTATCTATCTATCTATCTATCTATCTATTATGTATCTACAACAATCATGGAAAAGGAGGCCATACATTTGAAAAGATCAAGGGAGGGGCACGGGGGGGTTAGAAGGGGAGGGCATGGTAGGGGTTGGAGGGAGGAAAGGGAAGTTAGAAATGATGTAATTATATTTTAAATGTTTTAAAGAAGAGAAAGCAGACTGAGGAAGCCCTGGGAAGCAAGCCAGTAAGCAGCCTTCTTACGGCTTCTGCCTCAGCTCTTGCCTCCAGGTCCCTGATTTGAGTTTCTGTCTTGGCTCCCTTTAATGGATTGTGACTTTGGATATGTAAAATAAACAATTTCTTCATCCATCTCCCAGTAGTTAAATTGAAATAAAATTGTACTGTTGCCTTATTACTGCTCTAGAAAGAACTTGATAAATCTGCCATCCTAATCTCTGTTTCTCCTAGATGTCTTTTTTTGTTGTAAGTAGAGACTGGCATGGCACTAGATTCTGTAGATGTTAACCTAATTATGAAGTCCTCTGGGCTTTCCTTTTAAAATATTTTCCTTTGTAACACTCTAACATTCTTTTTTCTTTTTTCCAGCCAGGCTGCCTTTGAAGGATCTCTTTGGAGGCTTACCCAGAACATCCAGCTGCACTGTGAAGGTGGCTTCTCCAGCTCTGTTCCTGGCCACGCATGCATACGGCCCTGCATCTGATGCTCTGACCACTTCGAAGATGAGGGAGTGGAAACCCTTCTCAGACACTATCATTTTGTGCAACTCATCTGATTGCACTGGTCTCCCGTTTAGATACCATGACACATCAGGGGCTGGCAGTCCACTTACCTAGAAACAAAACAGAAAAGTCTTCTATTTATGATTTTAACAACTTTATCATCTGGATTTTGGGGTTGAAAATGCAAAGGAGGAGTTTAAAAATATATTTATTGTAAATTTTTATTGTGAAATTAAAAACAAGATCAATATTGCTTTTAGGCTATTTCAGAACACATACATTTCTTTCAAACACAACCTCAGGTTCTTTAAGACCTCTTTTGGTCACTTTATCTAAAACACTAGTTTATGTCTTATGCCCCATAAGGAATAGGGAAGCAGTGACTAGCTTAGCTAAGTGTGACTCCAAATAAAGTCCCACAGGCAAGTATGTGGACTTCAACTTAACAAATAGCTTTTGAAAACAGAACTTTCGAGCTACAATTTTGTATATGAATGTTAGTTCTATGAGTGCTTCTGTATAAAGACATTAACCCTAATAGAAGCTCTCATTGACAAGGAATCTGGAAAAATATTTTATGAGGTCAGGGTTCTCAAAATGAAAATAATCACGATGTGATGTGGCCTCTTCTCCTAGCCTGAAGACCTGAACAAGAAAAAAGCAGGGTGGCTTGAAGTAGTTAATGGACAACTACAGATGCGTGCACTTGAGACATCCTGGTGTGTGTGTGTGTGTGTGTGTGTGTGTGTGTGTGTGTGTGTGTGAGAGAGAGAGAGAGAGAGAGAGAGAGAGAGAGAGAGAGAGAGAATGTGTGTGAGTATATGTGTAGGAGTGTGAGTGTATGTGTGAATGTGAGAGAGTCTGTAAGAATGTGAGTATATGTGTGTGAGAGACAGTGTTAGTGTATGGGTGAGAGTATAGTCCCCGACTTAGTGTCCCATTGCTAATGTATCTTTAGCATTTAAAAGCTTCTTACTTTAAAGTCCATTCGGCAGAACCTCCCCTCTTCGATCGACATGTTTTCTGGCACTTGAATGAAGCGTGGTGGGTAAAACTTCTCCTGGATGGCATCCTGATCATTGGCCTCTGCTCTGGAGGATGATCTACTTCTACAACAACATTTTAACAACAATTTGCAGCAATGTCCTTGGTTTTTCAATTCACATAAGTCAGTTTGGCTATCTTGCTACAAAGTCCACAGCCTTTAGTTTGGTCTGATGGCATGGTGACAGCCGAGAGAGGCCTTATGGGTGATGCATTCAGTGACTTATTTGATTACTCGCAGACATACAATTTAGTCACATATGGTACAAATTAAACAAGTCTTTCCTTTTTAAATAGTTCCTTAAATTGAGTAATGTGTACCTCATAACTAGTACTAGGATTTCCTTGTTGTGGCAACATGGAATCATAGTCCTAACTATTGGATTAAAATGTCTTTAAAAATCCCCTTTGAGGTAGCTCTGAAAATTGACATAAAAATTTTTTTTTGAACTCACAGAGCCTGTAATAGCATGTACAAGACATTCACAGATTCAAGCCAGACAAAATCTCAGCACAGAGAAAGGGTAAGTGAACACAAAGGCCCATCCTAACCAAGAAGCTATTTCCAATTACTACCTGCTGGGAAAAAGGAAAATTCAGTTTCTCTGTTGGAGTGATACTGGATATAACAGCAACACTCCATCCAGGTCAGGCTTCATGCTCAGTAGTAGTTGACTAATACAAAAGCGATTCCATGGTGTGTGTGTGTTTTATTGTTTAGTGTTTTCTGTCTTTTGGGGCTTTGTTTTGTTTTGAGAGAAAGAATGTGAAGTTTGGTGCTGTGGAAGATCTAGGAGGACTTGGGGAAAGGAAAAGGATAGGATCAAATATGTTAGATGAAAAATTTAATAAAAATTAAAAAAATATATTAGACTATAATATTTGTTGTATTCTTTTTAACATCATCTTTGATGCTAGGAAATTCACACTGTGTTTTGAAAGAGTATAGTAAATGTGAAGGCTGTTTATACAAATTATATTTGAAGTGGAAAACATTTTTAGATGGCAAAATATATCTCTCTATACAAATTAAACAAAATTACCTTACTTGTGATGTGGGAACGTGCAGCCGTGCTTGTTCTGGGTTATGCTGCTTGAGAGTTAAAAAAAAAAAAAAAAAAAAAAAAAAAAGCATGAGAAAGTTAACCTGGAATTGGTCCTTTAAAATGAAACAGAAGTAATCAATTACAGTTTAAAAGAGTGTTTCTGTTTTGGCTGTGATTGGTTTAGTATATCTATCATTTAAAATATAGCAAATTCACTGCCTATTTCTTTAGTAAGAATCCCACAGGATTAATAAGATGGATTTACATGTGTGATTTATGAAAATAAGCTGGACCCAAGTCTGATGGTAGCTTCATTTCCATGACTGTTTTGTGATAAAGGATGATGTGTCCCTTTGATGTGTTTGACATGGGGACACACGGTACAGGTTGTCCTTTAGCAAAGCAGGAATAGAAATGAGGTCACTTGTGCTGGCAGTAAGCAATGGGTATCAAGCTACTGCCTGGCATGTCCACCACAAACAGTAAACACTTATTCGACTGGAAAATACTTCTCCTTTTAGCTCATGGCATAAAATCCCATTGGACACCTTGAGAAATACAGATAAAACTATAAAAAATTGAAACATGAATTGTTCGTGTTTATGAAAGGAATATTTACCTTTTATTATTTATATTGAGTACCAGAAAATTATTTCTATTTGATAATAAAGTTAGGGGTTGAGGAACATTATAATTGAATCAATTGATTATATATTTAATGACTGCTTTATATAACTATTGCTGTGCTTAGCACAGTGGGAGATTGAAAAAAAGTAGAAACTATAATCTCAGCCCAAATACCTCTCAATATCTGTGAGAAGGACACAGAAAACTTGATCACAAAAATTTATGTTGAGTTGAATCTCTTAGTCAATGTGTTTTGGCATTTTAAAACAACCTAAAAATTTTGGATAGTCTTAAGATTTCTTAAATAAAATGTCAAAACAACTTATCAATTCAGAAAACAGACTATTATTTTTTAGAAAAATGTCCAGAAACAAAAATCAAACCTAGTAGTTTAATAAAAGTAAAAATCTTCAAAAAAATTTAAAACAAACTTTTGGTTTCCTTACATTATGTTCAGAAATTCAGAGCATTTCAATTATAGCAGAGATGTCTTTTTGTTTGCAGTTACTCTGTAATTGGACAACACTTGTTAATGTGTGAGGATTAATGTTTGAGTGTATAAAACAGCAAGACTTACCCTTTCTAGCAGTATTATGTTTCTGCTACTCTCTCCTTGTCCCGGTCCTGTCATCTCCCTTTGCAAATACTGTCATAAATATTAACTAAAATTTTTGACCATTTTCAACTTATAGATATAGTAGCACTGTACTTATTCTGGCTATACTTACCTATGCCATGACCAGAGTTCAATCACAACAGATGCTCCGTAGAAATATGTTGAATAGTAGATGAATGAATGAATGAATGAATGAACTGCTCATTGTCTAATGTCTAGTTCTTACCCCCGCTATACTCTGCTCCATCCTTTCCGGTTACTCTAGTTGCCTTTTTTTTGTTTGTTTGTTTGTTTGTTTTGGTTTTTCGAGACAGGGTTTCTCTGTATAGTCCTGGCTGTTCTGGAACTCACTCTGTAGACCAGCCTGGCCTCGAACTCAGAAATCCACCTGCCTCTGCCTCCCAAGTGCTGGGATTAAAGGAGTGTGCCACCACGCCCGGCTTCTAGTTGCCTTTCTTGTAGCCTATTAAGAGGGTGTAATGGGCAGCTTCCAGAGAAAGACAAAAAGGGTAACAGCTCTTGTGTTTGCCTTTCCCACTTTACATGTGTCTTTGAGTTAAGGTGGTCATATATAAGTCTGTGTGTATCCACTGTGTTCTGAACTTATTCCTTAGGTTTTGTTTTGTTTTGAAAATGAGCTTTCCTTAATCTTAGAGATGTCACCCAATAGACTGGTTTTATTAGTTATTTTTTTTCCAGCAAGTAGTGTATTTAAACTCAGGAAAATGACAGAAGGAAGTAGATATGCTCCAAATGCAGTCCAAAACATCAAACAACTTATAAATTGCAAAAAAGGTGTTTTAAGATGGCCACAGTTGTGTGCTCCTATATTCCCTGGGACTTAGCAAGCTCAGAAACAGGGATCAATTGAACCCAGTTGTAGGGCTGAAAGTCCCATCTCAAAAAGAAAAGGCAAAGGCCACAGTTACATATCAATCATTTCAATGTACCTGTGGTGAATCTTGGACTTCACTGTTTTGGGCTTGAAACACAGCAGCAGCATTCTGAGGTCCTAACAACCTGCGAGCCATCTTCTCCTCGTAGGTCAGTCTCTAGAGGACAGTGACGAGATTTAGTAAGAGGCATTTGAACAGGCACACCTCTAAAAACCACTTCTCTATGTCAGAACTTCAAACTGTAGACCAAGTTTTGTATTATACTTTTCACCTTTTCCAAAGAGCCTTATCATCAAAGACCAGTGGCTAATTCAATTGAATTTTAAGAGCTTATATAATAATTACAGCTGTTTTAATGTGTCTGTAAAAATATACAATAAAGGGCAAAAAAAAGTTGCGTTAATAGTATTTTTCATTAGTTGTTTGGTAAGCAGAAATTTTATGAGAAGGTAATGGTGATTAATTAATTAATTAATTAACTCATTAAGACAAGATTTCATGGAGCACAGGCTTAGTTGGAATTCAGAAGTCAAAGTTGACTTTCAGTTTCTGCTTCTCCACCCTCTACTCTTTCAACCCCAAGGACAGGGTTAATAGAAGTGTGCCAGCACAATCTACACAAACACCCATTTGAGAGAATTATGTGAAAGGCAAAATTTTCATTGTTTTATTTAGGATTGGGGGGGTGTATTTGTTTGTTTTTTCTTCCATTTACTACTAAATATCAAAAGGCAGACTTCACATAAGGGATTAAAAGCAAATCTTCCTTCCTTCCTTCCTTCCTTCCTTCCTTCCTTCCTTCCTTCCTTCCTTCCTTCCTTCCTTCCTTCCTTCCTCTCTCTCTCTCTCTCTCTCTCTCTCTCTCTCTCTCTTCTTCTTCTTTTTTTTTTAAGCAAACCCCATATTTGTTGCTTTTACAGGCATAGATCTATGAGAGACAAGTAACTTTTTAAATGTGGAGCTGTGCTGGGTATCAATCTTATGTAACATAAGTGCTCTATCAGTGAACTACATTCTCAGCCTCAGAATTTTCTTATTGAAGTCAGGTATGTAACAGACCATTAATCATGGCCTTCTTTAAGAAACAGATAGCTTGCCCACTTGATTTCCATTATGAAGAAGGGTGTCTTTGCATTTCAGCTTTCTTTCCAAATCTTGAATCAACGCTTCTTTCGATCCTTGGATCTCATGGTCAGGAGTCTTTGGAGTGGGCCTAGCATTTGCAGCTTGGGATGACATGGCATTTACAGGTTGGTTAACTGAGGATTGTTGATAGCTTAAAAAAGGAAAAACAGGAAAAAAGAAAAAAGAAAAACATGAGAAAGAAAATGATAGAATTTACTTCATTTTGTAAGCCGCCTTTAGACACATCGAATCTACCACCTAGATTTTCTCTGTTTTTGAGAACACCAATAATCCTAATAATAGACAAGAAGAATATAAACATGGCTACTGCCTTTATCTTCTCTCGTGGCAGGAGAAAATTATACAGTAGGAGGAAGGATTTAGATACAAGGAGGGCATCTAGAAGAGTTCGCCTAGAGAAGGAGATGGTTAAACGAGTTTTTCAATCTTATTGCTGGATTTCTTGTGCGATGGAGAGGCGGCTGGCTACCCAGCAGTGGTGAGCTTGAGTTACCTCTCCTGGGCTTGAGAGAGCTGAGTTTTTAAGAATCTCTTTCTAGCACCTGTGATCTGAGGCTAGGGTTTGAAATTGATAATGTGAAAGTCTTTATACTAGGGAAATTGGTGAATGTCTCCAATCCTGGCTTCTTCTTTTAGAGCTGAATTGACTGACCGGCAGACCATTCATGTTTTGTGTGTTGAGGAACATTCTACTGTTTCTCAATGGGACCTCTGACTTTCTTATTAATTCCCAGTTCCAGTTAATTTTATACTCAAAATGATCCAAACCAGTGCATAAAAATAAATTTTGAAGTAATGATGATTTAGTCAGTATTGCTAAACTGATTTTTTTGTTTTTGGTCAGGGAAAGAAAGGAATAATTAGACGAAGATAGAGTATGAAATATAACTTTTACAAAAGGTTGAGAAAATTAACACTAATCCAAAAATAATTTGAAAAGTTCAAATTCTTATATAATATTATGTTCTTAAATGTTTATTTAAGGTATTCTGAGCTCTCCCCAAGTTTCCACATTAATATTGTTAAAGAGCCGTGGCAGCAGTTGAGGGGTCCTGTATTTCTTGCTGCTGGGTGGCTCATTGTTTTAACTGAGTTTGCAGAGGTAGAACCATACATGGGCAACTTTGTATCATTCTAATTAATATGAGGAGACTGGCCACTGCTCTAATGACCCCTTTATGCTGATCATGATAAATGTTCTCTAGTCATCCAGATCCAAACGAGATCAAGATTCATAAGAGGACTTGTGATTTCAGAGGGAATGAAGGCCGAGTGGAGCCAGTGTTCACATGGTGGGCTGGGGGACCTGGAGATTATCCTAGGGCCAAATGGAAACCTGATGAATAACGGGTGCCATTACTCATCACCACACATTTTATACCCACCAATATAAACCATGGAGATGGGCGACACTGTCAGCTGAGTGAATGATTTTTATTTTTAAGTTGTAGTCAAGATGCACTGTCTTAGAAGCTGATGGAACCCATTCTCCTTTTACATTTAAATATTTGGGTTTTCTAGTTGTCCCCCTCAATCCTTAACTAAAGTCTTATTTGCTCAAAACATTGAAGAGTCAAATCAATCAAATATGTAAGTAAATAGTGAACCCCCTCCCTCAATTAAATTCCTGGGCCAAAGTGACAGAATTTTTGTGGCCCCTTAATATTCCTGCTGTGCATGCCATGATAACTGCATGTAATGACTTTCAGTTCTAGAGTCCCATCTGAGAGCTGCATGTGCTTGGTAAAGTGAAATAGAATTAGACAATTCTGTTCTCATCATTATCTGTCATAGAATGACTGAGGGATTGATAGCCAAGCCTGAGAACCACAGGATAGCCTCAGTTAGTTAAGTCATTACACACCCTCAAAGTCTGCACAATAGATGGCATATGCCCTAGACTTCAAATCCGTTCTTACTTATAAACTAGTGTTGTGCATTTATACTGCTTTATAGGTCTTTCCTATCACTGACAGTCCTGATCCTTAAATATGCTAGAGCTCAAAAAAACTGGATTACCCAGCAGACTATTTGCTGAATGCCTCTCAGCAAACACTTTGGAAGGAATACTTAGAATTAAAGAATTCCCCTCACTTTCTACCCTGTGGTTTGATAAACTGCTAAAACTTTGTCTAAAGACTCCCTACTATTCAGAAGCAAAATAAGGCCTTCCAGTGTCCTTAGGTCAGAAAGCAAGGGATTATTTTAGAAGACAGGGCAATCTTGAGCCCATCATAACAATGAAAGAATTGTGCACAAATGTTCAAAGGGCCAGGGCTTCCCACCCCATACAGCTGGACTCAGAATGGGTATCAAGTAGCAATGGTAAGATTAGAAGAGTTATCTATAGTTGCTGAAAATGGAACAGTTAAATCTGGACCTTTGATCTCTGGTTTGGGGATCTCCTAGGCTTGCTTTCTTTTCTTTCTTTTTTCTTTCTTTCTTTCTTTCTTTCTTTCTTTCTTTCTTTCTTTCTTTCTTTCTTCCTTCCTTCCTTCCTTCCTTTCTTTCTTTTTATTTTTGTCTCCCCTATTTTTAGTTTTGCCCAAAGCTAGGTATGTAGTTGAGGCTCTGTAAATATTTGTTTGATCACTTTTTTTTTTTTCTGAGCAGAATTAGAATAGGATTGAAAACATTACTAGGGAGAATATTATGGTCAGAGTGGGTTATATATTTAAAATCTTTATGTAAGAAACGTGGAAATACTAAGAAGCTACATGGAAAGTCATAGTAATCATTGTGAAGATGAAAGAGCTATGGAGTATGGAGTGAGCATAATGGGATTTTGTATGGAGTGATAGACGAAAGTGTCCTTTTGAAATATTAAGTCAAGACTATGAGAATGCTATATTCCATGTCAGGAACTGTTGGTCATCAGCCATTAGACATAATTCAATTTAATATCTATAGGTTTCCAACATGTTTTTGAGTGGCTTGATTTTTATTTTTAAAAGTAGGGCATAGGTTCTACTACAAGTTGGACTGATACTGTCAGTTCAGCTGCTTTTCTGCATTTCAACGAATACTATTCAAGTTTTAGAAAAACGACCTCAGCCATCTTACTTGCTGAACACTCTCATCATTCATACAAATAGTTTGAGTGAATATCAGAGCTCCACACATGCTCTTACCTATAGGCTAATGTTGTATATCTACACTGCTTTATAGACCTTTGTCTA
Source organism: Mus caroli (assembly GCF_978045245.1). NCBI lineage: Eukaryota > Metazoa > Chordata > Mammalia > Rodentia > Muridae > Mus > Mus caroli. The sequence goes on along the minus strand of NW_028227274.1, from coordinate 42,297,894 downwards.
CTCATTATCAAACAACTCTAGAGAAGACAGAAGTTAGCAAGGGTTCTAGTAAGACGCTAAGAAGACTTGGTCCAGCCAACAATGCTTGAGATGCCTCTGATTTAATCTCTGATATCCTCAACAGCCAAGAACTATGAAAACTGATAGCCCTAAATTTAAATAAGTACAAAGTATTCAGTTCAGGTTTTAAAAACAGCTCAAGTCCACGTGGTGTTCTTCCAGGACAGTCTCCAACTGTGGAGACATAGTGCACGCTTGCATAAGGCTGTAGGTATTTGCTCCTGAATTTAGATCATCCAACAAAGTCCAACAAGTCATGGCTTCACTTACCCAAACAAACTTTAAAACTATGAGACTTCATCTCTTCCAATATCCCTTCTGATCCCAGTAAGGACAATTTTTACAAGTGACTGTCTGAGTTCCAGACTTCTAAAACGTGTTAATTTTAAATTATATTAGCCAAGTGGATAGTCAGGATTATAGGGAGAAATGGGTAGGAAGAAAAAGACTAGGACTGAGAAGAAACTTAATAGCTTTGCTTATGCGGGAGGAAATCCTATCCACAGAGGAGCAGACAGGTGTTCTACATCCCAGCCAAACTAGACCTCAGAGGAATTAAATTTGCAGTAAGAGGAACTTAGCTTAGAGCTAAGCAGAAAGATCACAATCCCCTGGTATGTTAGAAAGCTATTTTTTGTTCTTTCTGAAGATGATAAATAACAGGGACACGATTGCATGGGATAATAGGTAATTTGAGTTCTGCTTAGCTTAGACACTGAAGAATGGGTTAGATGACTTCTTATTGCCAGTAACCTGGCTCAGTGAGACCGAAGCCCACACTATCATTTTGTGTGCTAAAGAATAACAGCAGCACACCCTCAGATAAAGCTCATGGCACATGCAAGAGTACACAGATTCACTTACTTGGAGTCCACAGTGGATGGGATTTTACTGTTACAGTAATCAGGTTGAGACGGTAATATAGAACTGAGGAAGCTGGCTGGGGACTGGTTATAGGTAGCAGTAACCTTTTGGGCAGGGTTGGGGCCAGCAAGCTGCTGGGAAGCAGGATAAGCAGAGGAAGACACGGTGATGTGAGAGCTCACTGTGGAGGAGGCAGAAAATCTCTGCTCTGTGCACTGGCGAGGCTGGATGACGATGGAAGACTGTTTGGTCTGGCTCGGGAAGCTGGAGACTTCGGGTCCTGGAGGCTGCAGTCTGGAGCCACAAGGATTTTGGGACTGGATGAAGTGTTTTGGACGTTCGTAGTTAAACATGCTTAGCTGGTATATGGAAGATGGATTTGCTCACAGAAGGATAGAATCCTGACCGTGGGGTGGCAAGCCTGGAATTACACAGAAGGTCGCAGCAAGTCAGAAGCAACTTTAGTCTGGCCCTCTTTGCTGAGATCTCTAGACCACCACTGTACTCCTGATGTTGGTGGGTTTCTCTTGAAGAATATTGTTTCTGAAAGGGGGAAAATAATTAAGTTACAAGTTTTGTATAAACCATATTGCTTATTTGATGTTGTCAACAAAAGCTATGTGCTCTTAGGGGTGTTTCAAGGTAGAGTTTTCCTGGCTTCTCTCTTTGCTCTTCATCTCCATCTTTGGACAAATGACCTCCCTTTCCACAAGTAGTTCTCAGCCTTCCTAATGCTTTGACCCTTTAATACAGTTCCTCATGTTGTGGTGACCTGCACCACCAAAAATTATTTTTGTTGCTACTTCATAACTGTAACTTTGCTGCTCTTATGAATCGTGATGCAAATATCTGTGTTTTCTAATGGTACTAGGTGACCCCTGAGCAAGGGTCCTTCCACCCTGCTGAGGGGTTGTGAACCATAGGTTGAGAAGCATTGACTTAGACTCAGTAAAAGTTATTCAGTGTGCTCACCTCTGGGTGTAAGCATGTTATATAGAGGTTTCAAGATATACACCACAGGTTTTTCCAAGGAGCTATTTTTGATAAGAGATTCTTTTGATGCCACTGAATGTGTTAGATCTATAGCCTCGTGATGAGCTTTCAACAAGATACTGCGGATTCCTTGACCTCAGAGATGTAAGGATTTAAAATCAATAGCTGTTAATGTGTATCAGTCTTCATCAAGAGAGACTCTTTCCACTTCCCATCAGAGTAGATTAATATCCCTTTTGATGCATTGATCAACATTAACGTGCCTTTCCTCAATTTCAAAAAGGTAGAATGAACGTCCAAACTTATTATGACCATTTTGAATTGTTCCTTACTATCACAGCTCACTGCCTGGTTTCCTCCCTTTGATTCCGTATTGATCATACAACCGAAGTAGACGGTGATTAAGGACAGACTGTGCTTGCTTGTCTCTCTATATGTATAGGATTTTTTACAGGCTGCATTTGCAAAGGTGAATGTCATTTTTCTCATGTTCAGATTATACATTCTAGTTATTGATCTTAGTGGTCTCTTAATTATCTAGTCTATTTCATTTGTTTAACATGCATTTTAGGCTAGTATTGAAATCATTATAGTTCCACTTAATGGTTATTTTCCACGGCAGCCAGTAAGTACAGACATATGTAAAACATCCATGAAACTAGCCTGTCAATAAAGGAGAGATGGATGCTATTTGCAGTGCTCATCTCTGGAGTGAGTGGCCTTTCTGTTTTCTTACAGCAGGCCCCCCACTTCCCCTCATTTTGCTGTTAAAATTCACCTTTGGTGTTATCTCTGCCTCTGATCTTTCCCATTCCTATGTTAAATGAAGGCCAGAGCATTGCACAAAGTAACTGGTCCTGCAGTTACTGTATTACCCCCTGCTTCAGTTCAAAATACCAGATGACTTAGTTAAAAATATATTATTTTGCTTCATACACGACATGGAGAAACCCTGTCATCTTAATACATCAAATCTTTAGTTGCAAAGTTCCCCAAATTGTGTATCTATTGATACTGGGTGCTGTGTAATTGCTTGCATTACAACCTGGAGGAAAATACCATTCATGATTCATCCAGACCAAGTCACTTCATCCTAAGGTTTTGTTGGCAGTCTAGAGTTCAGTTAATATTAGCAAGAATGAAGCTACAAGGAAACGACATAGCAAAAGGCTCTGGTGAGAAAGAACATTTGAAAAGTTATATAGTCCCTTGTTTTGAATTTATGCTTGCAACCAGAGTGCATTGTGTAAGTGAATTACATGATTTTAATTGTCAGGGAGAAAGTTCCAGATGGTGGGGGCCACTTTATTAGAAACCTTTGTTTCCTGAAATAAAAAGACTTTATTTTAAGACAGCTGTTTTTATAGTGACAGGTCTCTTTGCTGAATCTACAGTTTGGTTCTTAATTTTCTTTCTGGGCAGGAAAGTTAGGCTCACTCCCAACAGCAGGTGACCAACTGTTTGAGATCTAGGCTGGATATATTTTCCTAATAGAGCTTCCAAGGTTTTCTTTCTTTCTTTTTTTTTTTAAACATTTTCAGAATGTGTACTGTCTTAAACGTTTTGGTATTAGTCTCTTTAGTTAGTCGTATTGTATTTTTACAGCTCAAGTAAAGTTGCACTGTTTCAAAAGTTCTATTTTTTCTCATCACAGCATTTCATACAGATGTTTACACGATGTTGATGAAATAGATAGTGATTTTCTAGAGAACTTATTCCTCCTCTGCAGTGACTGTCCCACAGTTCAGTTCTAACACAGTGTTCTTTATTCCTACTAGTGATACCTCAACTTTAAAAACTATAAATAAAACATTCTGCCATCTCATAATCTAAAAACAACACTATGGGAGTTCTTAATTTAATAGCTAATATTTGCTAATATTAACCATTAAAAGTCCCCCAATACAACATAGACTTTCACAAAAACAGGATCAAGGCCACTGCACAGGGTCACAATTACAGTCAGATCAAAGGAACCTTTTCAAGGAAAAGTCAGGCTTTAAATAAGGACCTAAAATTCTTTGCCTGTGTCCTCTGTTCAACACCCCCCGCCCCCCGCAGTTTCAGTGGACTGAACAGGTTTCTTTAAAATTTTGTACATCACCATTATAATACCATAATTGTCAGGTTTCTTTTTAAAAAACAAACCTGAAGAAAACTTTTGTATATACTTCTGATTTGATTAAAAACCCCAAAACTCAAGCCATAGCATAAATAAAGAAGGGACTTACCCTTAGCTCAGAGGGGGCCAGCGTCTCAACCCACTACTGAAGAGAAGGGAGAAGCATTTCCTTGCTCAGGCTCCCGTAGCTCTGAGCTTAGTGTCACTATGCCCTGACTTTTATCAGCTGCCAAACTGACATCTGATGTGCTTCCTGTCTCTCTACCTATGCTGGCATGTCAAAGTAAGAGTCCACAATCTAAACAATATCTCAGATGTCTTGGTGATATTTCAGGAGTGGGAGTACATTCACTTCTCTTGCAAGCCTCTATTTTAGACATGAGTTTTGAGTATAAGCTAGCAAGCAAGCTCATATAGAGTGAGAGTGGAAAAGAGGGGAAGTGGAAGAAAATTTGAGTTTTTCATGTATTCATTTAGATGAGGATTTTGAATCTTTCCCATTGTGGAGACAAAGATGAAATGGGAGAGATGATTGAGGGTGAGTTTTCTTCTCTAGTGAGAAGATTAGTAGGGGGAAGAATGCAAATTGAATTGTGCACCACCCTGCATCCGGGAGGGGTTCTTTTTTTCAAGTGCTTAATAAGAATAGGGGTGGAGTCTGATTCCAACAGTGCCTTGCAGAAGGAGGTGTGGTCAGGGCATGTGGAGACATAGTGGCATCTGACCTGAAGATAGACAAGTGGAAAGAGTCATTTAGTTAAGTTTTCTGGATGCCTGGCATATATCCACAAGACCCAGCATCTTTTATTTTCAGAGGTTTAAAACCCTTCATCAACCAAATAAAAAAGATTAAGTCTGTCACTGCTTTTTTGACCCAGCTCTTTACACTGAACACAGTTTCCTTCCCTTCTTTCTATCCTTCCTCCCTTCCTTTCTCTCTCCCTCCCTCCCTTTTTTCCTTCCTTCATTCCTCTCTCCCTCTCTCTCTCTCTCTCTCTCTCTCTCTCTCTCTCTTTCTCTCTCTGTCTGTCTCTCATTCTTTCTTGTCTTGGAGAACATTGTGTTGTTTACGTTTTCATTTTTGTGCAGGCATGTAAATAACTACAGAAGAAACAATCTTTAAATCAACTGAGGGCGTGGCATGAGATAGGTGGCATGAGATAGGTGGCATGAGATAGGTGGCATGAGGATCAGGCCAATCAGTCAAGGGCTAGTTCCTTTCAATGGCTTCAATTCTCCTAGGTCACAGGTAGGCATTCAAATCTTGTTTTAATTAGCACAGGCTTTAGGGTCCAGCTAATATGTATTTGGACACACTCGAGTCCTATGCAATACTACCTAATAGCCAGGCCCGATGCTGTGCACCTTCGGTCTCAGCTGCTTAGGAGGGTGAGATGAGAAGATTGCTTGAGGTCACTTTTGAAACAAAAGCCCCCTATAACTGACCATGTCCATGTGCCTTGTACATGTGTTCAGGGAAAGTGGGTAATTTCTGTCTCAGGACATGACCACTGTTTAGTAGAAAAGTATGTTGGACTTGACTTGATATGTGGGTGGTTGCCTACAAAGTCTTATTTCAGGAATCTCCCAAAATATTTGAGCACATCTGATCTCTGATATCTCAAATTTCTTCAAGAGGGACAAAAACCTTCCAACCTAAAGTATCAAGACTTAAAAATGCGAGTGACATAAAAATAGAAAGAGCCACGACACACAGTGTTTTATGTAAGAGATCTTTTTAAGCATTTAAAATGGGCTATGGGTGGCTGACATTTGACCTGCCTGAGAAAAAATTAAAAGTTGGTTTGGACAGGGAAGAGGAGTGTTATGGTTTGTATATGCTTGGCCCAGGGAGTAATGCTATTAGGAGGTGTGGCCTTGTTGGAGAAGGTGTGTCATTGTGGGCGTGGGCTTAAGACCCTCATCCTCGCTGCCTGGAAGTCAGTTATCCACTAGCAACTTCAGATGAAGATGTAAAACTCTCAGCTCTGCCTGCGTCATGCCTGCCTAGATGCTGCCCTGCTCCAACCTTGATGATGACAGACTGAAACCCTGAACCTGTAAGCCAGCCCAGTTAAATGTCCTTTATAAGACTTGCCTTTGCCATGGTGTCTGTTCGTTCACAACAGTAAACCCTAACCAAGACAAGGAGCTATTATATTTGTCGGTGTCTCAGAGCTAAAGTTTGAGATATACCTTACAGCCAAGGACAGAGAATGTCAACCACAGGTCCCTATACTCCTAGTTTTGTACAGAGTGGCTTCTAATGTACTATAGTTGAGAAGGAATTTTAGTCCCATGCACCCTCTGTCCATCAGGTTTTGCTGGTTCTTATGGCTAGGTATTTGTAAGATGTGTTACAAGTGATAAACTCAGTTATTCAAGACAAAAAGTTCATTCTGCACTTAGAGGATCAGGGGATAATTTAGAAAAGAGTTAAGTGTACTGAATAGTTTTATGTCAAGTTGATACAAGCTAAAGAGAGTAGGGCCAATATTTCACCAGAATGCAGTGATGTGTTTTACTAGTATGTGAAAGCCCTGGGTTCTGTGCTCAGAATTTCATACAGAATTTTGTAAGCTGAGTGTAGTGATTCAAACCTGAAATGATGGCTCTTGGGAGGTGGGCAGAAGGGTCAGAAGTTCAGCTATGTATGAACTGGAGGTCAGCCTGCACAACATGAAACTCTGGCTCAAAGTAGAGTAGGGTAGAACAGAACAGAATAAAACAGGGCAAGGCAGGGCAGGGCAGGGCAGGACAGAACAGGACAGAACAGGGCAGGACAGGACAGGAAAAGACAAGACAGGGCAAGACAAGACAGAGCAGAACAGAGATTATAGGAATATCTGAAAATCAAGATTAAATGATGAATTGTTTAAAAAGCATAAACTCAGACTTTAGCATAGCATAGATCTTAGATTTTAATATTTGTTGTCCACTCATAGTTAATTATTTTTCTGGAAAATTAAGCAATAAAATATCTAGAAAGTTGTGTATCTGTTTTATTTCACTCCTTAGGAAATAAGTTTGTTTTATATTTCTTTTTCTTGATTTGTGAAGACCCCATTAAAATTGCTTCATTAGATAATAAAAATAAACTTTTTCTTTTACAACTACTAAATTTTTCACTCAGATCAGTGCTGTTACATGATAATGAAATGACCCCTGAGTTCTTGTCTTTATAGCCATGGATTGGCAATTCTGCTACATATGGAGTAGCAGATTTCAAACCTCATAGGAGAAATGTCTTCTTCTAATAGATGACAATTAATACAGACCCACAACTGGTCAACATGCAGAGAATAAGAGACCACAGAGTGCTAAACTCTAAGTAAGATGTCTGTGTTATACCCCTCTTCCAAAGGCTCATGGACCATCCCAGAGGAAAAAGCAGAACGACTATTAAAAAAAAAAAGAGCTAGTGAACATTTGAAGTGAAACATTATATGTTGGACATTACAAGGATATTGTACATATGTCCTCAGAGCAGCTGTGACTGCTTGTATAAGACATGAACAGGATAAACCCAGCAGAAATTTCATGATGAATAGAGGAGATCATAAAATCCTACCCCTAGCTATTGGAGGCCATTGTAGGAAAGAGCATATTTTCTTTAAGGAAGAAGCCTCTGAAAAGCTACTCATACTGCAGAAGATGATCCTACATCAATATACATCCAGATAGTACTGAGCAGACCCCGTGAGTTTTAAAAAAGAGATAGCACATGAATTTGAAACCAATCAAATTAAGGGATTGGTTTTGAAAGGGAAGATGGGGTGGAATTGATCAAAAGACATTATATTCCATTAGGTAGGACCTAAAGGAGACATAGAGCCCTCTTATTCTCTGAAATCTGCAGCTCATATGCTCATTTAACAGGAATGAAACACAATAGAAGGAACTTATGGACTAATAAAAATGTGTGCTTGATAGCATTTGCCAGAAAGCAAGCTTCCAGAGCCAATAGCAATGTCTCTTATGCTAATGACATGGCTTCCTTTGCCTGTTGTACTTTTGTTGAATTTGATAACCAGGAGACAAAAATCCAAAGATTCAACTCTAGCTCGTATGTGACCAAGAAGATTGAATCCAGCTGTTTCCAGTAGGTTGCTAGGGAGATGCCCCTTTCTGATTGTCACATAAATTCCTGCCTTGCACTAGTTGATGATTATTTATAGACAGAAGAATCTGATTGAACTTTGAGGGCAAGTTAAGTACTGCTCCCCAGAGGTGGAGGTTTGTCATAGAAATAGATGCAAGGAGAAGGATAAATCGCGAGCTGCTTTGCAACACTGACCAAACCGTTCCTCTTTTCTTACCCTTGGTTTTGTCATGTATTAAATGATCACATTCTCTGGAGTGCTTTCTACCTTCCTAATTCCTTCTTCACCCTCTTTTTTAATGTCTATGGTTTAATGTATAAAACCCAACCTCTGTTGTGTAGTATGAATAGGTCACCCTGGTGAACTCTGGAGCTTCTGTACAAGAAGGCCCTGATAGGCTACTGCAGGGGTTCTTCATCTGATTAAAGAATACAAGAAAACATGGTACAGTCATCCATATTATAAATGCCCAAGTCCAGAAACCTGATGCTCATCAACTCACTGGATTAGTTAAAGCTGCTACCAACAGTACCTTAGGTTTGCTTATGGGATATATGAAACATCTGTTTAAAATTTCAGCTTGGGTGTCTGTTGCTTTGTTCTGTTCCTCCTTTCTTCTCCATTATGCTTTCAGTGGAGATACAAAATATACAAAGGTAACTGCATTAGAGAAATAAATACTGGCAAGTATTTTAGGACTGCATAATCAAGCTTTAAATAGTCGCTAAATTTTACTGAGTAAAAATTTTCTTCTCCTATACATTTGCTCTTGTTGGATGTTTAAGTTTCCAAAAGAGAGTACTTCCTGCCTTTTGGAATTAAAAGTGAATTCATTCTTTGGATAGTTGGAATACCCTGCCATAGATAGCCTGTCTGTCCTGGTCTGCCACACAGGCAAGCCATAGAGCTACCATGCAGTTATTTATTCCAGAGATCCATGGAATTTCTTTGAAATGATCTGCTGTGGGATGCTTTCATCATGTGCATTTTCCAGTGGTGTTCGATGTTTTCATATCTGTGCCTCTCTCTCTAGTATGGGAACCTTTCCAAAGGGCTTAAGATGAAGAGAGAGAGAGAGAGAGAGAGAGAGAGAGAGAGAGAGAGAGAGAGAGAGAGAGAGAGAGAGAGACTCTAGTAATGTTCTTCTTTATCCTGCACAGGAAATATAATCAAACTGGTTTTTATTGAGAGGCAGGTTAAAGGTGACTTGGAAAAGCCCCACTGCGTCCAGCTGAAGGCAGAATATATCATGCATCGTGATCGTAATTTTTTTTTGCTTTAGATTTGTTTAATAATTTTGTTGCCCTTTAGTTCACTTTTAATAGGTTATTGATGATTTTATGTTTTCTAATAGTTTTACCTGAATTTTTATTGTCTCTCTATGCTTGAGTTGTCCAGAAGAAATAATTTGTAAGTCAAAAAATTTCTTCCAAGTTACTCTGAGAAGTCCCAAGCTTTTTGCTTGTTTGTTTGTTGTTTGTTTTGTCTTTGTTGGTTAGTTTTAAAAGTGGAGTTTCTCCTGTATTTTGTCATGACACATGCACATCCACATTGACCCTGTACATACTGTAACATTAATGGAGCACATCCTGATTATAAACTCAGGCATAAACTTGCCTTCTTTGCCTTCCCTGGGTACTAGTGAGAAAGAGAAACAACAAGAAGAAAGTCTCACTAGGATCAGGGTTTAGTGAAATTTGATTGAAGTATATGGTACCATGGACCAGCCAATTAGCACAGAACCACTGGCTTCTCCACTTAGGAAACATCCTCAGTATTTAAAACCCAGATGCTTCCCTTTACACAGTCATGGTCATTGTAATACAAGACCTAGAACATGCTGGGAATCGCCTCCCCCAAAGCAACACTTTAGAAGATGCTGCAGAGAACACTGCGTGTGGCCCAGTTGAAATGTGATCACCAACATGGTGAAGGTGACAGGTGGGTCCATAAGAAGAATGAATGCCTTTGTCACAAGACTGGGTCAGTTCCTATAGGGTCAGTTACCAGACACTCAGATTGTTATAAAGGAAGATCGAGTGCCTTTGGGTTTTGCCTCTTCTGCGCAGACTGAATTTCTCTCTCTAACTTATGTTATGCTGTATAGCAACATCAGGTCTTGGCCAGAAGTAACCACTCAGTCTTGAACTTCATAGCTTCCAGGATGATTGGCTTAAATCAACCAATTTTCTTCATAAATTACCCACTCTTGGCATTATTTTATAGCAACAGAAAAAGGCATAGATTATTGTGTGTGAACTTATGTTTTGGCTTCAAGTCTTTACTATAATTGTAGTAGGAAACTTATTGAAGCACCATGCTGAACCTACTTTGAGGAAGGATGTTGTTTTAGCCCATTGAGGTTGATACAACAATATACCTTAGGCTCAGTACTTCATAAACAATAGAATATAACTGCTCTCATCCTGGCAGCTAAGAGGTTAAAGATCAAGATGTTATCAGACTTGCGGCATGGGAAAGTTCTTGGCTTGGTAAACTGTGGCTTTCTCGTGTTGTATCTTTACATGGTAGATGGATGAGGGTGCTGTCTTGAGTCTCTTTTATAAGGACACTGTCTATAGGGTTATTATTGCTGTGATGAGACACCATGAACAAAGTAACTCAGGGAGGAAAGGGTTTACTTGACATCCATATTACCATTTCTCATCAAAAGAAGTCAGGATAGGAACTCAAACAGGGCAGGAACCTGGAGGCAGGAGCTGATGCAGAGGCCGTGGAGGGGTGCAGCTTATTGGCTTGCTTCTTATGGATTGCTTAGCCTGCTTTCTTATAAAACCCAGAACCAACAGCCCAGAGGTAGCCCCATGCACAGTGGGCTAGGCTCTATAGCCCAATCTTATGGAGGCATTTTTGTGTCAATTGAGGCTCCTTCTTTTCTGACAACTTTATCTTTTTAAGTTGATGTAAGACTAGCCAGTGCTGACATGAATCCCATTCAATAAGAAGGAATGCTTGTGATTTAATCACTCCTCAAAGGTCCTGCCTTTTTATATCATCACACTGGGTATGACATCCCAACATACAAATTTTAGGGAGACAACCACCCTCAGAGCACAGGAGATGACAGTGTTCATATTATCTCAATGATGATTTTCCAGAGAAATATATCTCAGTCATTAGGATGGGGAATAACTGGGCTTCTCCTAGGCTACTAGATCGCTGGTTTTAATAGACATTGGGGAATCTTAATAGTTGACACGTTTCCCTCTGTCTTGGATACTTGATAGTTTAGAACTCATTTCAAAGCTAGCAATTCCACAGAGATTAGAGTTAGGCTCTTCTAAACCCAGAACCTGATCCTTAAAAATAACCAAACCAAAACAACAACAAGAACAAAACCACAGTTGTATCCTTGGTAATTTATTTCCCCAAAGCAACATAAGCTGGTCCCATGAACAGCTTATGGTACTCAGGTAGACTAGGTCCATGGAAAGATGTCAATTAGCCTAATTAATAACAAACTGTCATTTCTGGGAAGACATTAGTTTATAAAACAGAATATTTGAAATCTTATTCATTCCAGAAAATCTGAGCCCTAAAAATTATATATTATAGTGCCCTCATGTGAAACAAAATGTTCCCACTAGAAAATGTTTTACATTTAACTTTCACCAATAGTACTAAATGCATCTACTAGTATCCCAGTCTCACTATCCGGTGCCTTAATATAATTTGTGGGATAACTTTCCCATTTTAAAATTATAGGGTTAAAAAAATATTGGTGGTTCTGAATTCATTGCTTAGTAGAACAATCCGTTTATGGTGTTGTAAGCACCAGAAGGTCATAGTATTAGTCTGTGTTCCTCTCTGCTGTATCTCTTGTACCTAGGGCGGTGTCAGATGCACAGGAGACCAATAATAAATGTTGCTGTATGAAAGAATTCACCTTGTTAACTACATCAGTTGAGAACTTTTGTGGCTGCCAGAGCGTCTAGCCTCTGAGTGCTGAACTCTAGAGAGAAACCCTATAAAGAGCAGAGAAACTGGCCGTGGCAGGAAGACACAAATGTAATGCTTCCCCCCATGGGAAGAGGAGGATTAAGGGAGAGAGTGTGTGGGAAACTTCTGGAACTTCTTGTAAGAAGCACACCTTATAAATAAATAGAAGGTCAGCCAGTACAAGAGGCTAAAATATCCTCTAACCTCCCTGACATGCCTCAAAGGAGAAGTTGGAAAACATCAGCCAAAAAAGTGTTAGTCCCAAGCTGGGGACTTAGATTTTGTATCTGCCTCTTTTCTATGAGGAAAAAAAAATCCAACTTTTAGATAACGAGAATGTTAAATTGTGGTCCCTTAATATCTTAGATGTTTCCTGTTCTAGCATGAACAATCAGAATTAGAACGGAAGGCACCAAATAGCAGATGCTATCATCTAATCCATGGTGTGGAGACCATGTAGGAGTAGGAGTTCTTAATCCCTTTGCCTGGTTCCCAAATCAGTGAAAAGAGACAGTGGTAGCTAATATAATCAATATCTGAGACTTACTTTTGTCTACTGCTAAATGAAATTATGTCTGAAGAACATGTAGAAATGGATAAGATACTATCTTAATTAGGATTTCCGTTGCTGTAATAAAACACCGTGACCAAAAGCAACTTGGGGGTACAAAGGGTTTATATTAGCTTACAACTGAGGGGAGTTATGGTGGGAACTCAAGACAGAAAGCTGGAACCAAGAACTAAAACATAGGCCATGGAGAAGTACTGCTTACTGGCTTGCTCCTCATGGCTTGCTCAGTCTGTTTTCTTATAGCACCCAGGACCACTAGTCTTGGGGGCAGGCGCTACCAACAGTGAGCTGGGCCCTTCCACACCAATCATCAATCAGAGAAGTAGACCACAGGCTTGCTCACAGACAAAGCTTGTGAGGGCATTTCTCATTTAAAGTTCACTCTTTCCAAGTGATTTGGGATTGTGTTGAGTTGATATAAATCCAGCCAGCATAGATACATAGAGTCCAGTAATTTAGGTAGTGTATCAATTACTTTTCTATCACTGAAATAAAATACCTTGACCAAAGCAACTTAGAGAAAAAAAGAATTTATTTTAATCTAATTCCAGAGAGACAAGAGTCCATAATGGCAGTGAATTTTGGCAAGAGGTAGCAGTCACAGCACTGGGAATAGCTGAAAGCTCACATATCGAACCAAAAGTTGGAAGCAGAGAGAGTAAATTTAAAATGGTACCAGTGTTTAAAATCTCAAGGCCTTTTTTTTTTCCCCAGTGACATACACTAGTGACATCCTTCAACAGGGCCATGTCTCCAAAACCTCCACAAATAGTGCCATCAACTGGGGATCAAGAATTTGATCAAGACTATGGGGCACATCTCTTTCAGACCACCACAGAGAGAGATCATTCACTCCACACTAAATAAATCTAAATTACAATATTAAACTTGCAATGTATCTGTGAGGAATGTGGGGGATCAATGGCCTTCTGTCTAATGACAAGTAGGAAGGGACATTCTTTCTAACATTTCTTCTAGCTCAACATTTGCTCTTTTAAAACACTTTTTTTTTTAAAGAATCAGGTCTGATGGTGCAAATCTGTAATCCCATCTTCCTGGGAGAACGAGTGCCTTAATATCAAGACCACCCTGAGCTAAGCAGTGATTTCAAGGCCGTCTTGTATAGCTTAACACAACCCTGTCTTAAAACAAAGAGCAGTAGTGGGTGGTTTTAAGACAAAGCTCAGCAGTAAAGCACTTGCCCAGTATGGCAGAGGCCCTGAGTTCGATTCCCAGGGCTGCCAATACCAAACAAGAACAGCAAATTATATTGAAATAATTTTGAGGGTCTGAGCATATTCCCATGTTTGGAATGATCAAAGCTGGTGAAACTTGACAGAGGACAGAAAAGATGCCTAGTGCCCAAAGCAAAAGGAATCAGCACAGAGTGCCACTCCATAATTCAGAAGTCTGAAAGATAAAGACAATTTAAGATGCTATTTGTTTACAGTAGCAGCTGTTTTGGTATTCACTTGAGTAAGCAATGGAACAAAATGGAGCACTCAAAGGAGCCATTTCTAAGAGAATGCTCACCCTTTAGCGTCTGTGCTCTCTTGATAAAGCCGCTGTTGGCTTTAAAGTGGATTCTCATGTATTTTCCTTTGCGGAATAGAAAAGGAGGTTTTTGAAAGGAAAAAAAAAAAGAGTACGCATTTGCTTAATTACTATGAAAATGTCACACATACTTTACCATATAAAACAAAAATGTGCATTTAGAGGATATGTGATCTCTACATGTAACCAGCCTTGAAGTTCGGCTTTTTGATTCTAGGTACCAATAGGGATGTCCTTGAGAGAATAAATAGCCAGGAACTTTACCTCACCGTTGAGTTATGACAGCAGGCTTCATGTCTCACGTAAATGGTAACCTTTGCTTAGTGTAACCCTAGCTCTTTGTAAAGAGAACAGAATTAGACTCCTCCAAATGAAGAGCCAAGATCTTGGCAATCTTATCCTGGAAAGATGAAAAGATAAATGGCCGTAATACAAAAGAACAATGTAGAAGGATACATTGAATGGATAGGGTACCTGCTTCCAGTGCTTCATGGATAATGTATAGGTTCAAGCTTTGAAAAAGTACAACAGGATATCTACTTAAAAGTGAATACTAAGAAACTGATTAAAGTTCAACTCGGGAATAATAATAGAAGGAGAAGTGAAGTAAAGTAGGTACAATATTTTATGTTTTAAAATGTCAGATGACTGTAAACACTTTGAATTTATACTATAAACTGATGTTGGTACATTCTTTTTTTTTTTTTTTTTTGGTTTTTCGAGACAGGGTTTCTCTGTGTAACCCTGGCTGTCCTGGAACTCACTTTGTAGACCAGGCTGGCCTCGAACTCAGAAATCCACCTGCCTCTGCCTCCCAAGTGCTGGGATTAAAGGCGTGCGCCACCACGCCCGGCTGGTACATTCTTTTTAAATTGCGTTCACTTAATTTGATGGAGAAGCTTAGCATGCTATCCTAATTTATTTCCTAAGGCTTATTCAAATAATTGATTTGCACTGTCCACAAAGCAATGAATATCATGGTGAATATCTGTTTTGTAAATTATGTTATATATACTTTTAAAAATTATGTATGTGCTTCTTTTCTTTTCTTCTCTTTCTTTTCTCTCCCCAACCTAATTCTCATGTGTGTGTATGTGTGCATGTGTGTATATGTGTGCATGTGTGTGTATGTGTGCATGTGTGTGTATGTGTGCATGTGTGTGTATGTGTGCATGTGTGTGTATGTGTGCATGTGTGTGTATGTGTGCATGTGTGTGTATGTGTGCATGTGTGTGTATGTGTGCATGTGTGTGTATGTGTGCATGTGTGTGTATGTGTGTTCATGTGTTTGTGTGTTATTGTGAATCAAATACAGGGCTTCAAGCGTGAAGTGCTTTACCACTGAGCGGCACTTTTAGCTCTAGTTCTCTAGTTGAGTAATTTAATGATGCTCTAAAAAAATAAGAAACTCTGATGTTTTGATACACAAGAATCACCAAGCTGCACCTTCCCCCTTTCCCTGGGTTTAGTAAGAACATTTTCTAGCAATGATAAATTTGATTTTTTTCAGGTCTCTCTGTCTCTCTCTTTGTCTCTGTCTCTGTTTTTGCCTCTCTCTCTTAACCTTATGGCCTTCACACTCATCTCTGTCTCTTTTCCTTCATCTTTCTTTTTTCAGGAAATTAAAAAAAATATTTTAACATAGCAATCTAAAACTAAAACAAAAATACTGTTTTGTAAATTATTAAAAAGTTCATTTCCAGTGGCACAGGCCTTTAATTCCTGCACTTGGGATGCTCTTGGTTCCTACCAGAGCTAAGAGGTGTTTAATACAGAACCATTTACTCTATGAAGTGATGATAAAAGAACAATATTCTCTAAATAGCACGCACATCTTCATCTGGAGACCCCTGTAACTCAACACCCACTGTTCTTATTTCCTTGTTCCTAAGGCTCACACTGTCCACAGTCTTTCTCTCATGGTTTTTCCACCAAAAGACATGGTGTCTAGTCATGGGTAATGAATGTTACTGTTATCATCCCGCCCAATGCTGATACTCTACCATGCTGGAAAGGACTCAAAATGATTTTAAAATACCAACTGCAAGACTCATCTGGCTCTGTGATGGTTGAATTTTGATTGGCCAGTTGACTGTATCAACTAAAACACAAGCAACTGGGCACTCTTGTGTGAGATTTCTTGATTAGATCATTTGAAACAGGAAGACCTATGCTAAACGAGGGCAGCCTTTTCTGTTGGCAGCTCATATAAAAGGACATGAAAGAAGGCCACTGGTTTTCTGACTGGTTGTCCTCAGTCTTGGTGGCAAGTTCATCCATCCTGCTGTTGAGACATTCCTTCATTGATATTAGAACCTTCTCTCTAGGGGTCCTCCAGGCCTTTGGCACCAGACCAGGACTGCTGAGACAGCTGGACTTGTGGATTCTTAGTCTTTCCAGAATGAGACAGCTGTTGTACTATCCAGACCATATCATGTAAGCCAGTCTAATACACTTTAACATACATTCATGCTATCAGTTCTGTTCATTCACAGAATCCTGACTTCTCATAGCATAGGGCCTATGGAGTAGTAGGATTTCATACATAGAGGGTTATGGCTCTAAAAGCAAATATTCCAACAGTCATTTTTTTTAAAAGATGTTTTCCCACTTTGTGGTGTTACAACATTTTTTGGACCCAGAATTATAGCAATATATAAACTAATCTGAAAAGATCTAATTTATAGAATTCATCCATATAGAAACTAAGATGTTAGGATTTAAATGTAAGATAATTTCTTCTGAATAAAATGGTAAGCGAGTTTTTACTTTGTTTTGTTTGGGAACTTTCAAATATAGCTAACAATAGGACTGAGGCTATCACCATGCTGTCCTCCTCCTCTTTCCCCCTCCTCCTTCTCTTCCCCCTTCCTCCTCATCTTAGCTACTTTTCTATGTTGCTGTGATAAGACAACAGGATTAAAAGCAAATTATGAAAGAATGTGGGATTTTTGTGTTTGTCATCCCTCAAAGGTGGCAGAGGCATGGGAGCAGAAGACAGTAATTGAAAGCCAAATGATCATATCCTCACCTGCCAAGATGAGACAGAGAACAACCTGGAAGTAGCATGAAGGCATGAGTCCTCAAAGTCCATCCCCCAGAATATTCTTCCTCCAGGAAGGATATAACACCTTCCTGAACAATCCCACCAAATGGGACCCAGGAGTTTAAGTACCAGAAACCATGGGACACATTTCTCATGCAAACCACCACATTCTCTAGTCTGTTTTTAATTTGAGACAATGTTTTATTCTGTAGCCCAAGTTGGCCTCAAACTTGTAACTATCCTCTTGTCTCAGATCTCTCAATGCTGCTATTACAGGCATGAGCCACTTTACCTATTTCTTCTTCCTCCTCCTCCTCCTCCGTGCTCTTCCTCATCCTTATTGTTCTTCTTGATGAATAAAAGGATGGAGCAGTGGTTATGGTGGTTTTGGTGGCAGAGGCCCAGGATTCAGAGAAGTGTTGCATAGTACTTCCAGGGACTCAGTGTCCAGTGTCTGAAATGACCTTATTCCTGAGAGATGTCAGGAGCAAGCTTTATTAGATGTAAGAGCCTCATTGTCTTTTAAACAATAAACAAATTTATTTTAAAAATAAAATTATTACTTTCATGTATTTATTTTACCTCTGTGTGCATGTATGTGTATGTTTTGTTTGTGTGTGTGCTGATATAGGTGTGTAGGGATATATGAGCAGTTATATGTATGGGTACATGTCCGTGTGGAACCGGAGCAAAATATCACCTGTCTCCTTCTATTATTACCTTATATTTTTGGAAATATGTTTTCTCACTGAACATTGAGGACATGATTTTTGCTAGGCTGGATGGCCGGCCAACTCTTAGGATCTTCCTGTCTCTGTCCCCCAATGCTGGGGTTATGGGTTCCTGCAGTCTTGTTCAGCTTATACTAGGGAACTGGAAGTTTGAAATCAGGTCCTCTTGTGGGACTCTCTTATTTCCCTAAATCAGCCAAGGTTATGTCTTGCAAGTGTACCTGTCCCTTGGAATACTTCCTTCATGGAATTCCCTACTCTCCACAGCATTCTCCTTCTTTAATATCTCTCTAAGCCAGCACTTGCTCGCAGTCACCTTAAAATTTAGTTGACTTCTTCTAATCTTCTGAAACATTTTTTATCTTCAAATAAAAAAATGTGAGTTTCTTCATGATCACGGTTTATCCTTCCACTTGTATTTAAATAGAAAGTGATGTCTAATTCAGATAATACTTTCTCTATGGTAGTATCCTGAAGCAGAAAAGCCACCTCTGAATATGAGGAAGGACAATTAATACTAGGCCTTTGGAAAACTATATGGAACCTACTGCTTCAGGAACTTCCAAAAATATATATGTATATGAAAGAAATTTAGATGGAGTCACCATAGAATATGATAGACAATGTCCTAACCAGATATCTTACATCACCAAGTACAACCTCTTACATCACTCTGCCACTCAGGATGATAACATGAAAGCCTAATGAGACTGTGTGGTCTTAGCTGGCCCTGTGAACACAGGATTCACCTTGACTATACCTGAGAACACTGGTGTGTGTGTGTGTGTGTGTGTGTGTGTGTCCAGGTCTAGGTGATTGGAATGGGTTACATCTTGCTGAATCATTGACCACAGAGGTCCCATAGACAGCTGCCTCACAAAGATCACAGGATACTTGTTACCCTCTACAGCCTGAGGGTAAAGCCATATTGCTGGAGTCCCTACTCATTTATGTTATCAAACATGGAGAAATAGGGCTTGTGACTAGCTAGAAGCGTTACCCTTATTGACTAGCATTCACTGTGCTGGAATGGACTTGACATACTATGGGAGGAGAATATTAGTCATCATTCAACCCAGGTACAAACTCTGTCACCTAAAACAGTGACCTGTCTGTAATATACAGGTTCACTGGGATACAAATGTTACAGAAATAACCAACCATTTTAAGAAAAAAATTGGACTTCATGCCCATTCAGTGACATGGAACCTGTACCTAACACCATGGAATTAACTAAGAATCTGTGACTAGATAGATTGTGGGCCTAGAGAAAAACTTATTGCTATTACTTTCTTAAATGAAAATAGCAATAAAATGACTCCTAGTTACATATAAACTCTACCTATAGATTAGTGTATCACTCAGTCTTCACCATAGACGTTTCCTCTTGCAGTTGATGGTAATTGGCCCAGACACCCACAACTGGACAATATGCAAAGGGTGAAAAATTATGGAGCACTGAGTCTTAAATTGAATATCTTCATCAAACCCCACCCATCAAGCTCATGGATCTATGCAAAAGAGGAGGCAGAAAGATTGTAAGAGCCAGAAGTGGTAGATTCCTTCAGAGAACAGTCTTCCAGACACAACAGGACAGATGTAAATATGGACTCACAGAAACTATGGCAGCGTAACTGGCATAAGTTCAAATCAGACAAAAATCCCTATGTGGAGAAAAGTAAGTAGACACAAAGTTCCACTCCTAACCAAAAAGCTCTTTGTGATTGGTATCTGCTAGGAAAGGTATCTGCCAGTGACAGTGACAACTTCAGGACAAACCCCACGTTCAGGGGTAGTTGGCCAACACAAAGTTAACTTTGTTATTCTGTGTGCTTTTTAAAATTTGTTTTAGTATTTTTTTTGTCTTTTGGTTGTTTTCGTTTTTGACTGAGGGAGGAGAAAGGGAAAGAGAATACATGAAGTTGATATGGTATGGAGGTGGGGAAGAGCTAGGAGTAACTAGGGGAAGACAAAGAATATTCTCCAAACAAAAAATTAAATAATACTAAAAAAAAAAAATAAATCCACCTCCAAAATGGAAAAGTAGGATCCCTTTTAATGCCATCCTGCACAAGATAGTTTGTTATCTAACTTAAAACATTTATGTATTTATTTATTCATTTATTCATTTTCTTCTAAAAGAGAATGTCTTTTTAAAAAATGTTATTGGTTTTAGTATGTTGGTTTTCATATTATAAACTCATGCCCAGTTTTTAAGATGCTGTTTCTTTTCTGTTTGCCTTAAGAACAGGAACACACACACACACACACACACACACACACACACACACACACACAAGAATTTGCAGGTATTGCCAAGATGAATACTTTGTCCACAGGGACAGCTAAGACACAGTCCTGTTAGCGTGTTATGTTACTTTCATGAGTGCCAGAGCTATGTAACTAGAGGAATACTAGAGAGGAGACGCCATAGCATTAAACAGGCTTTGCAAATTAAAGAAAAAGACCATGTCCAATGATCCCATTCAAGCTTGATTTTTTTTAATAGTTGTAAGAGGACATGAATTATCCAGGCACTGTACTGACCATCTTATATACATAATGCTACTCATACCATGATGTACAGATATTATTTTCATTAAACAAATAAGGAAACAAGTTTAGAGAGGTTAAAATAATTTTCCAAAGCCATACCAATGGTGTGTGACAAAGACATCAAATAATCATTACCATGCACCTCTAGAGAGTAAGGACTTACCTCCTCGGCTATCTGGGAGAACTTCTTTGATCCTGTAGCATGTTTTCTCATGTGTTCTCTGCAGGTGGAAAAGTAGGTCTACACATGGACAAGAAGCCCAGAGTTCTCTTCAGTTACCTTTGAATTTAGACATGACATCATAAGGGTCGCTACCAATAGCCTTCACATACACAAGACATCAGGACAGAATCTTACCTCTGACAGTGTTTCTGCTTGGTGCTTAGATGTGTTATGGAAGCAGTATGATATTAAGACGAACTGAAATGGTGGTGTGTAAAAAGCTTGTCAAATACAGGGTAGATACATGATGAGATTATGGATTCCAGGTTTTGTATGTTAAATAGCTGTGGGTCAAAGCCTCAGAGAACCACATTGGAGTCCTTGACAAAAGCAATACTTAGTGTGTGTTAAGGAACGATGTCTATGCAAACCAGAGTCAAATTTTGCCTGGATCTAGTCCTGATGCTACAGAATACGAGGAGAACTGACCCTGCTCTTAGGGAAGCACTGGTGCACAATGCCAATAGAAGAGAGAAGCCAGATAAGAGGGTGACATAATAGCCTCCCGTACTTTTTCCTATTAATGCAGTTCAGTTTAGCTCACTGCCATAGCCACACTGTTGAACTCTGTGAGGGGCTGAGAGGCTGAAGTACGGAGGAGGGTAGAGAAATTGGAAAATGACATGTTTGTGGGTCACTTGTGGCTCAAGGGATAGTTTGGAATGCAAGGAAATTGGCAAAGAATACCCAGGCAGAACAACAGAGTCTGGGAAGGTACCCACGAATCAGATGGGAAAATAAATGCAGTCAAAAGCACTGCTTGATATTTTTATTCTACGTCTGAAAATTGAACCTCTATATGAATGTGAACATCTCGTCAAAACGCATAGTCTACATATGACAGGGGTAGAGCTTGAGGTCTTACTGTTTCTCACAGAGCTGAGGTAAAAGCAGTTCTGCCTGTTTATAGATCACACTTTGAAAAATAGCGTGAGTAAAGTCTTAACTTTGCTTAAAAATGCAAGGCATGAAGCCAGGTCTATTAACCCAGACCTTGGCAGTTTGAGTTTGGGTAATTGCAGGAAGTTCAAGGACAGTTTGAGGTACTGGTGTGTGTATGTTTGTGTGTGTGTGCGTGCGTGCAAGTATCTGACAATATGTATTAAATCCCCAAGAGCTACACAGTCCATGATTCTATCATTTAACAGGAAGAATTATTTGGTTAGGACAAACTCTCAAAGAGCTTTGAATGCCAGGGTAAGGATTAAATGACATGAGTTAAAGAATCATTGCAGATTTCTGTATTGGGCAGAGTGTAGGAGAGCACCTGCACTTACGTAATATTTATCTTATGACACATAGGACAAATAGGGTAAAAGTTTCATATTAAGCACCAAAGTGAGTGTCTGCATTGGCTAGAGTGAGTTCAGTGCTAGCTCGGGCAAGTGAGTGAGGAGTGAGATTGCCCAGTGAATGAGGGCCTTTGCCAAGAAGCCTGCCATCTGAGCTGAATCCAGAGAGGTCACGAGTTGTCTTCTGAACTCCACATGTGTGCACACACACATGCATACATACACACACTCATACCCACACACAAATCAATCAATGAATGTGAAAATTCAGACTATATCTAAGTATTTACTATACACTATAGTACTAATTATTAATATAGTACTACACCATATCACTAATTGCTATGTGCATTATACTATATATAGTATTACCAATTACTATATCATGGCTGTACCATGTTAAGGAAAGAGTGTAAGGCTTGCAGTCATCTGAACCAACAGCAAGCTGATCTGACCTGCCCACTTCTCTCTCATTCTTGCTGACAGAAAGCCATCCTCATGATCAAACAGCACAGTAAAACACATATGGGAAAGGAACGCAGAAGTTCATGTGTTCATGAATCTTTTAGCATGGTTTTACAAGGGAAGAAGTGCTTTTCTCACCCTGACTGACCTAGAATAGCAGTCAAAACCATGAAGAGATGTTATCAATCTTTATCCACATGTCTATCCACATGCTTATCCACATGTTGGTTCTAGCATTTATTATAGGTTTTTTTGTTCTTTTCAAGGTTGTTTTGAGAGGATAATATTAGACCTACTCATTACACACAAATACATAGACACATTCTCTTTGTCTCTGTATCTCTCTCTCTCTCTCTCTCTCTCTCTCTCTCTCTCTCAATGTCACAATTCTGGGTCAGGGACATGGAAGGGTCATGAGGAAGAAATAGGGGATATAGTTAGAGATTGTAGCTATAATTATAAATATAACACAGCTTCTGTTTGATTACACGGGAAGTCCAAAGTGTAGTAGGGTAGTTACTTGGCTTTCTTACAGGCAGGTTAAATTCAAACAATCGGAGTACACAGGAGAAAAGAGGACTAAGGACATAGTTGTAAATAGTCTCAAAGCATACTATTAAGTTAATTGCAAGGCTGAGCCAAAGTTTAGGTTGTTTCAGGCAATTTTGTAAGAGACAAAAAGGTTATCCCTATACTGTATTCACTCCATAACCTTGAAAATAAATTACCGGAGCTATTTCAACAAATTAGACTCTAACAAAATACAATCAATGCTAAAACCACCATGAGTATAATTTAGTGCTTAGTGCATAAAGTTATTTTTATGGATTTGGAAATTACACCCACAAGGATGAATTTTCCCGAGAACTGGAACCAACTTATTAGTGTTAAAATAATTTTTAGAAATAAAAGTAGTCAGTGCTTAAGGGCATAAAGTAGAAAGTCAGAGTCTAGGAGGTATAAAGTGAAAGTAAATTTTACCCTCTCTAATCCCCAATTTCTTGACTGCATTTCCAGAAAGTATAATTGCACATGTAATTATGTATATAAAATTGTTTTCCCCCAAATGCCACTTTGGCTTTTCCACTTCATATGTCATTTGAAAGCATTTGAGTAGATCATTTGAATATAGCAATATCTGAACAAGTCTAAATTGAACAGGTTGTTTACATGATTTATAATAGTTGACTTAATCAGTTCCCCCAATGGAGTATACATGGGTTTTTAAAAACAATTTTAAGTGGACAGCTATGATATACCTCTGCATACTTTTATTAAGTGTTATCTATAGTAATGGATATAACAGGAAAATGAATACATTTTTCATCTTAATAGTTAAGGCCAGGTTGCCATTTCCTCAATTGCTATGTTCTCAACATCTGTGTATCAATAAGTTCTTTAAAATCTACACACTACATTTCTTATTGATTGCCTAGGATGCATGTTTTTTTTCCTCATAGGAGAGGCTGCTTATCTCTTCTTTATTTATTGGTCACTTCTGCTTTTCTTTCTTGTACCATACTCAATATAGGACATTAACAATGCACCTTTACGGCTATGATTTTATAGAAAATATTAAATAGGGTATTTAATATATCAAAATTTAAGATGAAATTTCTTTTTTCTTCTTTTAAAAAGATAATATGTTGTCATTGCATATTCTAATACCCTTTGATATTTCCTGTTTGAAATTATACAGGGAGAGGGTAGTATTGTGTAGTTGATTTTAGTCTCTCCCAATTTTGTTAAAATTTATTTTCTCCTCATTTTCGTTAATATAACTTTGGAAATAAATTTGTACTTATGGATGTAAATCTCTCTCTCTCTCTCTCTCTCTCTCTCTCTCTCTCTCTCTCTTTCTCTCTGTGTGTGTATGTGTTGAGGGCTCATGAATCTTTTGGTGACATAGTCAGTTTCTAAACTGTATCTATTTAGGAAGTCCTAGAAAAACAGCAGCAGTGCTGGCATTTGGCTCGACAGTTGTGGCTCAGGGCATCAGTAGGACACAGAGCAGAATACTTGCTGAGGAATACGATCCACACTTGATTCTAATTTTATCTTTGTGCTACAGTCTTCAAATGTGAGGACAGCTGGTGTTGGGTAAATCTGTCCTTACAAGCTGTATGAGGTTGAAATAAAATTAAATATCTCAGTTTAAATCCAAATGCAAAGACATGGAAATATTCTATTCATCTTTTGCTATTTCACTTTCTGCATTTTGACAGAAAGGCATCTTCTACTATGAAGTCCTAGAAAACAACATGAAGCTTATTATTAGCAGGATGTGGGTCTGAACCTTTAAAAGCCCAATACTTCATAAAAGGTAGACAAAGTTCTGGCTTTTCACCCCATCTTCCACCCTGCTGATAAAAGGATAGATGGTACGTACCTGATTTGATAGCAACTTTTTCTTTGTCTTTCTCCCTTGAACATATAATTGCTACCAAGAGTGAAGCCCACACCTCCACCTGGGTTGGGCTAGCAAGCCCCTGTGACCCCTGAGAGTTTGCAAATAGGGGAGCCCCCAACCCCCTTCTAGACTCTTCCCAGCAACTCAATAACTTGGTAGTTGTTAAGGAATAAATCAGGGTAGTGAGGTCATAGAATAGCCAGGCTACTGGCTCTTCTTCAGGTGGCTGGATTACCAAAGTAGAAATGCTCTAAAAATAAGTGAGAGCACAGAGTCTCCTGCCAGGATTGGGTTGCTGAGATAACTAGTTACCAGGAAGGTTATTGACATCATCTGTTCTCCTAATGCACTATGCAAATTGGAGCCTGAGCCTGCGGGAAAGACAGATTTGATTATCACCCAATGGTCAGTAAAATCCTTAGTTCTTGTCCTGGTGACTATTGTTACTCCTTGTCTGATTCATTAAATTAGTTTTCCCTCTTTCTCTAGTTAAGGTCATCCAGTGAATCTTTATAGAATAGGTATTTTTAAATGATTGATTTGTGTGTGTGTGTGCTGTGTGTGCACTTGAGAATGTGCATGTTTGTGTTTGTATGTTCTTGAGTATATATGTGTGTGTGCATGTTTGCATTTTTATGGTGACCAGAAGCCAACTCTCAATGTTATTCCTCAGGAGCCATCCACCTTTTGAGACAGGTTTTCCCAACACTGGAACCTAGGGCTTGATGATTACACGAGGTTGACCTAGTAAACTCCAGGGTCTACTTGAGTCTACTGCCCCAGCTCTGGAATGACAGGTATATAGCTTTTTATACTGGATCTGGAATTAGACTCAGGTCATCATGCTAGTGCCACAAGTACAGTACCAACTAAACTCTCCCCCAATCCTAGATTTCATTTCATTTTATTATTTTATCTTACTTTTGAGACAGGGTTTTACCCCATAGCCATGGTTAGGCTAGAACTCACTATGTAGACCAGCCTGGCCACAAACTCACAGAGATAAGCCTGCTTCTGTTTCCCGAGTTTTCTCACTATGCTTGGCACACCAGTTTTTACTTTTATTTATAATAATTGCATATGACAGCAGGTGTGGTGACACATACCTGTAATCTTAGCACTTGGAAAGTGGAGGCGGGATGATTGTGGGTTCAAGGCTCATTTATATAATGTGAGCCTCACTTTATATAAGAATATTGGAGGCTCAGTGTAGTGCACATGAAGCAGTTTATTTTACAACCCTGCAAAAGTGGTGTCAGCCTAGAATGACAGGCAATCCTGACTGAGAACTAAGAACAGTTTTCTAATGCAAACCCTTTGCTTCCTCTTTGACTGAGTAATCAGGAGGGTGCAATCTTATAGGACAGGTAGATCTTTCTACCACTCTACCACTTTTCCTCTCAGCCACCTAGGCTGCATATCTCTGTTTATCTAAGTAAACCTGTGGTTTATCTCCTGCTTATTTTAAAGCATCCCAGGCTTCTGACCTTGTTACTTCTGCCAGTTTTCAGGCAAGTTCAGCTGTTGGTAATTTTCTACTCTAAATTCTAGTTTGTATGGGTGGAGGGTAGTTAGATTAATCGAGTTTGGGTGGCAGTGGTGGGTAGTGGGGCTACCTTAGCAGGACCCCAGTGTTTTCTCTTCATCTTTAACTGGCCCTAAGATGATTCAAAATACTTTGAATTAAAAACAAGCTATCAGATTTTATTTCTTACAGTTGTCAATGATGGTCAGCCTGGGCTACATGAAATGCTATCTCAAAAGCCAGCCAGCCAGTGGGGGCTAGCAAGATGGCTCAGCAGGTAAAGAAGCTTGATGTCTAGCTTAATGATCTTAGTGAGATTCCAGGAACTCACATGGTAGGAGAGAATCAACTCCCACAAGTTATCCTTTGATTTCCCTTTGCACTGTGTATTCCTCAATCAACTAGCCAACCAATCAACCAGTCCACAAACCAGCAAACAAGTAAACAAATGTAAAAATTGAAACAAACAAAAATAAAGAATAAGTTAACAAGGGAGTATGATGTTTTAGTATACCATATGCATCCTACACATCATGGAATAGCCAAACTGAGGCACTTAGCATATAGAGCATCAATTTTTTTATGGTTTCTTCATAATAAAAACAGGCTAGATGCTTCATTTCCTTCCTTCTAGATTATTATTTATTTTTAGTTTTTAGTTTTGTTATTTTGTTGTTGATAGACAAGGTCTGGTTTCTCTTTATAGGCCTGGCTATTCTAGAATGGAGTTCCTGGTCTTTATAGACAAGGTTGTCCTTGAATCACAGAAATTTGCCTGTCTCTGCTTCTGAGTTCTGGGATCTAAGTTACCTAGTTTCAGACTTTCCCAGTCTGTGGTCCTCTGGCTTTTGTGCTATGGGCCCAAGATGATGAGGCAGAATACCATGACAGCAGTGTGTGGTGGAAAGAAGAACTGCTCACCATGGAGGGGCTGGGGATAAGACACATCCTTCAGAGATGTTGTTTCAAATAGGTTCCACTTCCTACTAGTTTATTTAGCTGTGAATTGATTAGTGGATTTGTCCATCATGAAGTTAGCATCCCCATGACCCCCTCACCTCTCAGTAGCTAATGAGGAATTAGATCTTCAACACATGACCTTTTGGGGAGACACTGTATTGTTACAGCACCCCACTGTTAGATGTGTGCCCGAAATTAAAAAAAAACCCCACATTTAATACACTTTAAACGTTTCTATTATCTTGAACAAGCTGGATATCTGTGTGTGTGTGTTTCAGAAGCTGAGTCTTCTATTCCGCATAGTTTACAGGATTAAATAACAAGCCTTGAACAAGGACCTACTGTGTAGTCAACATCCTAGCAGCTGGAGGGTGAGATGAGAGACCATATAAAAGGAAAAGGCCTGACTCCCCTCTTTTTTTTTTTAAACTAAATATAGTGGAACATGGTATAAATATTTCACCAGCCATACACCTTACTTGACATTTTAAAACATTTCAGATAGGCCCCATCTGCTTTGTTTTATAACTTCAAACCATTTTGCTTCTAGGTTCAAAGTAAATTGTGTAATAAAAATCACTCCTCCACCAATAACTAATGGCAAGGATATAGAGAGAAGAGAACCCTCGTGTGTAGTTAGTGGGAGGAAAGGAAGGGTGAGATTCCTCAAACACTAACACTAGACTACCATATACTCCGTCCTACTTGTGGGAATATATCTGAAAGAAACGAAGTCAGCAGACAGAAAGGATATCTGTACACATGTGTACTTCATCTCCATTTTCATTAGCTAAGGTATGAAATCAGCCTGGGCACATGTGGAAGGAAATATGAATAAATATCACACACACACACACACACACACACACACTGTATTTAGATAAAAAGAAGAATGAAATTATGCTATTTGAAGAGAAAAAGATGAAACTAAGGGTATCATGTTAAACAAAACAAACATAAGAAGACAAGTATTGCATGGTTTTACGTATGTATACATATGTATGTAAAGAATGTAAAATGCATGTGAGAAGAGGAACTGGAGAGATAGCTTAGAGGTTAAGGCACTTTATGCTATTGCAGAAGACCTACATGTTGGCTCTCAATTGCCCATAACTCTAGCTTGAGGAGATTTGATCCCCTTGTCTGACTTCTTTGGGCAACAGACACAGATGTGGTGCACATACATGCATGAAACAAGACACTCATATACATAAAATAAAATAAAATAAAATAAGTAAATCTTTAAAAATCTTAAAGTAGTGCCAGGCCTTATGGTGGAACCCTTTAATCCAGTGCTCAGGAGGGAGAGGCAGACAGAGATGTCTGTGAGATGGAAGACAGTATGGTCTATACAGTGGGTGCTGTGACAGCCAGACCTATATAGAGAGGCCCTGTCTAAAATATAAAAAAAAAAAATAAAAATCTTCAAGTAGAAGACTTAGGGAAGAGAGGGACAGAAGACAGAAATTGGGGGGAAGGAAAGGGAAGGAATAGGAAGGATGAATATGATCATGTGAGAATAAAAATGTCTCAGTGAAACCTTTAACTTAGACCATTGTTATGCACTAATTATAATTTTTTAAAGAATAAAAAAGTGAAACACGTCTTTCTGGTCAGGATAGAAGCTAGGGGACTCAGTGTCCTGCCATTTTTAATGGTAAGGCAAAGAAGACAAACCTTCCTGGAATGATTCGCTCATACAGCCGTTCCCTCATGAACAGGCGGTGCGTCCTATCCCAAGGACAGTAGTTTATGCAAAGTGACCACATGATCACAAGTGCTGGCAGCTCTCAGAGATTGGCTACCTGCAGGACTGTGTGACTCAGCATCTGGAAGCAGGTTCTCACCAGGCTGTCAGCCCTCAAGGAGAGCTTCAGGTCACCTAGCCCAAGACTTCCTCCCAGCTTTTGCTCTTTTTGAAGCACGAGGCCCAGGTTCTGGGCCTTCTAAGTGATGAGATTAGCATTTTGAGCCACTACATCCTGCTCCTTAAAACCTAAACACAAACAAACAAACAAGATTCCAAAGTCAGAGAATAGAGACTTTTTGCCACCCTGTAAACTATTGTGGAACTTGGAAATACAGCAAGACACTCTTGTGTGCGCTTTCTGAATGCTGGGCATTGACAAGCAAAAAAAAAAAAAAAAAAAAAAAAAAAAAAAAAAAAAAAACAAAACTTGGCCATGTGGCTGTACATATCTCATATCTCCTCCTTTCACTGTCTTTGAACCACTTAACCTTTAAGCAACAGTGAGACTGTTTCCTTATCAATAGAAATACAGATGAATGCTGTTTTGAGAATAAGAGAGCTCCATCTGTACATGACAAAATCTTGCTATTTTCTATTTTATTTATTTATTTATTTATTTATTTATTATTAGATATTTTCTTTATATATATTTCAAATGCTGTCCCAAAAGTTCCCTATACCCTCCCTCCGCCCTGCTCCCCTACCCACCCACTCCTGCTTCTTGGCCCTGGCGCTCCCCTGTACTGGGGCATATAAAGTTTGCAGTACCAAGGGGCCTCTCTTCCCAATGATGGCCGAGTAGGCCATCTTCTGCTCCATATGCAGCTAGAGACACGAGCTCTGGGGGTACTGGTTAGTTCATATTGTTGTTCCATCTATAGGGTTGCAGACCCCTTTAGCTCCTTGGGTACTTTCTCTAGCTTCTCCATTGGGGGCCCTGTAAGCCCACTTCAAAAATCCTAGTTGCCTCTTGATCAGTTTTTACCACCATTGTTTTTTTATCATGATCCTCCACTGACTGGTGCTGAGGAACTGAAGCAGAATTTGAGATTCAACAGAATCAGGAGCTCTAGGTCAGACTGCTCAAGAGCCCTTCACTGGACATCTCTGAGGTTTTTATTCCAGGATAGCTCAGGATTCAAGAGAAGCACTGTTGAACAAACTCAGTAGTTCTCGTAACCTTCACCAGATGTGCTCAGGGCAGAGACTTATGGATATTTGTATTATGTCCCTGACTATGCTGAAGTAAAGAAAGCAAGCATCTCCTCCAAGGGACTCATTGAGTAGACAGAGCAATCTCCCAGAAGGATACTGTAGGGATGCGCTAAATACAACTCTTGACATGGTCTTATTTACATCTGTTTGGTAGTTACAATTTAACTTCAAAAATTATCCTTTACCATAAAGAAACCAAGATTTTCGTGGGCATTCTTTCTATAGAAAAGCACAGTTTATGGCAAGAGAGATGGCTCAGGAGTGTATAGGTCATTGCCAGAAAAACCTCAGTTTGCTCCTGGGAACCCACATTGTAGAAAAAGAGAACTGATTCCCTCAAGTTGTTTTCTGGCCACCACACGTGTGCAGTGGCATGCACATGCACACATATCCACTCTAAATGTAAAAATAATAAATGTAAAAATGGAATTTCAACCAAGACCTGCATATGTGTGTATGTGTGTGTGTGTGTGTGTGTGAGTCACTGTTTTATTGCTGTGAAGAGACACCATGACCAAGGAAACTTTTATGAGAGAAAGCATTTAATGGGGGCTTGCTTGCAGTTTCAGAGACTTAGTTCATTATCATCATGATAGAGAACATGACGGAATGCAGGCAGGTGATGGAGCAGCATCTAAAAGCTACATCCTAATCTGTAGGGAGGGGGGGGGGAGAGAGAGAGAGAGAGAGAGAGAGAGAGAGAGAGAGAGAGAGAGAGAGAGAGAGAGAGAGAGAGAGTTGGCATAGGTTTTTGAAACCTCAAAGCCCACTCATAGGGACACACTTCCTCCAACAAGGCCACACTTCCTAATCCTTTTCAAACAGTGCCACTCCCTTGTGGGCCAAGTGGAACTGTGTCACCAGACAAACACTGGGAAAGTCAAGTGGGTTCAGAAACCCCTGTACCCTCAGACCTGAGGATGGTAGGAGTTTCACCTACTCCAGACACCGGATCCTCTTCTGGAACACGTGACCACGACTACCACAGGAAGAGCATGACCTCTAGCTATGTAGCATGGAGTTCTCCATGCTGGCCCAGAGGGTTAGCCAATAAGCTTCCCTTCCTGGACATTTCTTCCTGCAAAAGGTATTTAATCTCTGGTCCTTCATGAGTAAGGCGTATGCATCCATTTTCCATGATGAACAATGAATAAACAGTATAGACAAGCAAGGACTGCCTCTCTCATTAAGAAGCTCTGTGGGAGAAGACTTCACCATAGAGAACCGCACCCCTTAACTCTCCCACAGAACAAAGAAGACCCGTCTACCCTTCCAGACACTTCCAGCTAAGCAAAGCCGGAGGTGTCCCCCATCCCCTCACTTTTGCAGGCCCGTGCTGTCCCCCTTCCTTCCTGACTCCATCTGGTTTCCAGCGGTGACTGGATGCCTGGGAGTTTGGGGACCCCTGCTTTGGCTTCAGCCTGTGTTGTTTCTCACCCGGGTGGGGGCCCCCATCTTAGCCTGTGTTTTCTCACCGCCGAGAAGTGCATCAGCATGCTTGTCATCTGCCAGAGTGGACTTCACACATCCAGGCAGTGAGACAGAACTCGGAACCACACTCCCTGATGACTAAGCATTCAAATATATGAGCCTATGGGGGCCATTCTTATTTAAACTACCACAGTGTGTGTGTGTAGGGTACACACACACATACACACACACACACACACACACACACACACACACATGGTTTGCACATGCAGAAGGCAGAAGTTCTCAGCTGTCCTCTCCTTTGCCATCCATCTAGCTTATTTCCTTGAGACAGTTTTCACTTTCCTGGAGCTTTGTTTTTTTTCTCTAGATAGCCTGACAGTCGGCAAGTTCCCCAATGCCTTGTCTCCACCAAGCAATATAGTAAAAACAAAAACAGAAAACAAACCAAAAAACATCACCCAATTCCAAAGCATTTTGTTCCTCCAAAGTAAATTTTCTTGCCTGTTAAGAAGCCGCTCCCTATTGCTTTCTCCCTAGCAACCAGCAGCTTGGATTCGCCTCTGTGAGATTTTTTTTTTTTTCCATCCTGAATGTTACATCCTGAAATCATGCAATAGGTGTGACTTTTCATGTCTGGATGCTGTCACTTAGGAGATGTAGTCACACCGAGGCACAGATTAATATTTCTTTCCTTTGTATGGCTATCTAACACTCCATTGTGCATACCTACTACACTTGGCTTGTACATCTGACCAGCAGCAGACCTTTGCATGCATCTAGCTTTTGGCTTTTGTGAATGGTATTGTTTTCAGGTGTGTGTACATGCATGCGTGTTTGTATATCTGCTTTTCATTCTTCGGAGTGTATCCATACTGACTTTATTTTTGGACACCTTATGTTAATTTTGGGTTTAACTTTAGAGAACCTGCCAAATGGCTTTCGTAGAAGCTGGCCTGCTTTACAGGCTCACCAATAGTGAAAGGAGGCTGTAAACTTTCCATATTTTTTGTCAACTTTTATTCTCTGTTTCTTCAATTATGACCATGCAGTGCGAAGAAATACCCATTTTTAGTATTGATTTGCATTTCTTCAATGGCTCAGAAAGCTGCTTTGTATGTGTTTGGTATGCAGGATTTTGAACAATGAATCTTATTTTGAATATTGTAGGGAATCTGGTTTTTGAAAAAAGAAATCTTTGATGACGCACATTGAATTATGAATATTTACTTTTCTTATTTTAACAATATTCTTTATTTTAAATTATGTATATGTGTGTGTTTGTGTGTATATATATGCGTGTAAGTGCAGGTGCCTGCAGAAGCCAGAACAGAATATCTGATTCTCTGGAGCTGGAATTACAGGCAATTGTGACCTTCTCAACATGGGTTCTGGGAACCAGACTCAAGCCCTCAAAACGAGCAATGTTTTAGTTGCTCTTCTGTTGCTGTGATAAGAAACCATAATGAAGGCAATTTATAGGGAAAAAAGCTTTTAATTGCGGTCACAGTTGCAGAGGGTGAGTCCCTGCTCATTTGGTGGGAAGCATGGTGGCAGGCAGGCATGCTGTTGGGATGGCAGATGAAAACTTATATCTTATTTGTAAGTTAGAGGGAGAGAAAGAAACTGCCTGAGTTGAGCTTTTGAAATCTTAAAGGCCCCGCACCCAGCCCCCAAGGTACACACACTTTCAACAAGGCTATAGCCCTTAATCCTTCCCAAAACAGTTCTATCACCTGGGGACCAAGTATTCAAATATATATATGGGGGCCTACGGGGGTCATTCTCACTTAAATTGTCACTAACTGGTTGAGCTCTTAAGTGCTGAGCCATATCTCTCATCCTGAGATTTTATTTATTTACTTAAATATTTTATATATTAAAATGCATTAGAGTGATTGCTGTAGACAGAGATTGTACTTCTGGAGACAGAATAGGAAGGTTTTCTTCACCCCCTGAATGCCATTTTTTTTAACTTGGTGTTTTCACAGACAGTGCCTGGGTCTTTCACCATCTCCAGCAAGCATTGTGAAAGAATTGAGTGAAACGTTGCCATGGTGAGAGCGGCATCTTTATGTTACTTTATGCTTTCCAGTCCTGCTTAGAATTTCCTTTTGAAGGATTTATTTGCTCGTTTAAAAAGTTATTCTGTATTTTATTTGTTCTTACTTTTCATTATTATTTGGATATATCGTGCAATGTATTTTGATCATATTCACCATACACGAAGCTCCTGCTGAACTCCCTCCCTCCCCTCCTTATCCAAGTTTGTTCCCCCTAACCTCTCATTTAAATCCATTTATGCTGTTGACATTGCCTGTGGCCTTCTACTAGAGTATAGTCAATCGACCAGGACTGCACCTTTCAAGAAAACTGTCTCTCTTTCATCTAACAACTACTCATAGCTCCTCAGCTAGAGGTGGGACTTCATGCCCATCTCCCTTGACTGCTAGGATTTTGTCTAGCTTGAGTTTGTGCAGTTCTTGTGAACATTGCCTTAACTGATGCAAATTCATAAGTGTGACTGCCCAGCTGTGTCCAGGTAATGTGTCCTTATAGTCATTTACCATCTCTGGCTCACACAACTTTCCAGCTTCTCTTTGGCAACGATTCCTGAGGTGTGTGTGTGCATGTGCGTGTGCGTGTGTATATGTGTGTGTCCCATTCCTAGACAAAGAGCTACAAGCAACTAATGACTGATAAAGAGAAGGGGATCAGGGATGAGCCCCTTAATTGGTTATTTAATACAAAGTAGTCAGCCCTGAAACCTTATACACAAAAACAACAAAAACAAGACTCAGTAGGTTGTGTCTCTTTCTTTCTTCTCCTTTCTCTCTATACTAATAATTAATATATAATAATTAATATATAACAACTAATATATAATATATAATATAACATATAATATATAACATATGATATAACATATAATACATAATATATCTGTTGTAGTATTTATTTACTCTCAGTTGGTGGTTTCTACACCACTTGTGATCATTCAGTTCTCAGATAAAACACATACAACTTTTATGTTGTAGGAAATATTAAAAATGACTGGCAGGCTTCCCATGCTACTCTCAGTAACTCTCTCTAGCTATCTCCCACCCCCCATGTTCCCAGCTCTGGCTTGCTTGTCCCTGAGGCCTCTAGTTCCTTCTCTGCCATAAACCCCTGTAATCAGTGGTCCTACATTTCAGTAAAAAAGTAAATCAAAACTCTTGAAGCTTATAATTAACCAAACAGATTTATGTATCAATAAATCCTCAGTTCACAAGATGATAAATCAATAATGTCAGAAACAATTGATAATAATAAAATCTGTCCACCTAGATTAGACAAATTATCTCAATTATTCTACCCTTATGATGTCATAACTACCTGTGGCTAATTAAAGCCACGCTGGTTCAGGTTCTTTTTCCTGTCCATCTGCTTCCATCTTGCCTCCTCCTCCCTCCCCTGAGAAACTCTCTGTCTCTCCAACTCTTCACTCTGCCTCCCTTTTCTCTGTCTAATCACAGGCTTTCTGCTGCACTAATATTTTAATGTAATTGGACAGGGAAAATCCTGTAACACCTTTATTTTTAATAATAAGCCTTTAAAGCACTAGAGCTGGGCAGGTATCTGCACTCTATGCTATTATGTTTACTTCCCTACCAATAACACCAAGATATGACTATCCTTGTTTTTAGACTTGCACATTAATCCTAAGAATGGCACAGGAATCATTGGTTTATTTGCTATGTGCTTCTAAAACAGGGTCTCAGTAATCCTTTGTCTCAGCTTTCCCTGTCCTAGGGTTATAGACTTGTACCACCATGCCCAGCAGGTTTGTATATTTTAATTTATTTAATGGGGGGCTAAAAGAATAAGAAATACTTAAAAAATTAAGTGGTATAATTGTACCGTCTTGAATGGAAAGTAGAGCAATTATCCAGTTGACAAGGGGGCCATGGAACATCCTGCTCTATTTGTGTCTTCTTAGGGCTGTGTGTGCTAGGCAACCATTCTACCACTGGGTCATGATGTCCTAGATCTCACTCATAACTTCAATTAAATCTACTTATATCTTGGCCCTCTACTCTTAGAAACAAAAAATGTGAAGCACTTAATATTTTTATAGCTTTTCTGTTCTCTCATTGTGTCTACCACTCTGCTGAGAAACAGTTTGGAAAGGGTAGTGTTGGGAGATCAAGGTTTGGTGGATACTCTCCAGCTCTCTGGTGATTCTTGAGCTTGCTTAGAGCCCTGGCTAGTCCCAGAATTTGAGAGAAATCTAAAACTATTCTTACTAATGTTGTGAGTCTTAAAAAATTCACTTGATTAAAGATCGATGGGATTATGTACGGTGATGTATGTTGATGATATATTCTCTGTCTGTCTCTCTTTCAAGATAGGGTTTATCTGTGTAGCTATGGCTGTCCTAAAACAAGCTCTGTAGACCAGGCTGGCTGGAAACTCGGAGTTCTGTCTGTCTCTGCTTCCAGTGTGCTGGGATTAAAGGAGAATGTCACCATGCTTGGCCTGATCATACATTATAATCTTAATCTCAGCACTCTAGAGGCTGAGGGGGCAGATTATGAATTTACGTCATCCTAGGTTACATAGTCAGTACTAGGCCAAGGAAGGATACACAGTAAGATCCTATTTAAAACCATGAAAGAAAAATAAAAAACAAACCAAAATAACAACAATGACAACGACGACGACGACGACAACAACAACAACAGCAAAACCCCAAACAATATGTGCATGCTTTAGACAGTTTTTTTCTTTAGTTTTGTATATGACATTGCACAGTGACAGAAAATAAGTTAACACCACTCCCAAAGCAAGAAGATGTTAAAAAGAAAACACCAGTTGTTCAGGCTTAAGTAGTTGAGACTTTAAACTGGGTTCAGTCTTATATTCCTCAATTTTTAGATTTCTCCAGGTACTGCCCCCAATAAGGATAAGTCTCACAGATATCTGGTGAGAATAAAGCACCACGCAGGGTACCCAAGAGATTAAAAGATGATTTTTGCTCTCAGTCTGGTAAAGATTATGAAATCCAAGCAACAAACCATAGCACATGATCTATTACAAGTGTTTGAATCTAAATTCACAGTGTTATGGAACCAACACTCGAAGTGTGTGTGTGTGTGTGTGTGTGTGTGTGTGCGCGCGCGCGCGCGCGCGCGTGCCGCGCGTGCGCGTGCACATGCACATGTGTGTAGAGAAGGAAGGCAGAAGAGGTGGGGAGAGGAGAGACAGAATAGAATGAATTCAGGCTTAGAAGAACTGATATTTCACAATGTATTTGAGGATCTATCTTGAGAAGTTTGGAAGTTGTGATTGAGTTTGCACTTATTAAACACCCACACCCAAACCCACCCACTTACACCTATGCGCATACGTGCGTGCGCGCGCATACACACACACACACACACACACACACACACACACACACACGTTTGAAATGGTTCATTCTTTGCCTATCAGTACTCTTTTATTACTGTCACCCTGTGAAGAAATCCTTGCATCCAACAATCATTTATCTGCTGCATGGAGTATGCTTTCTGTACCAAACACTTAGTGTAACAGGTTTCTCAAGGCCTAATGGAGACATTAGCACAACTTATCCATGTCAGAGGCACCATCCTGACTTAAAAACCCTGTATGTAGGCCTCAATACCTGCCAAAATGAGAATAAAAACCCCAAACCATCAAAGACTTGATCTATGCTTCCAGAATCCAGCACAGTTCCTAAATGTGCTAATCTTGCCTTCTGGTATCTGTCATTGTGCTTCTTTCTAATTGTTTTTGCTAACAGAAGCATCTCAACTAGAATGTTGTTATTTTGTATGAGGGACAAAGAACTAAAGGATACAGGCTGTATGATTTGGGTGTAGCTACTAACATGCAATATAGACTTCCCTTTTGAATTTAAGAGGTTCTTTGTGCGTTCTATGGTGGATTTAACTCATAACTTTCTGGTGGCCTCAAGGAGATTCCTAGAGACTGAAATGCTAGGATACTGGGGGTCTTGGATCCCTTTGGGATGATAGTGTTGGGGAAATGGACGGTTCCTAAGAGGTGTGCACACTGAGATGTTCCAGGGTCTCAGAAACTTCTTCCACCCCTGCCTCTGTTGACCTAGAGGCTCCTGATGCCTCTACACTAAATAGTAAATTACAGAAAGTTGTCAGGATCTGTCTCTTCAATAGGCGATTCTGTTTATGGCACTTTCAGCATAGTATAGTTAGGAAAGGCTGAATGTAACCCAAATTCCAGTGTCCAGGACCCACATGAGATATCACTAACCCTTGGTTTGTATCTGTGTGGTGGCCATGCCTGGTTTTCTGTTGTTACTTGACTGTGAGTCTCTGTGTCTCTGTCAGTTGGAAAACAGATCTAAACTGATGGTGGGTAGGATGTCCAAGACACAAAGACAAGACACCAGTGAGATACATCTTAAATACTTTGAGGGGTTGTGCAGTCAAGGATGGATATTATGACAAATTGCTTCCTTTGGTGTGAGGTCGTCCTCCAGGATTTAAAACCCTTTTGTTGGAGACCTGAGTACTCTTGGCTGGTTTAAATTGCCCAGAGAATACCAAACCTCACTCTTTCTCTTGGCCCCACCAGAGGAACTTGATATTCCCTTCCATATTCCCTAGAGTGGCTCCCTAGACAGAGGAAAATAGTTCTGCTGGATATACTCAGGAGAATGGAAGGTAGTGTCTTCTATCTTGGGCCCCTTCCCCCACCACAACCGTCCATGGCCAACCACAGCTATCCACGGCCAACCATGGCCATCCATGACTGCCAACAACTGTAAAGCTCTTCCATTTCCTTTGACAGTTTCAAGATGCTTACTCCTGGCTATGTTTTGCTGCTTGAGGTCTCATTTCATCCCTTGCTTTTCTCCCTGGAACAGCATTGCTCTTCCTCGTCTCAACCCTGGGAGTATCTCCTCCCATCCTGAGAGTGGGAGAATCACCTCTGTTCACCATGGCCTTGAGCCCTTCATAGTTTGTCCCCTCTCTGCATCCACAAGGACTCTCTTGCTGTCTGTCTTCTTGCATCTGCGTGCTTCTTAGTGGAGTACACTGATGGAAGGGAAATAGTTTTCTTTATTGTGCTGGGATTTAGGGAAGTAGTCTCCTCTATTTTGAGCCCCTTGACCCCACCATACATATGGAGTGGCTCTGGCTATGGGGACTCCTGGAGAAATTTCTTTGTTGTACAGACAACCTCAAAGTCTTTTTTTTTAAGGGGAGCACTTTCAGCAGGCCCAAGACACAAAGGTCCTTCCTCTTCTTTCTAGTTTTTATCTCCTTTTCAACCAGTGGTCTGTATAATTGGAAAACACTGAACCTACCTTTCTTTGAAAAAACCTCAGGCTCTCATTAGCCTCCTTGAGAATGCTTTTTAAATCCACCAGTGGAACTGGGATGATTGTCTGAAGTTCCTGGAAACCCCCTCTTCACAGCCGGGAAGTGGACAGGATCTGCTTGAGAGTAGAAAACTGCTCTTGGGCTGAGCAGGGGATCACTGCCAAGCTGTGCAGCCTGGATCATTTGATTTTCTCCTTTGCCTAACCTGACTGGACCTTAACACCAACCAGGGTTAGGAGGCCCTCAATAGTTTTCACCAGAGGTTTTATCAGGATTGAAGGCAGGTGCTAGAGAACCCACCAATGTGTCTAAGGTGAATGAGTTAATCAAAGAGCCTCAAGAATCTCTCACTGTGGCTTACTGGAAATTTAACTATCAGAGATCCAGATGTTCCAGAAAACCAAAGAGCAACTAATATTGCTTTTGTTATTCCTTCAACCTCAGATATTAGAAAAAAACATTTCAGATAGTATTAGGACTTGAATAGATCCCAATTATTGGATATTTCTCAAAAGGTTTACAACAATCATGACTCTGTAGATGAAAATTGGATCACAAGAATGACTAGAGTAATGATGGTAGTGCTCAGGGAGACTGATAAAAAAGATCTCAGAGATCTGGATATCTGCAGAGGAAGATGCTAGAGAAGGGCCAATGTGCTTATTGGGGAAAAAAAAAAAAGGGCAGTGGAAAAATAAATGACCAAACTGGAAGAGGGAAAAAGATGTAGTATCCTCCATTTTGAAGAGGACTAATGGGGCCAGGGCTCTATTTCACTGAGTTCACAAGAACACAGGGTAACATCAAAGGTAGTGGAAAGTTTTCTGGTTGATGTCA
The DNA here is from genome assembly GCF_978045245.1 of Mus caroli. NCBI lineage: Eukaryota > Metazoa > Chordata > Mammalia > Rodentia > Muridae > Mus > Mus caroli. The sequence goes on along the minus strand of NW_028227274.1, from coordinate 42,257,850 downwards.
AACTGCCAATATCCTCTAACTGGGAAAGTCCAGACATTAGGACCCTGAAATGGGTCAGTGGCCTAAAGACTTGATCCTGTTTCTTCCAGTTGGCTGGCTTGTTTGTGGAAAGTGGCTGCTCCAGCCGTGATAGTAAAAGAACCTGGTAAACTGACTTTGGTACAGATATTATTGGCTCTGCTGCAGTTGGAACCTCAGCTCTAGTTAGAGGGGTTGGGGGAGCAAACTATTTAAGGAACTCTGTGCCATGTCGACACAGACCTGAGCAATCTGAAATTTCTGCTTCTCATCTGGAAACCCAGAAAGACTCCTTCACTGAGGCTGTCCTTCAGAATCAAAGAATCTGGAGATTCTCTTTATGGAGTAAGAAGGTCTCTATAGAGCACTGGGAGAGAGTGGGTGCTTCTATGCCAACCAGTCAGGGGGAATTGGAGAAAGTTTAGCCATGGTCAGGAGCAGGGTGGGGGGAGGGCTATAGGGGACTTTTGGGATAGCATTTGAAATGTAAATGAAGAAAATATCTAATAAAAGAAAAAAGAAATAACCTTCAGGAAAGAGGAAGGAGACGCTGAGAATCTAAACAACTGGTATCCATTCTTGTTACCTTTCCCCCTTAGTTATCTACTTTACTTAGAGCCATGGTTGTGCCATTAACTCTTTTGCTTCTGGTCCTCACCATAGGACCCGGCTTAATTGCCTACTTAGCTATGTAAATCTTAAAGTAAACTCTATTGAATTATTAGTGCATATAACATGCTGCCCCGTGATGAGTTCACTTGATTCATGCCTATAGAACCAGTGGGGAAATGTAACACCCTCCCAGACCTTAGCACAACATATGCCAAGTTGGAAGCACCATTTTGTTCAAAACCCAGCCTATAGGCCACATCTGTCAAAGGAGAAGAAAGACCTAATCCATCAACCTGATCCGTACTTCCAGGGATTCAGGCAAGTCCCTAAATCAACTAACGTTACTCTTTTGGCTTCTGTACTTCTGCTTCTTGCTAACTGCTCTTGTTAAGTGAAGTGTGTGGGTTTTGTGCATACAAGACAAAGAAGTGTGAGGATCGGGGCGGCATGATTTGGGCAAGTTTCCCATGCAGCCTCCAGCTGGCAACAAAAACAAAAATAAAATAAAAGTTAAAAACTTGTGGGGTTTTAAGGTGAAGAGGTGTAAATCCTACCACTCATGGGGTTCAAGCTGAGTGCTAGAGTTCAAGGCCAGCTTAGGCTCCATAATGAACTCAAGCCAGCCTGACATGTCCTGAAGCCCTGTCTCCAAAAGGGAGGAGGAGGGGCTAAAAGTGTAGCTCCATTGCTTAGTATTTGTAAGCCCTGGGTTGATGCCAAGCACAGAAAAACCAAAGCCGAAGTCCCCCTCTCACTCCTGGTCAAAGCGATCATCCTGAGTACTTTGCTAGGAGCATGAACTTCAAAGACAACTTTGCATTGCTCCGAAAGAGTCCGGGTCTCAGGGTCCGATGAGAAGACTAACTCTTGCTCTAAAAAGAGTTACATACTGAGGGACCATTTTATTTGAGGCCACCCTGGAAAAGAACAGACTTGGCTGAGCTGTTTTTAGCCCTTGGGAGCAACCTCAGGATGTGTGGCATTCCAGGAGAGCAGCTGCATACTATACTCCGAAAGTGACGCAAGCGGCGACTGTTTTTCCTACCCACAGCAGTGACTCTCTCTGGGAAGGGGAGCCAAACCTTTTCTCTCCAACTTGTGCTGTCAGGAATGTTGGCCCATAGGTTTTTGGAGGGGAAGTTTCAGATTTTCTTGCTTTTTGGAAAACAACAACAAAAATGGATGAAAGAGGTAGAAAAGAACAAGAGACAACACAGTGCACTGTAGAGAACTCTCGATTTCATCACATATACAGTATCCATCTACCGGCATTTCTTAGTTACAGCTGGAGACAGGAATAATGATGATAGAAATGTTTATTGAGCCATTTGTGCAACATCCAGTATACAGATTTCAATATACAACTAATTTGACAAACACTACAATCTTAAGGGTAACACAAATTTCTTCTTTTTCCAGACAAGGAAAATGAAACTGTAGTCTTGGGCACCTATAATCCCATCACTCAGGAGGAAGTAAGTCTGAGACCAGCCTGGATGACACAGACAAAAAAAAAATAGCCAAAATTAGTTAACGTTCTTATGTTATACGGCTCATAAGCAAATGTCATATAATGGAAAGGCTGTTAGAATGTGTTTGATATTTCATGTTTTATAGAGAAATGTGAGACCAAGGAAGAGATAATTATTTCATAGACTGGGAGCAGAGAAACGTCAGAGCCAGACTGAGAATTCGTGTTTCAGTTTTATGACTCTTTAAAAAGTTGTTACAATAAAAATTTTCAGGTATAAATATCTGTATTTTTATATACACACTGGCTTCTCAATTGCATATTCATGGCCAATTTATATCATTTGTACTTGCACATTTTTTACTCTCAATATATTATTTTGAAGCAAATAGTAACCATATATTATCTAACCTATCCTAGTATGTTTCTCTAGGAAAAACATAATAACAGAAAAGTATAATAATAACAATAGTGCTGACATCTCATCTAAACAGGATAACTTCTTTTTTTTTTCTTTTTTTTTTGATTTTTAATATTTTTATTACATATTTTCCTCAATTACATTTCCAATGCTATCCCAAAAGTCCCCCATAGCACTCCCCACTTCCCTACCCACCCATTCCCATTCTTTTGGCCCTGGCATTCCCCTATATTGGAGCATATAAAGTTTGCAAGTCCAATGGGCCTCTCTTTCCATTGATGGCCGACTAGGCCATCTTTCCATACATATGCAGCTAGAGACAAGAGCTCCGGGGTTCTGGTTAGTACATCATGTTGTTCCAACAATAGGGTTGCAGATCCCTTTAGCTCCTTGGGTACTTTCTCTAGCTTCTCCATTGGGAGCCCTGTGATACATCCAATAGCTGACTGTGAACATCCACTCCTGTGTTTGCTAGGCCCCGGCATCGTCTCACAAGAGACAGCTATATTTGGGTCCTTTCAGCAAAATCTTGCTAGTATATGCAATGGTGTCAGCGTTTAGAAGCTGATTATGGGATGGATCCCTGGATACGGCAGTCTCTAAATGGTCCATCCTTTCATCACAGCTACGAACTTTGTCTCTGTAACTCCTTCCCTGGGTGTTTTGTTCCCAATTCTAAGAAGGTGCACAGTGTCCACACTTTGGTCTTCATTCTTCTTGACTTTCATGCGTTTAGCAAATTGTATCTTATATCTTGGGTATCCTAAGTTTTGGGCTAATATCCACTTATCAGTGAATACATATTGTGTGAGTTCTTTTGTGATTGTGTTACTTCACTCAAGATGATGCCCTCCAGGTCCATCCATTTGGCTAGGAATTTCATAAATTCATTCTTTTTAATAGCTGAGTAGTACTCCATTGTGTAAATGTACCATATTTTCTGTATCCATTCCTCTGTTGAGGGACATCTGGGTTCTTTCCAGCTTCTGGCTATTATAAATAGGGCTGCTATGAACATAGTGGAGCATGTGTCCTTTTTACCGGTTGGGACATCTTCTGGATATATGCCCAGGAGAGGTATTGCTGGATCCTCCGGTAGTACTATGTCCAATTTTCTGAGGAACCGCCAGACTGATTTCCAGAGTGGTTGTACAAGCTTGCAAACCCACCAACAATGGAGGAGTGTTCCTCTTTCTCCACATCCTCGCCAGCATCTGCTGTCACCTGAATTTTTGATCTTAGCCATTCTGACTGGTGTGAGGTGGAATCTCAGGGTTGTTTTGATTTGCATTTCCCTGATGATTAAGGATGTTGAACATTTTTTCAGGTGCTTCTCTGCCATTCGGTATTCCTCAGGTGAGAATTCTTTGTTCAGTTCTGAGCCCCATTTTTTAATGGGGTTATTTGACTTTCTGGAGTCCACCTTCTTGAGTTCTTTATATATATTGGATATTAGTCCCTTATCTGATTTAGGATAGGTGAAGATCCTTTCCCAATCTGTTGGTGGTTTTTTTGTCTTATTGATGATGTCTTTAGCCTTGCAGAAGCTTTGTAGTTTCATGAAGTCCCACTTGTCAATTCTCGATCTTACAGCACAAGCCATTACTGTTCTATTCAGGAATTTTTCCCCTGTGCCCATATCTTCAAGGCTTTTCCCCACTTTCTCCTCTATAAGTTTCAGTGTCTCTGGTTTTATGTGTAGTTCCTTGATCCACTTAGACTTGACCTTAGTACAAGGAGATAGGAATGGATCGATTCGCATTCTTCTACATGTTAACAACCAGTTGTGCCAGCACCATTTGTTGAAAATGCTGTCTTTCTTCCACTGGATGTTTTTAGCTCCCTTGTCGAAGATCAAGTGACCGTAGGTGTGTGGGTTCATTTCTGGGTCTTCAATTCTATTCCATTGGTCTATTTGTCTGTCACTATACCAGTACCATGCAGTTTTTATCACAATTTCTCTGTAGTAGAGCTTTAGGTCCGGCATGGTGATTCCACCAGAGGTTCTTTTATCCTTGAGAAGAGTTTTTGCTATCCTAGGTTTTTTGTTATTCCAGGTGAATTTGCAGATTGCACTTTCTAATTCGTTGAAGAATTGAGTTGGAATTTTGATGGGGATTGCATTGAATCTGTAGATTGCTTTTGGCAAGATAGCCATTTTTACAATGTTGATCCTGCCAATCCATGAGCATGGGAGATCTTTCCATCTTCTGAGATCTTCTATAATTTCTTTCTTCAGAGACTTGAAGTTTTTATTATACAGATCTTTCACTTCCTTAGTTAGAGTCACGCCAAGATATTTTATATTATTTGTGACTATTGAGAAGGGTGTTGTTTCCCTAATTTGTTTCTCAGCCTGTTTATTCTTTGTGTAGAGAAAGGCCATTGATTTGTTTGAGTTAATTTTATATCCAGCTACTTCACCGAAGCTGTTTATCAGGCTTAGGAGTTCTCTGGTGGAATTTTTAGGGTCACTTATATATACTATCATATCATCTGCAAAAAGTGATATTTTGACTTCATCTTTTCCAATTTGTATCCCTTTGATCTCCTTTTGTTGTCGAATTGCTCTGGCTAGGACTTCAAGTACAATGTTGAATAGGTATGGAGAAAGTGGACAGCCTTGTCTAGTCCCTGATTTTAGAGGGATTGCTTCAAGCTTCTCACCATTTACTTTGATGTTGGCTACTGGTTTGCTGTAGATTGCTTTTATCATGTTTAGGTATGGGCCTTGAATTCCTGATCTTTCCAAGACTTTTATCATGAATGGGTGTTGGATCTTGTCAAATGCTTTTTCCGCATCTAACGAGATGACCATGTGGTTTTTGTCTTTGAGTTTGTTTATATACTGGATTACGTTGATGGATTTCCGTATATTGAACCATCCCTGCATCCCTGGGATGAAACCTACTTGGTCAGGATGGATGATTGTTTTGATGTGTTCTTGGATTCGGTTAGCAAGAACTTTATTGAGGATTTTTGCATCAATATTCATAAGGGATATTGGTCTGAAGTTTTCTATCTTTGTTGGGTCTTTTTGTGGTTTAGGTATCAGAGTAATTGTGGCTTCATAGAATGAGTTGGGTAGATTACCTTCTGTTTCTATTTTGTGGAATAGTTTGTGAAGAACTGGGATTAGATCTTCTTTGAAGGTCTGATAGAACTCTGCACTAAACCCATCTGGTCCTGGGCTTTTTTTAGTTGGGAGACTATTAATGACTGCTTCTATTTCTTTGGGGGATATAGGGCTGTTTAGATCATTAACCTGATCTTGATTCAACTTTGGTACCTGGTATCTGTCTAGGAACTTCTCCATTTCATCCAGGTTCTCCAGTTTTGTTGAGTATAGCCTTTGGTAGAAGGATCTGATGGTGTTTTGGATGTCTTCAGGATCTGTTGTTATGTCTCCTTTTTCATTTCTGATTTTGTTAATTAGGATGCTTTCCCTGTGCCCTCTAGTGAGTCTGGCTAAGGGTTTATCTATCTTGTTGATTTTCTCAAAGAACCAGCTCCTTGATTGGTTGATTCTTTGAATAGTTTTTCTTGTTTCCACTTGGTTGATTTCACCCCTGAGTTTGATTATTTCCTGCCGTCTACTCCTCTTGGGTGAATTTGCTTCCTTTTGTTCTAGTGCTTTTAGGTGTGTTGTCAAGCTGCTAATGTGTGCTCTCTCTAGTTTCCTTTTGGAGGCACTCAGAGCTATGAGTTTTCCTCTTAGAAATGCTTTCATTGCGTCCCATAAGTTTGGGTATGTTGTGGCTTCATTTTCATTGAACTCTAAAAAGTCCTTAATTTCTTTCTTTATTCCTTCCTTGACCAAGGTATCATTGAGAAGAGTGTTGTTCAGTTTCCACGTGAAGGTTGGCTTTCTATTATTTATTTTGTTATTGAAGATCAGCTTTAGTCCGTGGTGATCTGATAGGATGCATGGGACAATTTCAATATTTTTGTATCTGTTGAGGCCTGTTTTGTGACCAATTATGTGGTCAATTTTGGAGAAGGTGCCATGAGGTGCTGAGAAGAAGGTATATCCTTTTGTTTTAGGATAGAATGTTCTGTAGATATCTGCCAGATCCATTTGATTCATAATTTCTCTTAGTTTCTCTGTGTCCCTGTTTAGTTTCTGTTTCCATGATCTGTCCATTGGTGAAAGTGGTGTGTTGAAGTCTCCCAGTATTATTGTATGAGGTGCAATGTGTGCTTTGAGATTTACTAAAGTTTCTTTAATGAATGTGGCTGCCTTTGTATTTGGAGCATAGATATTCAGGATTGATATTTCCTCTTGGAGGATTTTACCTTTGATAAGTATGAAGTGTCCCTCCCTGTCTTTTTTAATGACTTTGGGTTGGAAGTCAATCTTATCAGATATTAGAATGGCTACTCCAGCTTGTTTCTTCATGCCATTTGCTTGGAAAATTGTTTTCCAGCCTTTCATTCTGAGGTAGTGTCTATCTTTTTCTCTGAGATGAGTTTCCTGTAAGCAGCAAAATGTTGGGTCTTGTTTGTGTAGCCAGTTTGTTAGTCTATGTCTTTTTATCGGGGAGTTGAGTCCACTGATATTAAGAGATATTAAGGAAAAGTAATTGTTGTTTCCTGTTATTTTTGTTGTTAAAGTTGGCATTCTGTTCTTGTGGCTGTCTTCTTTTAGGTTTGTTGAGGGATTACCTTCTTGTTGTTTCTAGGGCGTGGTTCCTGTCCTTGTATTGTTTTTTTTTCTGTTATTATCCTTTGAAGGGCTGGATTCGTGGAGAGATAATGTGTGAATTTGGTTTTGTCGTGGAATACTTTGGTTTCTCCATCTATGTTAATTGAGAGTTTGGCTGGGTATAGTAGCCTGGGCTGGAATTTGTGTTCTTTTAGTGTCTGTATAACATCCGTCCAGGATCTTCTGGCTTTCATAGTCTCTGGTGAAAAATCTGGTGTAATTCTGATAGGCTTGCCTTTATATGTTACTTGGCCTTTTTCTCTTACTGCTTTTAGTATTCTATCTTTATTTAGAGCATTTGTTGTTCTGATTATTATGTGTCGGGAGGTATTTCTTTTCTGGTCCAGTCTATTTGGAGTTCTGTAGGCTTCTTGTATGTTCATGGGCATCTCTTTCTTTAGATTTGGGAAGTTTTCTTCTATAATTTTGTTGAAGATGTTTGCTGGTCCTTTGAGTTGAAAATCTTCATTCTCATCCACTCCTATTATCCGTAGGTTTGGTCTTCTCATTGTGTCCTGTATTTCTTGGATGTTTTGAGTTAGGATCTTTTTGCATTTTACATTTTCCTTGATTGTTGTGCCGATGTTCTCTATGGAATCTTCTGCACCTGAGATTCTCTCTTCCATCTCTTGTATTCTGTTGCTGATGCTGGTATCTATGGTTCCAGATTTCTTTCCTAGGGTTTCTATCTCCAGTGTTGCCTCATTTTGGGTTTTCTTTATTGTGTCTACTTCCCTTTTTAGGTCTAGTATGGTTTTGTTCATTTCCATCATCTGTTTGGATGTGTTTTCCTGTTTTTCTTTAAGGACTTCTACCCGTTTGATTGTGTTATCCTGTTTTTCTTTAAGGACTTCTACCTGTTTGATTGTGTTATCCTGTTTTTCTTTAAGGACTTGTAACTCTTTAGCCATGTTCTCCTGTAATTCTTTAAGTGAGTTATTAAAGTCCTTCTTGATGTCCTCTACCATCATCATGAGATATGCTTTTAGATCCGTGTCTAGCTTTTCCGGTGTGTTGGGGTGCCCTGGACTGGGCGAAGTGGGGGTGCTGGGTTCTGATGATGGTGAGTGGTCTTGGTTTCTGTTAGTAAGATTATTACGTTTATCTTTCGCCATCTGGTAATCTCTGGGGTTAGTTGTTATTGTTGTCACTGTTTAAAGATTGGAGCAGAAGTTGTGTTCCACTCACCAGCAGCCTCAAAATCCTGCAGCGGGGGTCGTGGGTAGCTGGTGGTACCCTGGTGCTGGTCCAGCCGGAAGAGGCCTGTGGTCCTACTCAGGAAGAGGCCTGTGGTCCTACTCAGGCCGGTTTTCTGCTTCCCTAACTAATGCAGTCTCTGGTCCTGCGTGCATTTGGCTTGGAGCAGAAGCTGTGTTCCACTCACCAGAAGTCTTAAGATCCTGTGGCGGGTGTTGTGGGTAGCTGGTGAGTGTCAGCCGACCCTGCGCCCTAGCTACCCCGGTGCTTTTCTGACCGGAAGAGGCTTGTGGCCCTACGTAGGCCGGATTTCTGCCTCCCCAACCAAAGCAGTCTCAGGTCCCGCGTGATTGGACTGGAGCAGAAGCTGTTTTCCACTCACCAGCAGTCCCAAAATCCTGTGGCGGGGGTCGTGGGTAGCTGGCGGGTGTCAGGCAACCCTGCGCTCAAGCTACTCTGGCGCTGATCTGGCTGGATGAGGCCTGTGGCCCTACTCAGGCCGGTTTCTGCTTCCCTAACTCAACAGGATAACTTCTTAATAGCATTAAATATAAAATATGAGTTGAAATCTCCATGGCATAATCTTGTCTTGTATTTTGTTTGAATTAGGATCCAGAGAAGGTCTGCACATTTGAATAGATTTTCTTATCTTAAAAAAAAATGTCTCTTCTAATCCATAGTCTTCCTGTCATTTTGTTAGCTTATAATTTCATTATTGAGGAAACTGTTTATTTTTTATATCTTTTAAAAATTTTAACGGATTTTCAAGGCAAGGTTCCTCTGTGTAGCCTTGGCTGTCCTGGAACTCACTCTGCAGACCAGGCTGGCTCTGAACTCAGAGATCCACCTGCCTCTGCCTCCCAAGTGCTGGAACCAGGGTAGTGTGCTACCACCACCTGGAAACTAATTATAAATTACATGGAGTTTGCTGCAGTATTGATTCTGTTGATTGCATCTTGTGGCACAATATGAGATATTCCTGTATGTTGACTACTGGGTTTAGTTCACGGACCAGATTCAAGTTTGAATTTCTGTTCTCCTTTCCATGACTGCTTCACAGGCAGTATAATGTTGTCCCAGTAGGAGGCAAATGGTGTTTGACTATCTTTTCGTGGTAACAATCAATGGTATGTAATGGCTAAGGCATAAACACTGATAGAGTATGCAGGGCCTTCCATTGCTATCTATAGTATATTAGGGACAGAATTTACTATCTGAACTTAATGAAAAAAAAAAACTCAAGAAATCTTACAAACCAATGCTTTTTATACCTTGGGCAACAAACATCACTAGCTTATTGTCCTCATCAGAAGGAAGACGATATAAAGTCTGGCATCCAGGGAAGAGTTTAGAAACTCCAAAGAGATAGGACCATGTAACCCACAGCATGAATAGAATTTAATAGAATTAATAGAGATAGAATTCAGGATGGACACAGATTATAGTTAGGAGAAAATGGCATTGCCACATCAAATAGAAACATGCTCTCAAAAAGGCAAAACAGAATACGAGCTGAACAAGAGAAAAGGATGGGAGGTATACAAAAGCTAAAGCCATAATTTTAGACATGAGCATATATCAAATGGAACATATCAGATTAGAGACAGTAAAAGGCACGGTTAATACATATGAAGATGTAATAACAAACTACTCAGGATAAAGTACAGAGAATGAAGACTGGGGACAAAAGTATGGCACATCAGCAGGCTGTGGGGCAATATCAAACCATGTGTGGGATGTGTCACTGGGGTGGTAAATGGGCAGAGACACCAGGGAAACATTTGAAAAAATAATGGCTGGAAAAAATTGTAATTGTCTTTCCAGGGCCTGAAAGTATTTTTTATATTGGATTGACCAACTCTGTAGACAATGAGTACAGTCTCATAATGAGCAGAGATGAAGCCTTCGTCCATACAGCAACACCTTTAAGTCTCTTGTGCATTTTAATACAATGTATAGTGTTCTTTCCCCTTTGGAACCACCCCTGAACATTTTAGATTTCTTTCTTTCTGTTTTCCCCTTCTTCTGTTTGGCCTTAAAGTAGTGTCCATTCTTCTTTTAATAAAACATTCATTTAATTTTTATTTTATGCGTTTGGGTGTTTTGTCTGTATGCACACCTGCACCATTTGTTGGGTAGTACTTGTGGAGGCTGAATGAGGGCACTGGATCGCCAGGAGCAGTCACAGACAGTTGTGAGCTGCCATATAGGTGTTGAGAATGGAACCTGGAACCTCTGGGAGAGCAGTCACTGCTCTTAGCATCTAAGCCATCCATCCTTCCAGTCCCCTGGTGACCATTTTAAAGTGAATACATTTCCTACACCAAATATATTCAACATGGCCCTGGCTGTTGGAGGAAGTTCTATACCAATTTCTGAGCTGCCTCTGAGCTCTAGGCTCCTATTCATATGCATATCTACCCCCTAGTTCCCAACAGTTACAAGACTGTCTGTAGTCTTGTAACTCAATTCATCTTAAAGGCTAATCCTTTTCAATGAATTCTACAGGAGTCAATGGATTAATGGACAATATTACCAGGTTAGCATTTATATTAAAAAGGTTTTTAGAATCATGTTGTAATTTTCATCCCCACCTCCTCAGGCCCAGTCACAATTTTATTCCTTTACCAACCACTTCTCTATTGGTACTTCAAATCATTTTGTGCTAAGTACTAGGGCAGAATGAATAAGTTGTATCTCTTGCCTTGTCTGCAGCACAGCAGAGCAGAGCAGAGTGGAAAGAGACTTACAGAGAAATACAAATTGCTACGTCACAGGGCAGCATGGGGTATGTGAACAGAGGTAATGATACCCAGTGAGGGATTTGGCAGTGGGATGGTCAGAAATTTACAAGTGGAACACAGGGACGAGGCAAAGGAGACAGCAGGCAAGTGGAGAATAGGTGAACCACAGGGATAACAAGATAAGGTGTCATTTGATTGCCTTTAGTGTCTTCCAACATACGTACAACTCTGTGCATCCTGTTTCACTGGATTCACACATATGCATAAACCTTTTATTTTTATTTTATTTTATTTTATTTTATTTTATTTTATTTTATTTTTTTGAGACAGGATTTATCTGTGTAGCCCTGGCTGTCCTGGAACTCACTCTGTAGACCAGGCTGGCCTCGAACTCAGAAATCTGCTTGCTTCTGCCTCTGCCTCCCAAGTGCTGGGATTAAAGGAGTGTGCCACCACTGGCATATGAGTATTTTGAGGTTTTGTGGTGTGGTCGCAGGACATCTCATGGGAATTGTAGCTTAACCATGTAGGTCCAGGGAATTGAACTCAAGCCTTTAGGTTTGGCAGCAATCACCTCTAATCACTAAGAAATCTCATGAGTTCTAAATGAATGTTTTTATAAGGCCTTATTTATAGGTCTAGTAACTGAGGCTGGTGTGTGTGTGTGTGTGTGTGTGTGTGTGTGTGTGTGTGTGTGTATCCATATCTTTCCCATGTTGTCTAAAATATCAGAGATTGGATTTGGAGCAAGGCCTACATATTTCAAAGCCCATTCTCTCTTTTAAATTATTGGAAAAAACCTTACATTTAGAGTGAGATGAAGAAGGAATTGGAGGAGGATCTGTAAAGGCGTGACTTGGGAGGGGACTTAATGAGCTAACTGCATAGGGACTCTTCTTTATCTACTTTCAAGACCTGAACCCTAACCACCAAACCAGAGGGATCCTCGCTCTCTTCTCAGCCACTGAACACCCAATTTACACCTTACATGTGTTTATATTTTGTCTTTTCCTTAACCAAAGGATTTTTAAAAAGCTATCTACAACTTAATTATTTCATATACCACAAAACCGTACTGGCTGGTTTTGTGTCAACTTGACACAAGCTGGAGTTATCACAGAGAAAGGAGCTTCAGTTGAGGAAATGCCTCCATGAGATCCAGCTGTAAGGCATTTTCTCAATTAGTGATCAAGGGAGGGGGGGTCCCTTATGGTTGGTGCCATCTCTGGGCTGGTAGTCTTGGGTTTTATAAGAAAGCAAGCTGAGCAAGCCAGGAGAAGAAAGCCAGTAAGTAACATCCCTCCATGACCTCTTCCTGACCTGCTTGAGTTCCAGCCTGGCATCCTTTGGTGATCAACAGCAATGTGGAAAGTGTAAGCTGAATAAACCCTTTCCTCCCCAACTTGCTTCTTGGTCATGATGCTTGTGCAGGAATAGAAACCTGACTAAGACATACACACTGTGAAATAGTCACCATGATCAAGGTCCTGGAAGTGTAAGCTGAAATTACCCCTTTCTTCTCCAAGGGTTGCTTTTGGCCATGATGTTTTTATCACAGCAATAGAAATTGTAACTGAGACAGTAGATTAAAGCAGGGAATCTCTTCTATTGGCCTTGTACATCTCTGATGATACTCTTAGCTATGTGATTGGTGAGGGGAAGGTATCTGCACATTTCAAAGAATTTACCTAATGGTCACAAAGATGTTAGCTCACATACAAAACTGGCTATTAAGAGGGATTAAGGTTATCCAAATAATTTGGTTCTGGACTTGTAACCTTCCAAAGTTTCTGCAGTCACTGAGGTGCTAACCAGTTAACCAGCCTTATAGAAGGTTCAATGGAATGCATAGCTATTTTCAGAGATCTTTTGTCCACAGTATTCTTTCTGAGCTTTGGTTTCTTCTACAACATAGAATTGTTAAGAGAGTAAAATGAAAGAATAAAGTTAAGAGTGTGCTATGAGTTACAGATCCCAGTGCCAAAGTAGTGCAGGGATGAGTTTGATTCCCACAGAGCCATTTAGGTTGTCAAGCTATGGTCCTTTCAATGCTTCTCAATTCTGTCACCAGGTGGCAGCAGAGTCCCACCTTTGCTCTTGTCTTTAGTGGTGACTTGAAAGCAAAGACACTGGAAAAGGGTTGTTAGGTATCTTAACTCCTGACTTCTTTTTTTTTTTTTTGAATTAATTTTTTTATTAGGTATTTTCCTCATTTACATTTCCAATGCTACCCAAAAGGTCCCCAATACCCTCCCCCCCCACTCCCCTATCCACCCACTCCCACATTTTGGCCCTGGCGTTCCCCTGTACTGGGGCATATAAAGTTGGCGTGTCCAATGGGCCTCTCTTTCCAGTGATGGCCGACTAGGCCATCTTTCGATACAAATGCAGCTAGAGTCAAGAGCTCCGGGGTACTGGTTAGTTCATCATGTTGTTCCAACTATACGGTTGTAGATCCCTTTAGCTCCTTGGGTACTTTCTCTAGCTCCTCCATTGGGAGCCCTGTGATACATCCAATAGCTGACTGTGAGAATCCACTCCTGTGTTTGCCAGGCCCCTGCATAGTCTCACAAGAGACAGCTATATCTGGGTCCTTTCAGCAAAATCTTGCTAGTGTGTGCAATGGTGTCAGCGTTTGGAAGCTGATTATGGGGTGATTCTCTACCTAGACTCAGAATACTTTCTCTACTATTAAAATGTAAAAACAAAGGAATTAATTCTTCCAAGTTTAAGTAATCAGTTCACTCAGTAGTTAAGGCTTTGTTGGGCATGGTAGTACACGCCACCCTGAAGGCTGAGACTGTAACTCCATGTTCTAGGCCTGCTTGGGCTACATAGTGAGCTCTAGGTCAGTTCAGGATACACAGTGATATTTATCACTAAACTAACCAACTAACCAACTAACTAACCAACTAACTAAAATTCCAACCAGATTCTTTCTTGAGGAACTGCTCATTTAAATTAGGCTTTTAAGGTAGTTTAGGAGAGGGTATGTTGAAGTAGTTTTGATTTTTACCACTGAAGATGATTTTGAGGACTGTGTGAGCCATAAGAAAATGGGAGTGGTCTCTGTCATAACCACTGGTTAGATAAGAGGGGTCACTTCGCTAGGTAAGGAGGTACTAAGTGTCTGAAAGGCAAATAAGGAATAAATAAGACCATTGCAGTGGAAAGATTGCAGCAGCTGCTCCAGGAAAGTGTGTGCTGCTTCAGAACTCCAGGATTCGGTGTTCGCCTCTCTATTCTGATGCCTTCCCTTTGGAGGCACCTGCTCAGATAAAGCCATTGTCAGAATACAAAAGGCAGTAAAAATGAAGGAAGCGACTGTGAATATTTGCTATTGACAATTCATTCAAGATTGAATAGGACTCAAATAAAAGAACATAGACTTCAGAATCCAACAGATGCTGACTTAAAGTCAAACCCACTTACTTCTCGTCATCTTTCACGGGTTTAATTGTCTGGTTTATGTAATGGAGATGACAAAATCCACCCTTGGAGCTGGCAATGTCTGAACAGGTTAGTTAGCCTTTCTGAACCTCAGTTATGCTGTCTGTGTAATGTCAGTACAAATAAGTAAAAGGTGCTATTGTCAAGGACTAGGTGAAATATTAGGACCTATTTGTAATGTTAAAACCAAGGTAAAATGTTAAGGCCTGGGTAACATTGGCTAGCCTGCCATTATAAGGAAACTTTTTCATATATTTCTGCTGTTATCAGGAAACCTTGTAATGCCAAAATTGATTATATTCTGTTATGTTCTGCACCCTTGGAAACCAAACATGATAGAAGTCAGCAGAACTGTTTTGTATAGTTACCCATAATAAGCTTGGACACGAACCAACTATCCACTGTTTAGTTTGATCCCCCTTTCAAAACCAGTTAAGTGTAGGAGCATGGGATAATTTATGAAGGTTCTCAATTCTATTCCTTTGATCAATGTCTCTGTTTTTATACAAGTACCATTCTGTTTTTATTACCATGGCACTATATTATAATTTAAAATCCGGAATGACGATACTATCAGCAGTGTTTTCCTTGTTCAGTATAATTTTGGTTATTGCGTACCTTTTGTATTTTATATGATTTCCCCCCCTATTTCTTTTTTTTTTTGGTTTTTTGTTTTTTCGAGACAGGGTTTCTCTGTATAGCCCTGGCTGTCCTGGAACTCACTTTGTAGACCAGGCTGGCCTCAAACTCAGAAATCCGCCTGCCTCTGCCTCCCGAGTGCTGGGATTAAAGGCGTGCGCCACCACGCCCGGCTCCCCCCTATTTCTGTGAAGCATTGAATTGGGATTTTGATGAGGAATGTGGTCAATCTTTAGGTTACTCTTGGCATGATATTTATTTTCCCAGAGTTAATCTTGACAGTCCATGAGCATGGAAGGTCTTCCCAGCAGTATCTTCTGCAAAGTCTTTCCTTTGTGTCTTAAGGTTTTCATTGCACAGGTTTTTACTTCCTTAGCTAGAGGTATTGTAAGATATATTTGTTTTGCAGCTATTGTGAATGAGGTTGCTTCTCTAATTTTTTCTTGCTTTATTTGTCACTGGTATATATGAAGGGACTTACTGATTTTTGCTTGTTAATTTTGTTCCTGCTGCTTTGCTGAGTATGTTCATCAGTTGCAGGAGTTTTCTGATTGCTTTTTAAAAACCTTTTATATATAGAATCATGTCACCTTCAAATAATGATTATTTTACCCCCCTTTCCTATTTACACCCTCTTTACCTTTCTCATTTGTTTTATTCCTCTAGCTAAGTCTTTAAGCACAATACTGAACAGAAGTGGGGAGAGCAAATAACCTTGTCTTACTTCTGACTTGGTGAGAAATACTTCAAATTTCTTTCAATTTAACATGACGTTGGCTATATGTTTGTTTTATATTGCCTTTGCTATGTTGAGATATGCCCACTGTACCCTTGGAATCGCCAGGACTTTTATCATGAAGGAATGTTGGATTCTGTAGTTTCTGTCCTGGAATCAATTTATGTGGTCAATTACATTGATTGATTTTCATGTGTTAGAACATTCCTGCAATTTTGGGGTGAAGGTGACTTGCATGTGCCAAATACTCTTGTGTATATGTTCTTGATTTCAATCTGCAAGGGTTTTAGTGTCTCTGTTCACTATGGAAATTGGCCTCAGTTATTCCTTTTATTGTCTCTTTATTTGTTTTTGGTAATGCTTTTTATCTGGTTTTGGGTAATTTTTGCTTTGCCTTACCCAATTTGAAAAGTATTTTTTCTTTCCTGTTATGGAATAATTGAGGGGTGTTGGTGTTAGTTCTGCTTTGAAGATTATGTATATGTGTTTTTGATAGCCTGTTTTATGTTTTTTTCTCCACTCTTAGAAGCAACACCACAAAAATTCTGTTCCATGGACAAAGACAAGGGTGTGGGTGTGGGTATTAAGTTTCCTGCTTAGGGCTCCAAAACAAGTCTATGAAGAATTCGGATAAAAATGACAGATTCATGGATTCAAAAGGATCTTTTTTTTCAAAAGGATCTCAATAGTCCCCCTTCCTGCCAACAATAGATACAATTACACTGTAGTTCTGAAATAATAAGATTATGAGTTACTTTTCTCATTGCTGTGGTTAATAGCTGACAAAAACATTTAAAGAAAAGATGATTTATTTTGTCTCCTAGATTGAGTGTAAAGTTTGTCATGGTGAAGAAGTACACACACACACACACACACACAAGCACATGTGCACCCACCTGCACATGCAGAGAAAGTGTGTGAGAAAGAGACAGAGAAACAGATAGAAACACACAGACACACAGAGTGTAAGAAAGAGATTGAGTCAGAGACAGACAGACACTCATCCACATGTACACACACAGTGTGTATATGAGAGACAGACACACAGAGAGAAACACACACATGCAGAGAGAGAGAGAGAGAGAGAGAGAGAGAGAGAGAGAGAGAGAGAGAGAGAGAGAGAGAGAGAGAGAGAGAGAGAGAAGAGAAGAGAAGAGAAGAGAAGAGAAGAGAAGAGAAGAGAAGAGAAGAGAAGAGAAGAGAAGAGAAGAGAAGAGAAGAGAAGAGAAGAGAAGAGAAGAGAAGAGAAGAGAAGAGATGCTCAGTCTAGGATGCTAGCCCATCAGTGTATCCCACATTCACTATGTGTTTTCTCATTCAGTTAAACCTTTCCAGAAATGCCCTCATAAACACACACTGATGTATGTTTTCATTTCAATTCTCAATCTAAACAAGTTGGCGATATTAACAACAGTGGGCAAGTTAATATTTCATGTGGCTTCTCAGAAGGATGAGAAAGTCTGTGAGATCCATCCAGTGCTTTCTGTTCTTTGCTATATGAGAAACTAAGGTCTCTTTACAATTATTGTAGGACTAGGTCCTGCTGAATTTTTGTCTTATAAGCCATATTTCAAATTCTTCCACTAATCTAGGTACCCAACATTTCTCTTAGGCTCTGAACCCACACCCAATATTTAATTCTGAAAGACCTGGGTTCATAATTTCCAGCAGGAGTGCAGAAGTACAGTTTTTTTTTCTAACTCTAGGGACTGTGGGCCTGCTTTCTAGAAGATGTATGGATGAGGAGTGGCTTTGCCTAGAAATGGTCACGTGTTCCATGGATCTCTCAGGCTTGACTTCACTTAATGTGTCTGGCTAAACATTCAGGAGCTTGATGCTGACATTCTTTTCATGTGTATAAAAAGCATGGCCATTTTACTATAAGAGTAATGTGTACCATCTGGACATCAATTCCCCTTGAAGTTATTTATCTGAACAGACTGGCAGGTCACATATACCCCATGTTACTATTGCTAGCAGACAGGAATGCTGGTCAGGGCCAGTCAGGATACTAGGTTTTAATCCCATTTTTGCAAATTTACCCAAATGCATAATTGTTCTGACTGACCATTGGTTTCCTGTAGGATCTGAAGATGTAGGTCCTAGTGAGAAGACTTTATCCTACTTTCCCCTTCAATTCCTACCCTTGTAATTGTCTGGATTATGGGCATTCTTCTTTTATATAGCTCATTCTTCCAAATTAGATGCTAGATTTACCTCTGCCTGACTCAGGGAAACATGCCTAACCAGCAGTTTCTTTATTTCTGAAGTGGAGTGGGTTCATTTACCTTCAATATCATTGTTAGGATTGATTGAGATACGAGTGGAGAGATAAGATGTGTGTTGTCCCTTTGCTCTCTGGAATTCACAAAGCAGCCAAGAGAACACTAGCCCCACATCATTCCTGCTTAACTTCCATTCATCCTCTGCATCTTCCAGAAAGACTCTCCACTTCTTAGATAAAAATAATTGAAGTGGAAAATTTTGGTTTCTTTGGAGAGTCACATGTATCATATGATGTTTTTCTAAAACTGTCTTATGAGAGAATATTGCTGTTGAAGCAGATTTGTGGGAGGATGTTTTGTTGAAAACAGACACATGATATTTTTCTGGAAGCTACTTTAAAAAAAGACATGTACTGTTTTGCTAGAGTGGATGCTTGAGAGAACACATGATGTTTAATAAGAGTATAAATATAACCCAACAGATAATAGATGATCCTGTGTGGTATTGGTTCGCCTTGCCACTCTTTGCAGGTTATTTTTTTGTGACTTTGTAGACAGAAACACACCAAAAACAAAACAAAACAAAACAAAACAAAACAAAACAAAACAAAAAAAACCCTTCTGGTGGTGTTTTGGTAGCTTCTTGCCACTTCTGCAGATTAGGGCCAATTGGCAGAGCCTCATAGTTTCTTCTGGATTAAACTGCTGTTGCTGATTCATATGGTGTTTGGGAGTGGATGGAGGTACTTTTGCTGATTCATGTGAACTAAACTACTGATATCCTGACAATGCAGATTGGATTCGACTGAAATTCTATTCTAAACAGGTCCACATCCTCCTTTGCCTTATTACCCTTTTCTTTCCAGTAACACTGGTGGGTGGAGAGCTAGAAGGGAGGTTAAAGCCTTTAAGTACACTTATTAAAGTAGGTTTAAAAATATAAGCCTACAGAAAATTCTTGAAAAATATATTTGTGATATACTTTTTCTATTATATCTTTGTTCACTTTACCTATGTTCTCCTCTGTTTCCTCCTCTTCTGCCATTGTCTCATCCCCCCCTCCTTCTCTACTCTTTCTTCCCTTCTCTTCCTCAAAGTCCTTCTGCTTCTTATTCTGCAGTACCAGGGATCAAGCCTTAAATATTCTAAACAGCTATTCTACCACCGAGCTATAACCCCAAAATTTCAGTTTATTTTTTTCCATATTTTTTTAAAAAGCTATAATTTATGATAGACCTTAAATCAATGAGAACATAGTTTATGCCTCCCTTGATGCCTGTTGCATTTCAGCACATAGTAGATGTTTATTAAGCATTTTATTTGATTGAATGGATGGATAGATGATTCGCCCAAATCTTAAGCTAAATTTCTGATTTGCCTCTGTATGCCAAAACTTCTTATAGGCTTTGGATTCTTTGGTCTTAACTCCAGAACTTTTGTTTTTAGCATCATTGTTTCCTTGTTAAAGAAGAATTTCATTCTCTGAAAGAATAGAGCTCTCTTGTTTTTCACATTATAGAAAATCTAGTTTATCTCACAGAACTCTAATTGTATCATTCTTCTAGAGACCAGGTGTCCTGGAAGTCTTTTTATTTTAAAAGCTTTTTGCTTCAGGAATCTTCCAGCACAGCAAAATAGGTGCTTCTAGAGGATTTCCACTCAGTTCCAAGACATGTCAGTTAGCTATCTCTCATTACCAAATGGCATTCGAGCTATTGTGGTGGTTTGGATGAGAATGATTGATCCCCACAGGCTTTCATGTGTAGTTGCCAGTTGGTGAACTGTTTGGAAGGATCAAGGGGCGTGGCCTTGTTGAAGGAGGCATGTCACAGGGGTTGAGCTTTAAAGTTTCAAAAGCCCTTGCTAGGCCCAGTGTCTCTATTGCTGATCAGGATGTAACATTCTCTGCTACCGCAGCACCTGCTATGTGTTGCCACACTTTCCACCATGATGATCCTGGACTAACTTTCTGAAATTGTAAGCAAGCTTTCTTCTTTTTAAATTAAATTTAGAGTTGCCCTGGTCATGGTGTCTGTTCATAGCAATACAACAGAGACTAAGACAGCCCAAAAAGTCTACTTTGTTCCTAAATCCTCCTAGGAGGAAGAGTGGTTTTGTTTGTATTCCTGTCATCAAAAATGTTATAAGTGTTGGTATTTCAATAGCTTTTTAGCATCTACTCTGTCAGACACTAAGTCTTTATATTTAGGTCTACATACCACTTTCAAGCAAAGATTTGTTATCCTCATGTATGTATGTATTTATAAATATGTATAAACATAAAAGGATTTACTGGATTGATTTATAGGATTGGATATAATTCCAAATTATTTTGAGAAACTAATATCAAGATATTCTTTAGTTTCCAAAGCACTCTTTCTTTGCCTATTTCTATCTTATATTCATGGGTGGGGATGGTAAGAAGCTTCTATAGAAAGAATAACAACAAGGTCTCCATAAGTTTGGAGGCTAGCCTGAAAGAACAGTTTTAGCTATGTACAATAGAGAAATACACACAATAGTCTATCCCCAGGTTCTAGAGGTCCTGTTACCACTATCTACCATTTAGCTTTTCTCTCAGGAGAAACATCAACCCAACTACAAGTTTGATTTGAAGAGCACATAAATGGGGGAAAGATCTTCAGCTCACAAGAAACACTTACCTTCTGTCTCCCCCTTTATTTCATTCTTGACTTCATGCAGGAAATCCTGGACATAGCTATTCTGAAACACTATTTTTTTTTTGTCTCTTCTGTAGTACCCTTGTTTGTGCATAAGTGCAAATTAACTCCACCTTTGGTATTAACTTTGCATTTACACGGTCTGAATTTTCTCCTAGGCAGCTTTCAGTCTGGCCAAAAGGAAGGGAAGCTTTCAGAATTTTTTGTTAATCTTATAAGTGAATACAGCCATTGTAGAAAACAGTGTATATGTTCCTCTAAATGTCAGAGCCGGGTTTCATGGCATAGTCCTTAATCTCAGCCTGGCACCTGCTTCTCAGTGGCCAAAAAAGGGAAATATTTACTGACAGGAAGGAAAATACCAAGCGATCAAACTTTCTCCTTGGCAATTGGGACAGCCCCCAGCAACAGAGCTTGAGGTAAACTTAGCCACAAGCTCAGAGTTCCAAGTGTCACTCACTGACTCCTTTGGCCGTACGCTAATCCAAGCTAGGAAGTAACAGGAAAGTTCAGAACTTTCTCTATACTCCATTCCATGGTCGTGTGAAGGGACAGATCAGAGCAGGACTCTCTTGGGTTTTGGCAGGCTTTCTGCTTTCCTTGCCCAAACTTGGCTGCTCTCCTGATGGATTCTTATTGTTAGCCTTCTTTGCACACACCCAGACATTCAGGGCCTGTCAGAGCCAGTGTGAACCAAGGATACCCTAGTCTAGCTCTCAGATGGTTCTTCTCTTGCTGTCTTTTTTTTTTAATTACGTATTTTCCTCAATTACATTTCCAATGCTATCCCAAAAGTCCCCCATACCCCCCCCCCACTTCCCTATCCACCCATTCCCATTCTTTTGGCCCTGGCATTCCCCTGTATTGGGGCATATAAAGTTTGCAAGTCCAATGGGCCTCTCTTTCCAGTGATGGCCGACTAGGCCCTCTCTTTCGATACATATGCAGCTAGAGACAAGAGCTCCGGGGTACTGGTTAGTTCATCATGTTGTTCCAACTATAGGGCTGTCTTAATGGAGGGCCCTTTGAAAAATTTAAGAGCATGGTGTGGTGGCTCAGGACAAAACTGAAGCAGGTCTATTGCCATGAGTTAGAGGACAGCTTGATTACAGGATGAGCTCTTGTCTCCCAAGCTTTCTTTTTCTTTACTCCTTTTTAGTGTTAAAAGATAAACACCAGACAGTCATAAACAGTTACAGCATTAGTAACTTCTGTTTTATGAAAGTTTATGGGACATTTAAAAGAAAAGTAAAGGAAGCAGATAAATAAACCACTCTTACTGTGGAACCAGGGGGAGTCAGGTTGAGGAGACAGTAGGAGTGTGGGTCACACAAGGGAACATTGGTGTTTGTTTGGGGTATTCCCTGCTTTTAGTAACTTGAGTAGTGTTGGGTAACAATGAAACTAGGGTTGGTATTTCTTTACTATGCAAATAAGGGATTACATTGTATATTAATTACAGAACTCAGTGGGGAGAGGTAGAATGGGTAAGGAGAGACTCAACCATTTGTTTGCTAAGGCGTCAGAGTCTTGTGCTTTCAGGATTCTAACCTGCCAACCCATATTAGGAGGCCATCACATTTTACTTACCTTGGGTGCCTTGTAGTGCTTTCATGGTTTATTCACCCCCACATAGCAAATAATAGAAATTCTGATAAGAATTGGAAAAGAATGAAAGGAAGGAGGAAGGGAGAAGGCCATGATAGAGTCCAAGAAGGGAAAGAAATAATCACAGGTATTAGGAGAATATTTATTCAAAAGAACACATGCTTACATTTGTATATGACACACATAGGCTGCAGTTAAATCTAATAAGTATCAGGGAGGTTTACCTAGGGAAATGGTAAAGCTTGTGTGAATTAGTAGAAGTCTCTGAGCTAACAGATGTTTAAACAAAAGGTCAATTATCTTGTTGTAAATAATCTAGCTGATGGTCTTATTTAGTGAATATTCTTGAATAATGTTTAAGTACTGAGATAGATGATAATTTTCTGGAATGCTGGAGTTAATTATAATGCCACTGTTGATAATAATCTCCCAGTTTACAAAGTTATAACAAACCCCTGCTTAATATACATAAAGCCATCAGGATAAAAGGCCGTTTTGTAATGAAATCTCTATCGACACAGAACATTCATTAGATAAAATGATCTCTGCTATAATTGGAGTGCTATTGAATCAATGACTAGTTTTCCTAGTCTTAATAGCATTGCAAGTAAAAGAAATGGAGCATTATAACAATTTCAGAGTCTGATACAGACAGGGAAATTAATTATAACTATAGTGTTCAGTATACATGTTAAAACAAGCTTTCAATTTTAATCCAGATATAATTAATTAATAATTTATGGTAGGATGCTTTTTGATTTATCTAATTAATTGACTAGTTATGTGATTGAAAGTTATAGCTTCACATGTGAAAGTTGAATTTCTTTGATGCAAAGGAGGCATGCTATGGGTTTTTCCTGCCTGCAGCACAACTAATAACTTTCTAGCTATTCCAGCGAATAACATGAATTTTGTACCCCAGACATCTCTGCTGTCCTTACATGCTCTCTCATTTTTGTTCTCTACCTCAGTAATGATGTCTAGGTTGTTTAAGTTATTATTCTTCCAAAGGAAAAAAAGGAAAGGGTAGGGATAAATATCTGTATGTTCTATGGCTGAATGGAATAGACATGCTTAACTTAAAGCAAAACTGGGCCCAAAGATATTATGTGTTTAACTCTGGCTTCCTCTGCACCTTGCCCTATTCCATACTATTTCTTCTCTTTCTTTCATAACAGAAGGGCTTTGGTTTTGCTTACCAGTTTCTATATGCCTGTTGGTATGTGAGCCAGTTTTAATGATCCTTTGGATTCATCTGTGTGCATAGTAGACATGGCAATATTTTCATAACTCTCCTGAGGGTCACCACACCAACAGTGGTGAATAAGCATCATTAGATCCTTCTGGAAGTTTTTGTTGAGAAATCCGTAAAAGAGAGGGTTTATGCATGTAGAAACCATAGCAACCAAGTGGCAAACTACAAATACCAGGTCGTGGTGGCAGCTCATCAGCATCTCATGATACCAGTCGAAGATGACATTGAAAATGTTCAAGGGCAACCAGCAGGCTCCAAAAGTCACTACGATGGAAATCAACATCACATTTACCCTCTTGTTCTCATTGAGACGGCTCTTATTTTCCTTCCTCCTGTCCACCTGCTTAGTTCTTTTTCGGAGGCAGAGAACAATCTTCAGGTAGCAGATAAGAATGAAACCCAGAGGGACAAAATACTGGAGCATAAATAATGATGTGGAAAAGAGAAGTTGGTTCAGTTTAGAAGGCCAAATCTCCACACAAGCTACCTGGTGGGTGTAGATTTCAGTAGGGAGAGAGAGATTATGAAAGGGCTCATTGGTGAGGTGATAGGACAGGAATAAGGGAATAGACAATGTCAGAGAAATGAGCCAAATCAAGATGATGCCCCAATAGGCATGAGCTACTCTGGGTTTCCAGCCACGGGGGTTCACAATCAGCTGATATCGTTCAATAGCAATCAACACAAGGGAGAATATGGACACAGAGACTGAGACACTTTGCACATAGGAAGTGAGTTTACACATAGTGTTCCCAAATACCCAGTGGTCCATCAGAGTGTAGATGACCGTAAAAGGTATGCACATGACACACACCAAGATGTCAGAGAGGGACAGGTTGGCAATCAGTATGTTGGTAACATTTTGAGCTTCTCTCTGTTTCTTAAAGATGATGATGATAAGAGAGAGGTTTCCAAAAATGCCCATGATTAGGATCACAGTATATGCTATGAGTAGCAAGAGAATGGCTAGAAAAGGGGGTTGGCAGGATTCAAAGTAGAAAAATGCAGAGTTGTTGCTCTTGCCACTGGTTTTATTAGGTGTTGTCCGGTTGGTGAGCACTTCCATTATGTCAGGATTTTAATTAGAGATTTTCTAAGCTTCCGTGTATCCTCAGTGGATGTTTGGCCATTGGTTCTTGAGGGGACTCCTGGCTCTTCAACTCTCAACATACAATTAATGAGTTAAATGTTTATGATCTCTGTCTGTATCTGATGGAAACACATAAATGACGTCAGCATGCTCTTGAGATCCTAAAAATCAAAAAGAATCCAGAATATTAGTAGAAGTTTTTTTTTCTTTTCTTTTCTTTTGTTTTTGAGAGAGAGAGAGTTCCATGTAACCCCAGCTTTCCTCAAACTCACTATGTACAAAATGATGTCCTTGAACTTCTGATCCTCCTTGCCTCTCCTTGCTGAGTACTGGGATTACAGGCATTCATCACCACACAAGGTTTTATGTAGCCTTGGGAATAGAACCTAGGACTTCATGCATGTTAGGCAAGCACTTTATCAACAGAGCTGGATCTCCAGCCCACAAAATCTTAACAATGGAGATGATTCTTAACAATATAGATAATTCTACAAATAGGACAATGCTCTTGAGAGAATGTGGACATAAGCAGATCGCTTACCTTGTTCTCTCTCTCTCTCTCTCCCTCTGTCCCTCTCTCTCTCAGTATTTTATTATTTCTATCAGTATAGGCTTCAGGAGCAGCAAATGAAGACTGTAACAACATCCTGGTGACTGTCTAAGGCAGTACAAATATATATTTCCATCCCCTTTAATTTCTGCCTACTTTAAGAATTATATGAATATGTAAACTCTTCATCCAATCGGCTGTGCAGATCACTAAGGTAGAGATTGTACTATGAGGGCCAGAAGGTTATGTTTGGATTTGTATCTGTCAAAGTTAGTGCTTATGTCCATTCCAAAACTCCTGGTTCTTATTCATGGTAACAATACAAAGAGATGAGACTTTGAGGAAATAAGCAGGCTTTAAACAATCTTTCCAGTCATGAATTAGGGACACATGAAGAGGGATGAGTGCTTTTGGATGCAGCTTAGTGGTAGAGTACTTACTTAACACAAGCAAGGCTTTGTGTCCCATCTCTTTCAAAGATCTGTACACCTCTTAACTTAAGCATCCATTAAGGATTTTGCTGCTTCTGTCTCCTTTGCATGTAAGGACTTAGTACTTGTCTCCTCTACAAAAGCATCATCCTGTGAAGCAGGCAGTGGTCCTCACTATGCTTGAAGTTGCCGGCACAGTGATGTTGGACTTACTAGTGAGCAAAACTACAAGAAATAAATATTTGTTGCTTATAAACTATCTAACATATTGTATTTCTAGCAGCATAATGGAATTGGATTAATTCAGGTTCCAAGCAGTTGTCCCGGAATTTTTGACACTGGAATACAACACTGTCTCCTACAAAGTTCATGTTTGAGAACCATGTGGTTAAGTTACAAAAAAAAATGCAAAAAAGTTTTATAATTTTTAAAGTGTGTTCATGAATTTGTGTTCTGACACTCTCATATCTACCATCACCCATTTATATGTAGCTTGCAGGCTGTAGATTGGATATACCCAGTGAAAGAATTACTGAAAATGATTTAAGCCAGATTCCTATCTGAAGAATAGGGGTAAATAATGTCTACCTGCTTGAGTTGTGACAATTAAGTAACAATGTGCAACTGAATTATTCTCTCATCCTCAACATATGGGAGAGAGTAGATGTTTAGTGTATGTGCTGTTAAAAACTGTCCTCTCCACTGCCCTGAGCTAGGTTAAA
Source organism: Mus caroli (assembly GCF_978045245.1). Lineage (NCBI taxonomy): Eukaryota > Metazoa > Chordata > Mammalia > Rodentia > Muridae > Mus > Mus caroli. The sequence continues at coordinate 42,231,295 of NW_028227274.1, read as the reverse complement.
GTCTTCAAGATGGGAGCTAGGATTACAGAACACAGGTGCTGTGGACTAGTTTATGCATTCTCTTTTTGTGTCTTCCTTTTCTGGGATGAAGTAAATGTTTGGTTTCTTCCTCAGCTTTTGGGAATCAAAGAAGGAATTAAATGCATAGACATCTACTATTTAGAATTAATTTTGTTTATAATCTTTTCCACCAATTCTTCCTTCCTACAGATTTCTTCTAATGTCCAGTGGATAAGGAGCCCTGGACCCATGGCTCAGCATAGTTTAGAGTGATCATATTCAGAGAAATTATTTATATCAGAAGACACCACAAAGCTAATGAATAAAGAATTAATGGTGAGATTTCTATCCTAAAGAGGACACATGGAAGGAGGGCAGAGAGGGAAGGATGTAAAAACCAACCCTCCTCATATTGGTTTATTCTTTAGGAATCTTGGAGGAAGAAACACAAATAACAGTGATAAAGGAGACTGAGCAATAGGAATGGAGGGCATGAACTTTTCTTTACAGCGTGAAATTACTTTGGCTTGCTCTTCCCTGAGTTCAAAGGCTTAGAAGATTGTTACTGGAAAGAAATAACCTCAAGAATGCTTTTTGCTTGTACAATAAACACCACAATGAAGAACACCATAAAAATACTCTGGTTGAATAGAACCAATGATAAACACAATATACTTTATAAAGACAGCCAAAAGAACTTATCAATGATGTGGTGACAAGGAAAAATAGCCATGTTTAAAAACATAAGGATTTCTACACATCTGAAGCTCACAGATATTGGCTGAAGGGACATTTCAAAGTATATTCAAGCTTTTTATGTCACTTGATAGACCAGAACTACAGATGAGAAATAGAAAGCTTTGATTTCTAACTAAAGAGTTTCTATCAAACAAAATTCACTTAGATAGGAAAAAGAAAGAAAAGGAGATGGGCAGTAACTGGGTATGCAGTTGGGTGTGCTAACATGGTATAGGGCTTCCTCACAGAGGTCATATCTGCTGCTAGCTCGTGCTCAACTTCTTCATCAGTCAAATTAAATTTAAAAATGGCTTCTTTATTATTTCATAATGGTCAATGAAATGGTATCTTAAGAACATTTCATAAACTGCTAAACAGTGTTCATTATTGTATTGTCTGCCACTTGGGTAGAATTTTTTGTGGGAAGGGGTGGGAATGTTCTAGTTCTGTCTAATTTACAGAAAAATCAAGTCTCAGAAAATCCAAGAAATTAGCTGGAGCTAAAGTTATCTTCTCTCTCTCTCTCTCTCTCTCTCTCTCTCTCTCTCTCTCTCTCTATCTCTCTGTCTCGTGTGTGTGTGTGTGTTCATATAACTGATTTTCTCTACAGTTTTTGTTGTCTGTTAGAAAAACACACTTCCTATGAATCCTGGGACTACAGCTGATAACAGCTTTCTCTTTACAGATGCATAGAACTTTACTGAGTCCCTAGCAAGTAAGCAAGGAGTAAATATCAGCAGCCTTTATCTGTTCTTTCTTGTTAATGTGTCCACAGAGGATGGGGGTACTTGCCATCCATCAACAGCAAGTACAAGGCTGTGAAGAAACCTCCCTACTCCTTTGTAGGTTGATTACTATTCAAGGGAAAGAATGGCTCTCAAGTCTATAAATTCCAAGAGAGGCTCAGAGCTCAGAAAAGTCAGAAAAGTGTTGGATGGACTTTATCTGGGAGGGACTCAGAGATGAATGCAAGAGGTGTATTACCCAAATGCTCTCTGCACAGCTCAAAGATTAGCAGGGAAATCCCTAAATATGGGCCTTAAATTGCACCGCGGGCTTTGCACTTTACTTAATTGGTAACTCTGAAGTTTCAGTCTGTAAATCCTTCTTGTCTGGAACTGAAGTCATAAAAAGATTCTTAGGATACAATTCTATTTTAGGAATGTTCATCTTGAATTGCTTGGTAGACATGCTGGAGATGTAAGATCTCAAATAAACGAGTGACTACTATTTAAATATATGGGTAGCACATGACAGAGGTAGGTAATCTCTAACCTTCAATTTGATTGTATCTTACTTATGAAGTGTCTACCTTGATGTGTTTCATTTATGTATTGTGGTATAATAATTTCATGTTAAATTAACTTAAAATATTTTGGATTTATATATTTTAAGATGAACAAAATAAGATAATTACTCTATGAAATTTTCAATGAGATTTTATTTACTTATTTTGATGTCTTTTTGTTATGTTGTGTTCTTTTTTAATTAACACAATTCTTATTGGAGGGAAGAAAGGTGAAGTAGGGTACAGACTTGGATTGTATTGTCCCTGATCATTCTTTTTTCTTATCACTAACACCTTCATTTTCTGTTCATCTGCCCATCTCTAATTTCTGTTTCCTCTTCCTTTAACTCTAGATACATTTTAGGAAAACAAAAAAACATATTTTACATTATTGAGAAATATAAAGAAACTCTAAACTCTTTGGCTTGAAAGTAATCCTTCTGTACTGCCCTCATTTGACCGACTTCACCATGAGCTCAGCTCAAATCTCCTGGCCTTCAGAGTTCTACATGCTTGCCACTATTTTCTTGTTATACTTTTCATTAAAATGTTCTATGTTTTCTATTCTTAGTTGTTCAAAATTGGCAGGAATATTCTGTAGCACACACACACACACACACACACACACACACACACACTCCTGAACTCACACTTTTTCCTTAATTTTCAAAGATCAAACCCCTCAAATTCTATCATCATGTTAATGCAAATAAAATCTTTAGTTGTTAGAGCATTAATGGTTTTTAAAGTACTGCACATTTATTAGTTCATTCACCAAGCAGTCATGTATCGACAAGGCAGGCTGTCTTATCCTGATCTTTACATTGTCTCATGCTTTCACTAGGAAAGGCACTTAATTTTTTATTTATGAACTATGATCCACTGACTTGTTCATAATCAATTAGAATTGTATATTCCATACCATATTATCAAGCCATATTTTTGTATATGTAGTCATTTAAATAAAAAAAACCAGTGAAATGAATAGTTCAACATAGACAAATACAATTAGAATCAATCCCTAAGAATGAAGATCTGCAGTGAGTATCCACAGTAAGTATCAAGAAACATGTCGTACTATTTCCTAGCTTTAATAAAAAGTACAATTGGCCTGACTAACATTATATAAACCTCTTTATTCCACTCCATTATTTGCTCTTTAAAAACTCAGTTGTATACCTATTATGGTGCATTCTAAAGCTATGGATTTGATTTTAAGATCACAGAAACAAGAATTCCATTGGTGCTATTAAACTTGGAAACAGAAGAATTCTAGTTTCTAATGATTTTATAATACTGAATATCAGCACAAAACGCATATCCGAAAACCCTATTTACAAGATTTATTTTTGACAAGTTTGTTTCCCAGTTTCTTACCTGTTAGAAATTTTCAGTCTGTTACTCTGCTTTCATCTTCCACGTGCTTGCTTTCTTCAGTGGTGCTATTCTTAAAGATGACTTCCCTGCAGAAGGATGTCACAATAACCCTCCCTCCAAGTTCCAATGCTTCTTTTCCTGTCCTGATGTATTTATCGTAGCTTCACTTCAGAAGCTATTCCCTGGAGTTGGAGTCACTATCCAGGCAGAGAAGTTGGAATTCTGTGATCCAGTGGGTGCTGAAGGCCACTGCAGAGCATGAAGGGAGGAGTCAGGACCTTGGCACCAGTGAAGCCTAGCTACAGCTGCTTAAGCGATGTGAAAAAAATGTCACAAATGCCACTCTCTAGTGTCTGCAGAGATGATAAAAGTCCGTCTGGAAAATCTGTAGCATTTTCTGGCATATATAGTGACACTTTTCGAACAAGAGTAGCTTTGTAAAATTCTTAAAGTTAATTTATAAGTCCCTGGAAAATTATTAGTATACATTAGTAGCTAGTTGTAGAAATTTTTCATTTACTCAATAGATGGATTTTATCTATATCGTGCCATAATTTATAACTAATAAAATGTTCTAAGAATTGAAATTAATATTGAATTTCTTAGAAAAAGATAAATTAAAAGGTTTTTTTTTTTTTTTTTTTTTTTTTTTTTTTTTTGCATCATGTAACCTTGACTGGCCTTGAAGTTTTGTAATTGAGGATGAGTTTGGGATCATGATCCTACTTCCACCTGCGGAAGACTGAGATTACAGGTGTGTACCACTATGGCAGATAGAAATGCAATTTTTATACATGACTTTGAAAATAACAATTGACTGACTATTGCTCTAAATGAAAGTAGACACTGAAAATGGTTTATACTTGAAATATCATTAGGAGACTATTCCTTATTCAAATTTTGGTTATTTAAAACACATGTCCCCTTCATCTGTTCACTCTGTTAGGCCAAACTGTGCTATTGATTATTTTAAGTCTAGGTTTAGTAGTCCTATTAAATGTCACAAGGAAATGTTATATCACTATAGAGGGCATAAGAAAAAATAAGTTAGATATGGACTATAATGGCTAATAGGTTTTATGACTCACAAATTTCTTTCTTAATTTTTTATCAGATTATTCTTTCCTGAAGATTGGTATTCTGTCCAAGTCTCAGTCTAATCTACATCAGATCCTAACAATGAGCCTTCTTAGCTACTAGGGAACTTACAGTATTTCACAAATAATACGTGGCCACTAGTATGCACAAAATATGATGCTTTGTTGATAGGCGAAACTACCAGTGAGAATTCTTGAAAAGAAGGTGCACCTGAAAGATTGATTGACTAGAACTCCAGTGATATGGAGAAGTTGGAATGTTGCAGATCCATATTCTAGTTACCTTATGTTGGGTTAATTCTAGCTTCCTGAATCCTTTGCCCACCTCTATGTCATACTAACTTCCTGTGACTAATAATTAACAACTGTTTGTAATCTATTGATTTAAAAGACCACTGTTTTCCACCAACCCAGAAGCTAAGAGTATTATAAGAGAGCATTCGAGTCTTATTGAAAAAGACAAAACCCCTCCTTTTTGTAACTGGCTATCTGATGTACCCATTAATGTGTTTTAAACTTGCCTTGATTTATGAATTTCTTTGTTCTGCCACTAAAAGACCTCATGAGACATCTTCCACATGGAAACATGAAACCAGGATAACCTAGTTCCATTTTTATGGGTCTCAGTACTCAAATTTGGCACTGGAGTAAACTACCTCTCATTTTCTTGTTTCTTTGAAGTGAGTGCCCCCTTTCTCTCTCTGTGTGAATGTTTATGTACAATGAGTAAACTAGGCAATAGGGAAGATGAGATGGATTTGCTGGCATTCTGTTCTTTGTAGCTTTAGGAACTACAGAGAGAGCCCAAGGTAGATCTGTGTTGAAGAGCCTCTCCTAGAACCCAAGACCTCAGAAATCTTGGGAATAGTTGGACAATGATGGGGAAGAAACAGAGGTAGAAAGAATGGAAGATACTCCTTAGATATAGTTAATACTGAGGAAGGGAGAACCCATCATTTGCCAGGTAGGAGAGGCTTAATAATACCTAGTATCGAGTAACCATCATAATCAGGGAGTACACCATTTCTAAACTGCTTGAATTAGGAGGTAGTTTTAAGCAAATTGGCTAGAGAATATGGAGGAAGATGGAATCAGTCCTAGCTCAGTGGAAGTAGAGAAACGGAACAATGCAACTACTCAGCTATCCTCAAGACAAAGGCTTGAATTTTGACTCAATAGGAGAGAAATTAATTTTCTTAACAGGTGAATATTTCATTGTGTAAATGTTCCACATCTCTATTATCTATTCTTCAGGAGTCAGAAATCTAGGTTGTTTCTGTTTTGTTTTTTTTTTTTTTTTTTTTTTTTTTTTTGGCTTTTATGAATAGAGATCAATGACCATGATGAGCAAGCATCTCTGTATTCAGATATAGTGTCCTTTGAGGATATGTCGAGGGTGGTACAGCTGGATCTTGCCGAAAATTGATTTTCATCTTTTTAAGGAATTCTTACATTGATTTCAGTAGTGGCTGTGTAAGTTTTTACTTCCATCAGCAATGAATAAGTATTCCTCTTTCCTCATATCCTCACCATCACAAGTGAGATCTGGGCTGTTCTGATTCCAGATGCCTTAAACAGAGCAATAGCTGGGTCACTGCCTAATCTCCATGCTGTTAGAATCTACCTCCCGCTGATAATCCTGAGTTACAACTTACTAAATTGTATATTTTTCTTTGGTTGCCCTGGACCCAGTTGGGCAGCTCTTTGGGCCTCGATCTCCTGGCTCTTTAACATGATGGCTATGTGTATCTGTCCTCCACTCTCCTCTGGCATGGTGTGTTCTTTCCTCCAGACCCTCCCTGCAGATCTCTCTCTTCCTCCCTTCTCTCTGCCCCCAGCCTGGGAATTCTAAAAGTCCCACCCCTGCCTGCTCTACCCAGCCATTGGTTGCTGGAATCTTTATTTACCAATCAGAACCAACTGGGGGCAGGGCCCCTCAGTGTCTTACATGCAGACACTTGTATAAGCAGTTTTGGGAACTAGAATTAACATTATAACACAAGCAGCATTAGGCCAAACCCACTACATATGTGCAGTTCAAAGTGATAAATTTATTCCTAAGAATAGAAAGGATGACAGCAGACTGATTTCTAAGTATGAATTGAGAACATAGGACTACATGAACATTTTAAAAATCATTTGGAAGGGACAAAGTTGAAAAACTTCTCGGACACATCAGACCAAGGAAATAGTGTAACTTGCTAATATTCAATATTAAAAATTCCCTTGGGTATCTGATTTTCCTTTAAGTAACAGAAATTGCATATCTTTCTTATGGTACAAAAAGTTTACACTTCTTTTGCCATTTTTGTATGAGCATTTCTTCCACTTACCACTTTGTTTAAATAGTTATAGGGAAAATTTGATAAAAGTATAGGATTCCTGCCCCTAAATTACTCTCATCATAATTTCTCAATCTTTCTTTGTCTCTCTCTCTCTTTATCTCTTTCTTCCTCCCTGCTTCCCTTTCTTGCTCCCCTACCCTGCTCCCCCCCCTCCCCCCAGGCTCTCTGCTTTATGTCCAGGACAGGTGTCTCTCTTATTTCTTTACTCTGTGCAATCTCTTTTAGTGAAGCTCCTTTCTGAAAATTAAATGGAAACATCTATTTCCTTTAAAGGTCCTTCATGTTGTCACTCATAGGATGCTCTAACCCTTGTAATTGCTGTTTAATTGCTGTCCACTTCAAAGTCCAACTATAACTTCCATGGCCACCAGGCTCCCTCCTAGTAATCTCCGTCTGAAGGGCAGTCAAAGCCAGCTTCCTTCTTGGCCAACTGAATATGTAGTCCCCCCCCCCTCCCTTAACTTGTTGATGTTCTGGTGAGATTACTTCTAGCACATTAACCTGAACAAGAGAATTTAATCACACCCCCCTCCCCACAAGACAAACAGAGTGGATTCTGGTTGTGTCTGGCCTCCAAACCATTCCTTCTAGACCTCTCTGCTGTGAAAAGTTGGATTATTGACATCAGCAACTTGGTACACGCCACTTATCTCCACAAAAACAAATCCAATGGAACAAATCTTACCACAGAACAAAACGACCAAAAGTGAATCAGCAATGTCTTCAGAAATATTGTTGACACCAGGGGTGTGGGCATGCTGGTTTTCAGACTGGAAATGAAGATGAGTGTCGTGACACTTTCCTATAATCCCAGGGAAGCTCAAGCAGGAAGATTATAAGTTTGACTCTAGCCAAGTCTCATGTTGACAGCCTGTCTCAAAGCAACAACCTAATGCATTTACTTTCCTAGTTCTTCCAAAACAACTGAAGCTAAGTAGTTATTATGAGATGGTTCTCCTACAAGCTGTCTGATTTTAACAATGTATACTAACACGTTTTCTGTCTGTGCTTTTACTTATGACATACAGATTCAAGATTGAAGTATTGAAACAGACTGTTTATATATATAAACATATGGAAAAGCAATGAGAATGCTTGGAAGAGATAGGGGGTTTTTGGAGGGGAAACCAGGAAAGGGGATTTGAAACATTTGAAATGTAAGTAAAGAAAATATCTAACAAAAATAATTATAACATGTAAAAAAAAAGTGATACTTGTATAAATTCCAGTCAGGATATGGGGAAGACCAAAACAAGGAGCTTAAGGCTACTAGAGTCTCCCCCAGGAATCTCATGGTGAAAGAAGGAAAAGGCTCAAGCCTGGTTCTCTCCATAGAGAAAACTACTTTCTCAGAAATAGATTTTACAGTGCTGATACTTTGTCAGAACACTTTGTGAGAGAGACTAAAGCCAAGACAAGGATGGCTCAGTGATAACTGGGACCACACCTTGATCTGGACTGATAAATTATACAAGTCTTCCCTTTGATTAAAAAGTTATCATTATTGTAGACCCCCCTGAGCTGGATGTAAAGGGTTGCTAAATTTTGTCTGTGTTCACAGTGTGGCCACACTGAATAATTATTCTGTCTTTACCTTTTACTTTTGATTTCTTGACTAATTGGCTTAATAAAGATGCCTGGTAGAACTGGATTCATTTAGGCTGTAATAGCCAGGTCTCTGATCCTAAGTAAAAATTAAAACACTAAATGTGTGTACTGGCTAGATTTGTGTCAACTTGACACAGCTGAGTTATCACAGAGAAAGGAGCTTCAGTTGAGGAAATGCCTCCATGAGATCCAACTGTAAGGCATTTTCTCAATTAGTGATCAAGGGGGAAAGGCCCCTTGTGGGTGGGACCATCCCTGGGCTGGTAGTCTTGGGTTCTATATGAGAGTAGGCTGAGCAAGCCAGGGGAGGCAAGCCAGTAAAGAACATCCCTCCATGGCTTCTGCATCAGCTCCTGCTTTCTGACCTGTTTGAGTTCCAGTCCTGAATTCCTTTGGTGATGAACAGCAGCATGGAAGTGTAAGCCGAATAAACCCTTTCCTCCCCAACTTGCTTCTTGGTCATGATGTTTGTGCAGGAATAGAAACCCTGACTAAGACAATGTGTGATACATTTAGATGAATGATAAGAATATTCCCTGAGTGTTGGAAGATAACTGGATATCTGTTAAAAGATAACAGGGGGTGTTATTTTCCACCTACTCTTTTTACCTATAAAGGACAGTATGGCTGGAAACTACCAACTTTCTAATATCTCTAATATTTCCCTAAAGATAATAAAATATTAAGTTATAAAGAAATATTATAAAATACATTAATTAATTACATCTTTAAAATATTTGACTTGTATGTAAAAAATCTTCATTCACCATTTTTATTAAGTATGTAAAATTTTATTATATCTTATTTATTTATTTACTTATTTGTTTATTTTGCATATGTGTGTATGCTTGTATTGCAGCTCATGTGTGGCAGTCAGAGAATAACTTGCTAGAGTGAGTGCCATGCTTCTGTCCTGTGAGTATAGAATATGCAAGTCAGATCATCAGACTTGATGGCACATCCTTTTACCCATTGGTCCATCTAACTGGCTGTCCAGTGTGTATACTTTTCAAGAGGTAAGTGTGTTAAATGAAGGCTTATGATATGTTAGACTCTATCTAGTGCCAATGACAAGATAGTAGGCAGGAGTGAATTTTTCATGGCTCTTCAGAAACTTAAGTCTACTACTTAAATTATTATGCTCCAATGAATGCACATTCTCCAACATCTTGTGACTGATCTCCACAAAATCTTTTTAAGAAGAATTTCTAAATGACAACTTAGTTTGTATGAGCAGAATCTCATTAGCCACTAACTCCATATTTAGGTAAAATGAAAAAAGAATTAAAAGAATTTTGTTGGTATTTTAAATAAGAGATTCTAGTAGTAGTCTATAATGTAAATAGAAATCTTGACACTTATTCTCTTTAAGAATCAGCCTACTGGAGAGAATTTTAATACCAAATGTCAGTGTTTTTTGGTGTAGTAAAAATGTACTTTGAAAGAACTACAGAGAAAATCAACCTCTAGTACAACTTCATGTTAGAATTCTTGCATAATGCAGAAAAGATCTGTAAGTCTAGGGGGAGACTGGATGGCTCACAGGGTACCTGCATGCTGAAATTTTGGAGAACCCAGCAAACAGGTTGTAAATGCAACTGTACCAACTGGAGTTCCCCTGGATAAGAATACAATAGTATGCATTTCAATATGAGAGAAAATTTATTAGATTTATCAACAATGGTTTAAAAATATAGATCCTTTACAAATTCTAACGTTGCTGTGAAAGCCGTGAGATAGATATTCTCACATTTGAAGTTGCAGAATGTGAAGGGTGGATAGTCTGTAAAGGTCATTTGTTCTTAGATAGGATTTCAACTGGGGGCTTCAGTCCCAAAGTATTTTTCAGGAGGTCAGACTCTGAAAAGCTTTTTAGTGAGAAGCCTTAATGAGTTACTCCTTCAAACCCCAAAGCTTCTACTACCCAACTCTAAGACATAGGTCGACCTATTAGCATAAACCTTAGGCCTTCCCCCATTTCCCCTTAGCTTTCTTCCCTTCTTTCTGCTATTTCTATCCTGCTCTCATTCTCTAGTCAGGATTTTCTGTTGCTGATCACCAGAAACACATCTGGCAGAGTTCAAATAAACTATTGCCCAGGATTTCCCTGAGAGAAACAATACATTTACCATTTTGGTAGTAAATGGACCTTTTTGAAAATGATTTCTCATTAATTTTTATTCATGGCTGCAAATTTTTACTGTTGGTTTATAAATACCCCACTCAGGAAACTGATTGAAGTGATCACTCTGCTTAAGTACTTAAAATATCATGAGAATCTTCAGGAACCTAAAACAAAATGTCAATAAACATCAAATTTCCAATTAAATCTAATGTGTCTTAAGTGTTGAAGACCACCAGGATTATAAACATGGGAGTCCTTATAATTCTTTAAATGATCTATTTTCCCTTTTAATCTCTTATACTTTCCAGTCCAATGTCTTTGAAAACTATCACATCATTTCATCTTGGGATTTCTCAGTATTCACTGCCTTCTTTTTTCTTTTCTTTTCTTTTCTTTTTTTTTTTTTACATTCATCTAAGAAATGTGACTCATTGCTTTGAAGTGTCCTGGATAAGTGAGTGTTCTTTATCTATGCTTGGATATTGGTCTTATCCCCAACCATGGTTTCGACCCAAAGGCCAATACAGAATCTTGAATGAGAGCCAGTGGTTGATAAGACAGCTTATTAAAGAGCACTTTGAGAGCTTTTAATGTTTCCGTTTTTTGACCTATTTTCAGGTAGATGGGGGGCACTCTGCTATATTGTCCAGGTATTTTGTTTTATAAATAACAATATCATTTTATTTTTATAAGAGAAAACCAGAGATCTCATTTGATATGGGTATTTCCTTCAAGTTTGCCATGCTTCTGCTGGGCTAAGCCAAAGGTTTGGAGGAAATAAGTCCCCCAATGTGTATGGAAAGGTGCTTCACATCTTCAGAAGGCTTTCTGTGCTCATGTTGTACCTTATCAATCAAGCGAGAAGAAAGTTTATAATTTGGAATCTGGACAAGTGATGTGGGGTCGTTCCTCCTTTGGTCTCAGGATAAGAAGCTTCCTTTCAGAAATGTTATAAACTCCATTAAATAATGGTTCCTCTACAGACCTAGTACAATGTCTTCCTCTTCCTTGTGGGTCAAAATCATTTTCATTCTGGCCTTGGCATTTCATCTTGGTGAGTAAATTTTCTACCCTTACCCTTCCAGGGCCAAGGAAAGCTGGATTTATATATTGTACTTTGGTAATGGATGACCTTAAAATTTTTTCTGTCATTCTTTACTGCATAATTCAAGTCTTCTTTTTCATCACCTAGCAATTCTGACCTCCACATGACATCATACTGGTAGTGAGGGAGCCCCACTACTTAGCTTTTGATTTGACTGGTTCAGTCTTTTATTTGCAATCTTTTATTTTGTTATTTCTTTTGAACTATTATATTTTTATTGAATATGTTTATTTTTATATATGATTTCTTATCTCATTCAGCTGTTTGTATATGTTCTCTTGGATTCAATTCTCCACACTGTTCTTGTCCTTTTTAAATTTAGTGAATATTTTTTTAACTGCTTGTTTGAATTCTTTGAAATTTTGTCCCAGTAGCCCTCCTCAGGGACCATTTATATGGGATTGGTAATTTTAGAGGGAGATATATTATTGCCTTGGGTTTCTTCTTCTTCCTCTTTTTTTTTTTTTTTTTAGTCTGTAGTTTGTATTTGTATGTGGAGTTAGTGGAATTCCATCTCAAGTATGAATATATAGTTCACTTTTGGTCAGAGAGCATTTAGGACTCTAATTAGTCTAGTCATGACTTAGGGTAGTTAGACTCTTCTGAGTGATTGTTGGAGTTCAGTCAGGGCTAATGAACAGGTTAAGTAGTTAGGATGATTCTGTTCTGGAATAATGACTTGCTGGCAAAAGGTAGCTGGGCCACAACAAGTGCATTAGAAAAACTAATTATTTACGTTCACATCCTGTTGAAGCTTCTCTTTCCTCTCCTCTTATTCCCTCCCTTTCACCTTCCCTCTTGCCCATCCTCCAGTTCACCCCTTGACCTCAGAAAAGAGGAGACCTGCAGAAAGGTACCTAGCATAACTGTCATCTGAGAGGCTTCACCCAGCAGCTGATGGAAACAGATATAGAGACCCACCACTCGCTAAACGTTAGGTGGAGTTTGGGAACTCCTGTGAAAGAGAGGGAAGGATTGTAGGAGCTAGAAGAGTCAAAGGCACCATAGGAAAGCCTACAGATTCAATTAACCTGGGCCCAGGGGGCTCACAGAGACTGAAGCACCAAACAGAACATGTATGTGATGGGCTGATGAAACAGTTGTACAGCTTGGTCTTCCTGTGGGACTCCATCTTGGAACCATTCTCTATTTTAAAAGCAAAAGAGCCTGAGAACTTGACCTGCAGCTGAACCCAAGCTACACCCAGGTTCCAGGAAGAACCACATAGTTTGTCTCTGGCCCATACCTCAGAGTTACTCCCTAGCTACTATCTAGCAACAGACAATCAGGATTAGTTTGTAGTTCTAGATGTACTTTCAGACCATTTGTGATTGTTCATGGTTTTGCTTCATAGCACCCATCTTTCAGTTTAAAGGACAGCATATGTCATAATAGTCACCCAACTAGATGCTTGCCAAGCTAGAAACCCCCTCATTTCTTAGCTATTTTAAAGATGTTAAGACTATGGTTCAGAATTTTTGTCATTATTATGAAAGATAAACTAACCTACATTTTGCAAGTCAGAATGGCCTACCTTCAACACTGCTTGACCCCCCAGAGGGACCCTTTGATCTAAGATTGGTCCAAGAGATTGAGGAGTTTTTTTTTTTTTTTCAAACCCAAACTTGGTCACCTGGACCAAGTACCTGCACCTTATGTAGTGGTCTAGCTAGACCTGACCCACCCTCTTGGGTTAACCCTTTTTCCCCAGTCCACCCCCACCCTCTCATCAGGCAGAACTGCAGTCAAACAGGAGGCAGGGGCAGGGCCTGCTGCAAGGACACAGAGCCACTGAAGAGGGACTTCTGAGAATTTCTTAACCAAGTATCTATTCATGCTGGCTTACCCTTATCTCACCCAGATTGGGTCTTCAACACTGCTAAAGGTAAGGGGGTGGGGAATCTTAGTCTACTGCTAGGCTCTTTTGGCAGGTCTCAATGTGTCTGCATGACAACCCATTAGTTTGGCCAAAGTATTTATTAGTCAGGGAGACAATGAGAGCCCTACCTACAGCCTTCTTGTGAGAGTTTTGTGGAGATACACCTTCATGGACCCTGAATCACCAGAAGTGAAAGCAGAGGTAGCTCTAGCCTTTATCAGTCAGATAAACATATCAGGCAGCATCAGATATTAAGAGAAAACTCCAGAGGGTTGAGAGATATAGTGCTAGTGCCAAAAAAAAAAAAATAGTAAAGAAAAGTAAAAGAGTGGAAGCAACAGACTCTAGATCTGACAAGGATTCTGTTGACAGTCACAGCTGAACCAGAGGACCATAGGAGATGGCTGAAACAGATGGCTTCCAGAAAAGAGGTAAAAGGGTCCCCAAGGGTAGAGAGAACCCCTACTTAAAGACCCCTAATAATAGAGGGGAAAGTCACCAGCTTCCCTGTTGATAGCAGAGCTCAATAATCTGTCTTATTAAAATGTGAAGATAAAGTTCCTTCAAAAAGGTCTTGAGTCCAAGGGGCAACAGAAATTAAACAATATTGAGAGTTTAGGATTAATGAAAAGTTGATTTAGACCCATCTTCCCCAAGGATTTAAGATCTTACCTACCATCTTTGATGAGGCTCTTCATGAAGACCTGAACGAGTACAAAAGCCAGCATCCTAGCCTGACTCTTACAGTATATGAGTGAAGTTCTAGTGGTAACAGAGACCAAACAGAAATGCCTGGAGCTCTTAGAGGCCTTGGAAAATTGGGGCTACCTAGCCTCTAATAAAAAAGGGCCAAGCTCTGTCAACCACAGGTGACCTATCTAGGTTACATACTAAAGAAAGGTCACAGATGGCTCTTTGAGGCCAGGAAGGAAACTGCTCTGTGCCTTTCAACAACCAAGATTCTCTGCCAGGTAAGGAAATTCTTAGGGTCTGATAAATTGTGCAGAAAATGAATAGTAGGCTTTGTAGCCACTATATGAGGCCACCAAAGGGCCTCCTGAGAGCTTTGTTGGGATGAGGGACCTCAGAAATCCTTCTTAAAGAAGGTCTTAATTTCTGCACCAGCCTTGGGTTGCCAGATGTGACTACATCCTTTCATCTCTCCGTGGACAAGTGATCTAGAATAGCAAAAGGGGTACTGACTCAGACTTGCAGCCCTGGTGCTGAGACCAATGGTCTATCTGTCAAAGAAATTAGATCCAGTTATGGAACTCTCCATTCCAAATGGGACTTTGAGATCATGTTCAGTTCCCCACTCCCATCATTTCTAACCTTCAGACAGAAGTCATTGCCGAGACAGATGACTGCCAACTATTGGATGAATTTGAGGGTGTCCAGTGGGTTCACAAACATATCAGGCTTAAACTTCATGCCCTCTAGGAAACAGGTCCTAACATCTCCAGAGCCTCACTGATTCTAGTCCAGAGACTGTGTCCTAATAAAGAGACACCACCAGAGGTCACTACAGCCTCATTGGAAAGGTCCCTATATCATCATCCTGAGGACACCTACCACCCTGAGACATGATTGCAGACCGAATCCACCATCCCCAGGGATACCATGAGGACTAGGTGATGACAACACTGACCCCCTCTGAGAGATAATAGTCCAGTCCTTTCAGGTCACCAATACATCCAGGCCTGAATTAACTGAGTCATGATGGTTAGGTTATGAGATAAAAACCACACTATTTTAAGGACATAGCCCTAATTGGGAAGTTCACTGACACTGAGAACCCTAAAGAGTACAGGTGACAACAAGGCGGGCTATGTTTTTATGTCGACTACTCTAGAGTAGTCAAAAAATTGATGGCCAAAGTTAAAAATAGCCTAGCCAAAACCATCACAAACAAACAAACAAACAAACAAACAAAAAGCAGACACAAGGTTGGTTTGAATCATGGTTCAACAACTCCCCGTGGCTGATCACCCTGATATCCACCCTACTGGGCCCCCTGCTCATTTTACTTCTGCTCCTCACCTTTGACCCCTATATTTTAAACAAATTGGTTCAGTTCATGAAAGAAAGACCTGGGATTATTCAGCTTATGGTAATAAAAAGTCAGTACTAGGATTCATCTGGTAGTTCCAGATGTACTTTTAGACCGTTTGTGATCGTTCATGGTTTTGCTTCATAGCACCCACCTGTTGGCTTAAAGGACAACATAAGTCATAACAGTCATCCAGTTAGGTGCTTGACAGGCTGAAAACCTCCTTGCTTGCTTTCCATTTCCTAAAAAACCTTGTCCTGCTGAGGGCTCAGGGCTTCACTCTCCGATCTTACTGTGTTAGTGTCAGAGGTGAGCCCAAGCTCAAGCTTGAATAAAAAGACCCAAGTGCGATTGCAAAGGAATCAGGAATCTGCTTGTTGGTGGTCTTATGGGTTTCATGATGGTTTTTTGAATGGGTACAACAGTTTTTCCATTTAACAAAAGTAGGCTTCATTGGGTTGTTAAAATATCCCTTGTTTTAAAAGCTAAGACGCACAGCTAGAGAATAGATGCCCAACAGTAATCTCTAGCCACTTCCTCATAACTCTTTTCTTTTTTTATTAGATATTTTCTTTATTTACATTCCTCCCTGAAACCCCCTATTCCATCCCCCCTCCCCCTGCTCACCAATCCACCCACTCCCACTTCCCTGTCCTGGGATTCCCCTACACTGGGGCATCAAGCCTTCTCAGGACAAAGGGCCTCTCCTCCCATTGATGTCCAACAAGGCTAGAGCCATGGGTTCCTCCATGTGTACTCTTTGGTTGGTAGTTTAGTCCCTGGGAGCTCTGGAGGTTCTGGTTGGTTCATATTGTTGTTTCTCCTATGGGGCTGCAAGCTCCTTCAGTTCCTTCAGTCCTTTCTCTAGCTCCTTCATTGGGGATCTTGTGCTCAGTTCAGTGGTTGGCTGCAAGCATATGCCTCTGTATTTGCACTGGCAGAGCCTCTCAGGAGACAGCTATATCAGGCTCCTGTCAGCAAGCACTTTTTGACATCCACAATAGTGTCTGGGTTAGGTGACTGTATATGGGATGGATCCCCAGGTGGGGTGTCTCTGAATGGTCTTTCCTTCAGTCTCTGCTTCACACTTTGTCTCTGTATCTCCTCCCATGGGTATTTTGTTCCATCTTCTAAGAAGGACCAAAGTATCCACACTTTGGTCTTCTTCTTGAGCTTCATTTAGTCTGTGAATTGTTATCTTGGGTATTCCGACCTTCTGGGATAATATCCACTTATCAGTGAGTGTATACCATGTGTGTTCTTTTGTGATTGGGTTACCTTACTCAGGATAATATTTTATAGTTCCATCCATTTGCCTAAGAATTTCATGAATTCATTGTTTTTAATAGCTAAGTAGTATTCCATTGTGCAAGTGTACCACATTTTCTGTATTAATTTCTCTGTGGAGGGACATTTGGGTTCTTTCCAGCTTCTGGCTATTATAAATAAGGCTGCTATGAACATAGTGGAGCATGTGTTATTATTACATGTTGGAGCAACTTCTGGGTATATGTGTAGGAGTAGTATAGCTGGGTCCTACAGGAGTAGTATGTCCAATTTTCTGAGGACTTCCTCATAATTTTAAAGAACTACTGACTACTGTTACAGTTCAATACAGTATTTCTCATTTGAGACATCTTAATCATTCTGCATCTGCCTGTGCATCATCTGATTAGCTATAGGTCCCTTTTTTTCTTCTTTCTTTTCAAAACACATGTCTAAAAGACTTAGATTTAATGCATTACAAAATTACATTAACGAACTGGAAAAAATTGACTTTGCTGGAAGAAATGCTGAGTAGCTATTGGATAATACCTTTCAATCTGCTACAACATTTACTGATCATATTTTCTTTTTTATTAAATATATGAATGACTCTGAATGAGTACTCTGTGGGGCTTGATTATTCATGTATGCATGCACATATACTCATAATGGAATTGTCTGTTAGAATTAAGGCCCCACAATCCCAGATTTTGAAAGATTTATGGAAGAGAAAGCCATTCAAAGTCATCTTTAGCTACATAGTGAGTTGGAGATCAACCTTGAAAACATGATATTCCTTCTTAATTGAGGAGAGAGAGAGGGATGGGGAGGAATGGGGGAGGGAGGGGAGATCATAGATGAAATGGACATAATAGATATCTACAGAAAATACCATTCAAACACCGGAGACTACCTCTTTGTGATTGCTATTCCTGGTTGTCAACATGACTATATCTGGAATGAACTACAATCCAGAAATGGAGGACGCATCTGTTGCCTGGGAGGCCAAACCTACTCCATCTTGAGACTGGCCTTTATAATGAATGAATGAATGAATGAATGAATAAATAAATAAATAAATAAGCCTGAGAGCTTGATCTACAACAGAACCCAAGCCATGCCTACATATCAGGAAGGACCCCATGGCTTCTGCTGGGCTGAAGTAACTCCCTAGCTACTTCCTAGAAACAATTCTTTCATTCTTTACAAAATTTAATATTTCTTTATTTTTAATGTTATAAGTAACCTGTGATTATTTTTGTTCCCCTTTCTTTTTTTTACATTTTGCATAGTATGTCTTATTTTTTATTAGTTCTCAAATGTACATCAATTTCTTCTTCATATTTTCCATTTTAATTAGATATTTTCTTTATTTACATTTCAAATGTTAGTCTCTTTCCTAGTTTCCTCTCTGAAAATCCCCTATCCCCTCCCCTCTTCCCGGCTCCCCAACCCACTCATTCCTGCCTCCTGGTCCTGGCATTTCCCTGTGCTGGGGCATAGAACCATCACAAGACCAAGGGTCTCTCCTGTCATTGATGGCCTACTTGGCTATCCTCTGCTACATATGCAGCTAGAGACACAAGTCCCACCATGCAATTTCTTTGATTGGTGGTTTAGTTCCAGGGAGCTCTGAGGGTGCTGGTTAGCTCATATTGTTGTTCCTCCCAGCGAGCTGCAAACCCCTTCAGCTCCTTGGGTACTTTCTCTAGCTCCTTCATTGGGGACCCTGTGCTCTGTCCAATGGATGACTGACTGTGTGCATCCACTTCTGTATTAGTTAGTCACTGGCAGAGCCTCTTAGGAGACCTCTATATCAGGCTCCTGTCAGCAAAATCTTGTTGGCATCTGCAATAATGTCTGGGTTTGGTGGTTGTTTATGGGATGGATCCTCAGGTGGGGCAGTCTCTGGATGGTCATTCCTTCAGTATCTGCTCTGAACTTTGTTTCTGTAACTCCTTCTGTGGGTATTTTGTTCCCCCTTCTAAGAAGGATGGAAGTATCCACACTTTGGTCTTCCTTGTTCTTGAGTTTCATGTGGTTTGCAAATTGTATCTTAGGTATTCTGAGTTTCTGGGCTAATATCCACTTATCAGTGAGTGCATATCATGTGTGTTCTTTTGTAATTGGGTTAACTAACTCAGGATGATATCCTCTAGAGCCATCCATAAATTCATTGTTTTTAATTGCTGTGTAGTACTCCAGTGTGTGAATGTACCACATTTTTTGTACCCATTCCTCTGTTGAGGGACATCTGGGTTCTTTTCAGCTTCTGGCTATTATAAATAAGGCTGCTATGAACATAGTGGAGTATGTGTCCTTATTACAAGTTAGAGCATCTTCTGGGTATATGCCCAGGAGCGGTATTGCTGGATCTTCCAGTAGTACTACGTCCAATTTTCTGAATGGAAGTGTCCATTTCAGGATTTAAGTCTTTCTGGGTCCCCAACCAGTTGGTAGATTTAGAATATTAGCACTTTTACTCATAGTAGTAGTTGGGTTCTGGAAGGCACAGGTTAAATTATTAGACTTAGGGCTTAGGGATAGGATCAATAGTAAGTGAATTGTACCTATTTGCCCTGTTATTTCCCATAGTCTACTTCCTATGGATCAAAAAAGATAGTTTACCCACTACTCAACATATGTCAGAACTTAGATTTGATCACACCTTAATCATCTTCTTACATTTTTGCGGAAGGCCAACTTTGATACCACAAGGTAGGAGGAGGGTTGAGTGTGGAGTCTGTGATTGGGGTGGGTATTGATAGCAACTGACAGAGGTTGTTGTTGCTGGCAGCCAGTGATGAGAGAAAGGAAAGGAGGAAATCTCTCTCTCTCTCCCTCTCCCTCTCCCTCTCTCTCTCTCTCTCTCTCTCTCTCTCTCTCTCTCTCTCTGTCACACACACACACACACACACACACACACACACACACACACACACACACACTGAGTGAATGAAGCAAGACAAGCTCCAACAACTTTACACATATACATACATACGTACATACATACATACATACATACATACATATATTGGATGGATGGAGCAAAGCTCCAACACTTTCTTTTTTTTCTCATTGTCTTTTTATACCATCTAAGACAAAGTTCTTTATGGAGAAAAACAGATTACCTCATAGCTATAAGTTATATATTCTCTAAAATAATCACCATGAAAATATACTCTTCAAAAACAGATTACAATCATTACACAAATGAAAATTACAACAAGATTATTGATTATGTCTTCTTCTTTTGAAATACATATCTAACTAAATATTCCCCATCTGTTTTTTTCCACGAGTTCACCACAACCCCAAAATAATAATTCTTTTTTCATTGGTAACATAGCTTAAGCAAACCAGGGTATAGTAGCAAGTTTTTTCTATTCTGAGCTGATGACAATTTGTATTTACCAAGAAACAGATCATCATCTATCTTATTTTTCAAGTTTTTTTCAGGTAAACTGGTTAATAATCAATTCTCTTTTCTTATACTCAAAATAGAATTGTTTAATCTTTATTCATAACCCTGTCTTTTCATGGCACACTTGAAACCCATGACTACATTCATAGATCACTAGGTGTAGGAACTCAAACCCAACCTAGAACAAAATTTCTTTTCCCAAGCCTATTTTTCTCTACCAAATACAATTATGTGCTTGTAACACATAAAATCTCACTGTACTCCTTTTCTAACCTATGCAGCTCTCATCATTGTACAAGGGAGGGGGCACATTCTGTTCTTAATTCTAATTTTATTATATGTTTTTGGCAAAACAACTTAAGCCATCTCTTTAAGCTTTCTATCAATTCTCTAATTTGCTAAAACTATTTTGAATCAAATCAGGAATTCTGTAAAATCATTAATTCATCCAAGCAACATTATTTTATGAATGTTCATATGCATATTGACCTATAGTAAAATTGCCCATTATTGTGGGTTGTTTTCCAAGAAGCTCACTTGTCCTGCATGGTGCCCACCACATTTAAAAATATTTCTCAACGTTTTGTAAGTTATAAATCTAGAAGCACCACATATAATTAAATACTTCATAACCCTACCTGCCAGGGGTGCCAATGTTGTGGGGTATCCACCAGAGAGGTCTACTGGCACACACATGAAAGTCAATAGAAAGTCTTTAGCCAGAGGGTGAGTACACTGGGTATTCCTGATCCCAATAGAGCATGAAGCCTTTCTCAGGATGAGCTTTTAAGCATAAAAACCATGTTCTGGGTTGACATGCCTCAGTTAACAAGAACAGCCAGAAGCAGAATTACAGAAGCTGAAAAGCAAGATTAGTACATTCAGAGACTTTCTCAAAACTAAGATCTTTGATGGACTAGGCCTTTGTTTTGGTTTTACTAGATAGTGTTGTCTATGTGCGAAGTTTTACAGCCTGGATAGTGCTTCCATTATGGAGTCAGTTCTGGGGACCTACTCATGTCTGGAGCCATGTTACACAAATGTTATTGAAAATCATCTGAAGGATCATTTGTACAAGTCTGTCAAGGCTTGGCTGTACCCCAAACACAAGTCGAATGTCCCTCACTAGTGCCTGCTATAACACCAACATTTCTGATTAATATTTCTAAATTTAAAACTCTTCCATGTAGAACAAAGCTTGAAGCTCAGTCATGATCATTCTAATACTGGAAGCTCAGTTTGTAGTCCACTAAAGAATATTTGGGTGTACTGGTGTCATCTCTCTCTTTTTGATAGGAAGGTGAGGAAAGATTTCATGTTGGTAATATAATATCTATATAAAGACTATATAATATAGTTTTGAAATTTTACTTAGAAGATTTAGAAAGTAGACACAGTACTATATTGGCCTTGTCATCTATGGGGCAGGATAGATAATACTATTATTCCATATGAGGAGAAGTCTACAGGGTCTTGTAGTTTTGTAATTGTTGTTCAGCTGCTGTATCTATATATAGTCATAAAACATTTCTATGGAAGTTCTGAGGTGAGGAGAGATGTTATGTTTTGGATAGTCCCATAGAAATAGTCATTTTTAAACCAAATTGTGATCTATGCATACTGTGGAGAGACTGGGAGGCCATTTTTCTGTAATATTTTTATTCATACAATACCCCAATTCCAGCCTTCCCTCCCTCGTCTCCCCAGTCCCACCCTTGGAAATCTCTCTCCTTATCACCTCCTCCCTTTCTCCTCAGAGGGGGAAAGCCCCCACTTGGATACCAACCCAACCTGGGACATCTAGTCCCAGCAGGACTAAGTACCTGGAAGGCCATTTTTTGGGGGTGGGGGTGGGTTTGATATACATTAAAAGATTGAATTGTTAAAAAGTGGTTTGAGTAGCATTTACTGTGATCTTATGGCAAGGAAAAAACTATTTGGAGAGAGATGTATAAAAATCTTGCTTCCAGTACTACTGGTTAACAGTATTTAAGAAGGGGATAATTAAGTGCACATTGACACAAAACAGGGAGTCACAGGTAGCATCCTTGTGAATGGCTAGTCCCGCAATGGAAATAAACTCAACTTACCCCCACCCCAAGTAGTCCTTTGCTTAAATACATCACCTGAAGAAAAACTGTGCCAGTTTGGGTAATTGAGTTGCTCTCCACTGACTTTTGATCATTTCATTGTACAGGTTACATGTAAAGCCTGGGTATAAGGTTTTAGTGAGTGCCATGTCTTATTTACCCATTAAGGGTCCTCTAAGGTAAAGATGTTTCTGGTGAAGGTTTTGCTAATTAAGGCAAAACTCAAAGAAATTGCTGAAATCATTCACTGTGTTTCAAATAGGAAACAGTGAATGCCTCGTTTCTGAAGAAAGGGGAAAAGAAACCCTAAAGAATTGATTTATTTTTATTTTGCAGTGAGTGTACAAACTCATATACTGCTACAGTTCTTAAACAAGAGGGCCACCTTCATGATTTGATATGTAGTTTTTCTGAAAAAATATACTAAATCCTCCATTCTGTCTATTCATGGGTTAATATACTAAGGTCAAGCCCTTGTTTTTCTGAAACAAATGAATGACAGGGCTTCAGGGGATTGTGCGTTTACTTTCTGTGCCAGTCTTAAGAACCTGATGTATTTAATGAGTGGCTTGTTTCAAATGGCTATCCCAGTTCAGGGACTCATGGCCTAGGACCTGAGATAGCCCACAGAGAGATTTATTCTTTATCTGATCTGGGTTTTTAGACAGACAAGATTCAGCCATCCACCAAAATGATTGAAGTTGTTCCTTTTTGTTCGGTAGAATTGTTTTAATTATGGATCTAAATTGATGTGGGGGAGGGGAAATGTTCTATACCAGGAGTTAAAATGTTCCCTAAACAATTCTGAATTACATGGTCTTTTTCTGGAAGACTCAGCAGCATCAAGAGAATAGAAAGTTGAGGACTGTGGCAATATTTTGGTCTATACTTTTCATGATAGCACTACATGTCAAAATATCTTCTATATATTGTAGAATAGCTTCCACTGAAAACCAGTTTTCTTAGATCTTTTACTAGGGTGCTAGACAAAGGCGAGTGCTGTCACTGAGGCTTTGCCTGAGGAATGTCCGAGTGTGTGACTGGTGAAGTCCAGGGATTTGGTCTTCCCATTAAAAATGCAACGTGTCAAGATCAGCATGGAGAGGAATCCAAATTGAACATCTTTTAGATCAACACTGTGTGATGGTTTGTATATGCTCGGCCCAGGGAGTGGCACTATTATGAGGTGTGGCCTTGTTGGAGTAGGTGTGTCACTGTAGGCATGGGCTTAAGACCCCCACTCTAGCTGCCTGGAAGTCAGTAATCTGCTAGCAGCCTTCAGATGGAGATGTAGAACTCTCAGCTCCTCCTGCACCTTGTTTGCGAGGATGCTGTCATGCCTTAATGATAATGGGCTGAACCTCTGAACCTGTAAACCAGCCCCAGTTGTTGTTGTTCTTATAAGAGTTGTCTTGGTCACAATATCTGTTCACAGCAGTAAAACCTTAACTAAGACATACTCCATGCCCTTTAGTAGACTTTGTCTCTGAGATGGAAGAGTACATGCATTAGCCATCAGATGATGTAGCAGGATTACTGCATTATAGATAAACTCAAGGTCCAGCAGCACCTCTTGGTTTTCTTCATTTGGTGAGGCTATTGGAATGTGTGTGCATTTGAGAAGATGGGTTTTGAGATTTGTTTCTCTTTTTCCAAAGTTTGGGCTCCAGGAACTAAACTCAGGTTCTCAAGGTTAGTGGTAGCCTCTTTGTTTAGGTTGTTAGTAACAAAACTATCCCAACTGCTGAGGTTATGCCATAATGATTAGTCAAAGGAAACTGAAGGGGAATTTCTAGATTAGAAAACTGCACCCCCTCTTTGCCTTCTCCAGGCCTTCAAAGAAACCAGGTAGTTAGTCTATCCTCCTTTCTGTTTCAGGACCACCAAGTGTATGTACAAAAATCATTGGAAATACTGGTTTGTGCTTTAGATATGTTTTAGGCTACTGTTCACTCAGCGTTTAAACAAACAATCACCACTGTATGTCCTCTACAAGTCTGATGCTCACAAAAGTGGTTTAGCAAGAACATTAGAGCAGGGACTATGTTAGGTTTTTATCCTGAGTTGATGACTGTAAGTTTCTACTTGGATGGAAAGGATTCCTGGGAGTTGGAAGCCCAGAAACCATACAACTCTGAGGGAGAAATTATCCCAATGGAACAGCATTGTGAAACATGGGAACTAAGGAACCACACAGCTCAGAGGTGGGACAGTGTCCGAAGGGAAGGTCATTCTCAGACACTAAAGTCCAGGAATCACAGAGCTCTAAGGTGGAACAATGTCCCAAGGGAAGGACACCCAAAGACATGGGAGTTCAGGAACCGTACAGCTCTGAGAACCTCAACCCCACTCTACATTTCTACTTTTTTCTCTTTTCTTCATTGCTTCTTGGATTCTTCCAATGAGACAATCATATTAGGCAGCAAATATCATAAAAGATTTATTGGAAGGTCCAGGGAGTGGAGGGACAAATGCAGGAGTGACTGCCTCTGCAACCAGGAGCCAACAGCAGGGAACTGAATAAAGGGCAGGGCTTAAATTGGGTTTCTTAGGGGGTGCTAAGCTTGTCAGGGCAGAGATTTCAAGATTGTAGATTGGTGGGATTTCAAATCCTGAGCTTGGTGGCTTTTTTTTTCCTGCTCAGGGATTGGAGCCTTTTTTTAACCCCCTTTTTCTCCCACATTGGGCCCATGGGTTAGGATGGTAAGTCCTTCCTTGTGCAGGTGGCTTTGTCTGAGCTGCCATCTCCATGGAGATGTTTAGGAAGGCTGGAGAGAATGTGCTGGCATTGTGGACAGCTCCTGTGGGATGGCTTCTGCTGTGGTATTTCATGAAGGCCATAGCCTGAGGTAGGAAAGAAGATGCACCGCTGTGGACAGCTCCTGCCCCTGCTGCAGTCTGAGGAGGTATAGTGGTGCCACCATTTTGACAGGAGCTGCCATTTTGATAGCTCCTGTGGGGTATCTGATAGCCTCAGTAGGCTGTAGTGGGAAGCAGCATCCTGCTTAGGTTCTACAGTGACTGTGTCTTTTCTCTCATTGTCTGTTGTTGCTCCCAGTCTTTTTTTTTTTTTTCAATTGGTTAATTCTAAAAGAATGGTTACAAAGGAAGTGAGGGAAAGTGGGAAGGACTTAATGAAGTCATTCATGTATGGAGAAGGCAGAGGGCCTTTGTGTGAATAGAAGTTTTACCAATGTAGGAAGGATTAAAGCTTTTCCATTCAGATTTATCAGAGTGAAGTAGGTAAAATGATTTTTATAGAACTCTTTCAAGATGGAGGGAAGGGGTGGTATTAAATGATCTGAATTCCTTGTCCTAAATAATAGTTTTACACTTTGACAGAAAATACTAATATTTATTATGTAGGTTTCGAAGGTACCAGTTATGGGTTTAATCAGTGGAGACTAGATTGCATCTTTAACAAAAGGTGCCACTCAAATGAGCTAAAGCTACATGCAAAAGAATGAACCTGGATCCTTTTGTCTCACCCTGCAGGAAACACCAGATGGATTGAAGATCTCACCATAAGGCCTGAGAGTATGTAAGTATGTACCCAATATTCAAGTTTGTTTTGGCCCTCTTGTTAGTGTTTTAGCGAAATGTTGTAACTAAGGACTATGAACATTCAGTAAAAGCATTTTCCTCTGGTCTGTCTACAACTGTAGTGTTAGATCACAAGCCTGGCATTTCAAGACATTGTTTATGTTTAGAGAAATCAGTCCACATTTCTTCAGTTCTGGTCTCTGACTCCTGGGGAGAGAATAATGGCTTGTCTAAAAATGTCCTCCATTATCTTTGAATGTTCCTGCAGAGAAAACAGGAGCTTGTACAGAACCCTACTTCCTTATCTCTATAAACAAATAGAGATCCAAATAAAAAGGATGCTTACCAAAAAACTGGTTTTGAGATTTGGCTTGGCTTCTCAAGTTCTGTATGCAACTGATGAAAGTGTGAGATATCTGGCTCTCATTCCCTAACTTTGATAATCTCACATGCTCTCTTCCTACTCCTCTCCACTAAAGGCTCCCTTGCTGTGCTGACCATGGCATCTGTCTCTCGTACTTCTTGAACACACCCATCAATTATGGATTTCGCTCCTTTTATTTAAAACTTATCTTTATTTTAGGAAAAAGGGGAGTTTCCTAGATCTTTGTCCTTCCCAATGTGGTATATTGAATAAATAGAATAGTCTTTCTCAGCCTTTAACTGTTGCTCCCTTAATTAATTGGCTTAGTAAACACTCCTGGTTATACTTGGTTTATTGACAGTTTCAAGGTCCAGTCTCTGTTCATTAGTAACAATTTAAACTTTGAATGTGTTAATGGAAATGTTCCTGGACTGTTGGAAATATAACTTGTTACTTTTAGATTATCAAATAACAGGAATGTTATTTTCAACTACTATTTTTACTTGTAAATAACAATGAGCCTGGAGGCTATTTACTTTATCATCTCTAATATCTCAAGAAAATAGAATATTAATTAGTAAAATATTATTTTACAATGTATTGAATTAAATATATCTTTAAAAATTTCACATATGGCATATAAATATATTGAACAATGATAAATGTATTATGTAGTTTCTATTGCATGCTGTTTATTTATTATGCCTGTGTGTGTATTTGCATCACAGCCTATGTATGGAGCTCAGAGGACAGTTTGTTTGAGTCAGTTCTTTGCTTGCATCCTGTGATTACACATTCTGGATGTCAGATCATCAGGCTTGGTGGTACAACCCTTTGCCCTCTGTGCCTTCTTACTAGCCCTCCAGTATAAACATTCTGAAGAGGCAAATGTGGTAAATATAATAATATGTTAAGAATGTGTGTAATGATATGTTAAGATAATGATATTTTAGGCTCTGTGTCTAGTGCCAAACATAAGAGGGAAAACAGAAATGAGTTTGCCATTGCTCCCTGTGAACTTAAATCTACTGGTGAAATTATTGTGCTTTAATGAACGTAAATTCTCCAACATTTAGTGATTGTTTTTTTTCCAAAAAAGTAGGTTTTTGAAAATAAATGATAACTTAGACTTTATAAAAAGAATCTCACTGGATATTAACTCCATATTTAGGTAAAATGAAAAAAATGGTAGATGAAATTTAGTGGTATTTTAAATATGATGTTCTAGTAATAAAATGTGATTTAAGTAGAAAATCTGACATTTATTCTCTTCAAAAATCATCTTACTGTGGGAAATGTTTACACAAAAATTTAACATTTTTGGCATAGTATAAATGTCATTTGAAACAATTAAAAAGAAAATCAGCATTTAGTATAATTTGACTTTAAGATCCTTGCATAATTCAGAAAAAAAATTGTGGGTTTAGGAGGTGAAAGGATGGTTCACAGGAGGAGTGCATGCTGAACTTTTGGTACTCTTAGCCAACAGGTTTCTGATGGGACTCTATAGATAAGCCAGGGCTTCACAACGGAATGCATAATAATATCAGAGACACTTTATTAGATTTATCACAGTGACTGAAAAATTTCACAGTAGTCATCTGCAAAGTAGAGAGACAGGGGAATCAGACCTTGCTTAGCTCAAAAAATCAGGTAGCTCAGAGAGACAGACCAGCCAAAGCTGCAACCCAATCAAGCAGAAATCCTGAAGTCCTCCTAGCTTGCTGTTGCGGCAAATGTCCATTGAAAGGCAATATGATGTTCTAGGATCCCAACAGAAGAAAATACACCTGCCAGAGAGGAGAGAGATGGGAGGGGAGGGGAGGGAGAGGGAAGGAGGAGGGAGGGAGGGAGGAGGGAGGGAGGGAGGGAGGGAGGGAGAGAGAGAGAGAGAGAGAGAGAGAGAGAGAGAGAGAGAGAGAGAGAGAGAGAGAGAGAGATCATATTTGCTTCTGCTTTTTCACTCTACCAGCACTTCCAGAAAAGCTTATGGCACTGTCCTCTTTCAGGATAGGAATCAGCACTCAGTTCACTGACCATTGTGTCCTTTTCTGGACACTTACAGGTGTGATTTACCAACTAGTTTGGCATCTCTGTGCCTAGTCGAGTTTACAACCAGAATTAGTCTTACAAGGTTTGTATTTTCTGTTGTTACTATTAGTAATTAACATAAGAGAGTTCCATCCATTTCTATCAAACCTGGCTGATAACTTGCTACTCCATAATGGTAGCCTCTCTAGTTGATATCTTTGTTGTTTGTGAATCACAAAAAGATGTTAAACTGAGAAAGATTAAACAGGTGGCTCCTGGAGGCTGCCTTGATGTAGCAGCCTAAATTACTGTAGGTCTTAGATTAAGTTTAGAAAGAAGGTGACAACCAGGTGAGCTCCTCAAGCCCCAAATTCCATCTTCTAGTCCACACTTCTAACCACAATTGCAGAAACCTGCAGCCATCAGCAACCACCAGCTAAGATGTCTACCCCAATTCCTTACCTGCTAGCCATTATTCTGGGCAGACCCAGCAGTGGCAAGCTCTGCCCTGCATCCTCTGCTAGGAGCTTACAGTGGAAAAAAAAGGAAATTCCTTCCACCATATTATAATCAAAATACTAAATGTACAGAATAAAGAAAGAATATTAAAAGCTACAATAGATAAAGGGCAGTAACATATAGCCATACAGAAATCCATCAATGTGAGACATCCGGGCACCTTCCCTGCCAGAGGAGAGGTGTCTGCCCCACCTGGGAGGGCTTTGCCACAGCATCTGGGGGAGCCATCTTGGTTCCCAGATCCCGCCTAGACTAGTTTGCACAGGTGAGAGTGTTGACTACAGAAGCCAATAGCTTCTGGGACAGGTGGAAGCCACAGAGTTTCTGAGGCAGACCATGTTTCGGGCTCCAGACATCTGGGCACCTTCCCTGCCAGAGGAGAGGTGTCCGCCCTGCCCGGGAGGGCTTTGCCACAGCATCTGGGGGAGCCATCTTGGATCCCAGATCCCTGTGTTTTCCTGTTTTTCTTTAAGGACTTGTAACACTTTAGCAGTGTTCTCCTGTATTTCTTTAAGTGAGTTATTAAAGTCTTTCTTAATGTCTTCTACCATCATCATGAGATATGCCTTTAAATCCATGTCTAAGTTTTTGAGAGTGTTGGGGTGCCCAGGACTGGGTGAGGTGGGAGTGCTGTGTTCTGATGATGGTGAGTGGTCTTGGTTTCTGTTAGTAAGATTCTTATGTTTGCCTTTCGCCATCTGGTACTCTCTGGAGTTAGTTGTTATAGTTGTCTCTGGTTAGAGCTTGTTCCTCTCGTGATTCTGTTAGCCTCTATCAGCAGAACTGGGAGACTAGTTCTCTCCTGAGTTTCAGTGGTCTGAGCATTCTCTGCAGGCAAGCTCTCCTCTTGCAGGGAAGGTGCACAGATATCTGGCTTTCAGACCTGCCTCTTGGCAGAAGATGAAGGCCTGAAACAGGGCCTGTCCCAG
This sequence comes from Mus caroli, assembly GCF_978045245.1. NCBI lineage: Eukaryota > Metazoa > Chordata > Mammalia > Rodentia > Muridae > Mus > Mus caroli. Next base: position 42,201,517 of record NW_028227274.1, on the reverse strand, counting down.
AAGCTCTTAGCCTCTGTAATCCACACTCTCACCTGCGCAGACTAGTCTTGGAGGGATCTGGGAACCAAGATGGCTTCCCCAGGTGCTCCAGCAAAGCCCTCCCAGGCAGGGAGGACACCTGTCCTCTGGCAGGGAAGGTGCCCAGATGTCTGGAGCCTGAAACAGGGTGTGCCTCAGAAGCTGTCCTTTAAGGACCTTGGGGGTGACCTCCAACTCCTGGCCCAGGTGACCCAGTGCTGGCACTAATCAGAAGGGCTCAATGTTAAAATTTTAAATGTTTTCAGTATGTATACTCTTTATATATGGTGCTGTATTGTGTATGGACAATTTACTTAAGGTATATATTACCTGTTAAGCATACTCTACCCATAATCCCTTATATTCCCTCTTTTTAGTTATGTTGTCATTACTTCTCGGGCTTTACCCAAAGTGTCAATTTTAATTATTTTTAATTTTTTAATATTTTAAAGTTTGGTATTAAGTTATTGATACAGTGAAAAATGAAATTGTACAAGTAATGAAATGCGAGTTTTGTTTCATATTTATCATGTAATTCATATAAATATGGCATAACTTTTAAAAATCAAAATGAAATATTTATATGTTTATTGAAAGGATATTACTTAACTTCATATGTAAAAACAAAGAACTAAATACAGCTAAAGCAATCTTGAATAATGAAAGAACATCTGGATATATCACCATCCATGATTTCAAGCTCTACTACAGAGCTGAAAAAAAAAAAAAAAAGAAACTGCAGGTAGTAGCATAAAGCAGACATGATAATCAATGAAATTGAATAAAATACCCAGAATCAAAAACCTACACACCTACAGATACCTGAAGAAGCCAAAAATACACAATGTGCTGGAATAGTGCTGGTATAACTGGATATATGCATTTAAAAGAATTCTAATAGAGCCATCTTTATCACCCTGAACAAAACTCAAGATTAACTGGATCAAAAACCTTAACATAAACCAGGTACAGTGAACCTGAAGGAAGAGAAAGTGGTTGTCTTAGTCAGGGTTTCTATTCCTGCACAAACATCATGACCAAGAAGCAAGTTGGGGAGGAAAGGGTTTATTCAGCTTATACTTCCATACTGCTGTTCATCCCCAAAGGAAGTCAGGACTGGAACTTAAGTAGGTCAGGAAGCAGGAGCTGATGTAGAGGCCATGGAGGGATGTTCTTTACTGGCTTGCCTCCCCTGGCTTGCTCAGCCTGCTCTCTTATAGAACCAAGTCTACCAGCCCAGAGATGGCACCACCCACAAGGAGACCTCCCCTCCTTGATCACTAATTGAGAAAATGCCTTACAGCTGGATCTTGTGGAGGCACTTCCCCAACTGGATCTTCTGGAGGCACTTCCCCAAAGGAAGCTCCTTTCTCTGTGATAACTCCAGTTTGTGTCAAGTTGACACAAAATTAGCCAGTACAGTGGTGTAGACAGTCTTGAGCACTTTGGCATAAGACACACCTTCCTGAAGAGAATACATTAATGCAGACATTGAAATTCACAATTAATAAATAGGACGTTGTGAAACTGAAAGCTTCCATAAGGCAAAGCAGACTGACAAAACGGCAGCCTGAAGAATAAGTAAAGATTTCCACCAACTCTGTGTCTGAGAGAAGGGCAATATCGAAAATATATGAAGAACTCAAGAAACTAGACATTCCTTAATAATCCAATTAGAAAATGGAACACAGATCTAAACAGAAATTGTCAATAGCAATTGCAAATGGCTGAGAAGCACGTATAGAATGTTAGCCACCCTTAGCTACGGGGGTAATGCAAATCAAAATGACTTTGAGACTCCATCCTTCACCTATCAGAGTGGCTAAGATCACAAACACAAGTTACAGCTCATGTAGTTAGGATGTGGAGCCAGGGAAACACTCCACCATTGCTGGTGGGAGTGCAAACTCATAACAACCCCTACAGATATATATGCTGGTTCCTCAGAAAATTGAGAATTGATTTACCATAAGACCCAGCTATACCACTCTCAGGTGTATATCCAAAAGACACTCCATCCTATCACAAGAACACTTGCTCAAATATGGTCATAGCAGCTTTATTTGTAGTAGTCAGAAGTTGGAAATAGCCTAGATATCCCTCGAACAAAGAATGGATAAAGAAAATGTGGTACATTTTCAAAATGGAGTATTATTCAGCTGTTAAAAAGAATGGTATTATGGAATTTTCAGGCAAATGAATGGATCTAGAAAAAAATCAATCTGCGTGAGGTAACCCAGACATGGAAAGACGAACATTGCTTGTACTCACTTATAAATAGTCATTGGCTGTTAAGTAAATGGCAAACATACTACAGTCCATGGACCTAAAAAGTCTAAACAACAGGAAGGTAAATAAAGAGGTGCCTGGATCTTGCTGAGTAAGAGAATGTAATATATTTTGTGGGTTGACTGGGGGCTGGTGTGAATGAGTACAGGAGGGAATAAAGTGAGGGGATTGATGGAGAGTATAGAGAGACAACTGGGATTGGAAGGCATCTGGGATGCAATATAGAAACTATGTGCAGTAGAAACTCCCAGGATTCTATGAGGACGATCCCATGGAGGACTCCTAGTAGTGGAGGAGATGGAGCCTAAATCATTCTCATCTTCTGTAACCAGAAACTTTCCACTGGTGGAACTGATACAACAACCCAGATACAAAGTCTTCAACCTACAACCCATCTTGCTGCAAGATGTGCTGGGGCAATAGAGTTGCAGAACTTTTGAGAGTTGCAAACCAATGACTGCCCTAACATAAGACCTATACTTGAGAGGAAGACCATGACCAAAGATGGATAGAGAACTAGGATATCAAAAACAACCAAAATTCAATAATATGATTCCTAATGACATTCTACTATGCTCAGGGATAGGTTCCTACCACAGTCACCATAATAGAGGCATTCTCCAGCAGTTAATGGGAGTGGATGCAGAGACTCAGAAAACCAGTAGTTGGAGAGAACCCAAATTAAACACCTCGATCAGGTTCCTCCTCTTGGAACTTTGGGAAACCCTGCAGAAGAAGGGTTAGAAGAATTGTAGGAGCTAGAGGGGTAAAGGACACCAAAGAACATGGTCCATAGAATCAACTCACTGGGGCTCACAGGGGCTTACAGAGATGATTCCACAATCACAGAGTATGCATGAGTCTCAGACAGGTCCTCTGTATATATGCTATGGGTGTTTAGATTGGTGTTTAGAAGGAGTCTTTCCCATGAGAGTGGGAATGCCTCTGACTTTTTTTCCTCTTTTTGGTAACTCTTCCTCTTATTCTGATGTGATGGTTTTTAATCTAGTTTTATTGTATCTTATTATACCATATTTGATTGATATCCCCAAGAGGTCTGTGTCTCTTTAGAGAAATGGAGCAGGAGTGATCTGGCTACAGGAGATTCAGGGGAGTAGAGGGAGTGGAAACTGTGTTACATATGTATTGTGTGAGAGAACAATATTTTTAAAATGCATATATAATCCAAAAAAGAAAAGAAAAAGAAATAAAGATAGCAATATTGAAAATAACCAAACCGAATATGATGGTGGAAATGAAAAACACATGAAAGTAAGTAAAAACTTCAATAAAAAGCTTCCATAGCCTAGATAAAATGCATGAGAAAATTAGGGAAAGAAGACAAAAGAGAGGAATTGGACCAACCAGTCAAGGTTCATGATAATTTCTTTTACTGGACACTTATATACTGTGAAGGCAAAATCTACCAAGCATAGATTTATAACGAAGGGAAATCAATTCAACCTGATGAGTCCATTTCATGTTGGTTGCTCATATGTGTCTGTGTTTAAGGCTAACCAGAAAGCCAGTTATTTCTTACAGTTCTTCGTTTGGTAGTAGAACCTTCTGATACATCTCCTCTCCACGTTGGTCAGTCAACTGGCCTTATCACTGTGCATTGCTTCGTTAGGTGACCGTATTGTTGGGTTTTTGTTTGTGCAACTTCTCTGTCATGTGCAGAATACTGTGTCTCAGAAAAAAAACATCATGGTGCTCTTCATCTTGCACTGTTTGGCTCCCTCTTCTGCAGTGTTCCCTAAGCATTAGGTACAAGGCTTATGTTGTAAATGTATCAACTGGGATTTGTCACTCCTCAATCTGACCTAAGATTTTTGAATAAATTGTAATAGTTCCAAATCTAAATCATGAACACAGTTTTTAAAATTTTTTATCTTTTAACAAACTTTATTCTGATACACCTTAGTTATTTTATCTTTCTTCTCATCTTGCCCCATTATTTTGTAAGAATCTTCTACTTTTTAAAACTGATTTAAATTTAACTTTCCCTCATTAAGTGTCTATGTTCTCTTTTCATTTATTTATATATTTGTGTATTTATTTGCTTATTTATTTATTTAACAAATACTGCTCCCTCTCAGTACTTCCTTTACAGAGATCCTCCCTCATTTACCTTCCCCTTCTCTTCTAAAAGTGTGGGGTCCTGGGTCCTGGGCCCTGGCCTGTCAATCCTCTACCTGTTAAGGTAGATCCTCCCCCACTGAGACCAGAAAAGGCCTCAGATACCATAGTCAGGCTACTGCTTTAGGGAGAGCCTCTTCTCCAGTTGTGTGTGGGTCCACATGTAGACTGATTTGCATGTCTTCTACATACGGGGGAGGGGATTCTCATTCCAGCCCCTGTGTGTCCTTTGGTTGATGTCTCAGTCTCAGAATTCCCAGAAGATCTTGTTAGTTGACTCTGTTTGTCCCACTGTGGGGTTCCCATCCCCTTCAGGGCCTTCAATCCTTCCCTCAACTCTTCCCTAAGAGTCACAACCTCAGTCCAGTCTTTAGCTATGGGTATCTACATCTGTTTCAGTCAGGTGCTGGGTAGAGTCTCTCAGAGGACAGTTATGCTAGACTCCTGTCTGCAAGCATAATGGAGTATCATTGGTACTGTCAAGGATTAGTGCTTGCCCATGGGATGGGTCTCAAGTTGGAGCAGTTATTAGTTGGCCATGCCTTCAGTCTCTGTTCCATTTTTGTTCCTGCATTTCTTTTAGACTGGACAAACTTTCGGGTTGAAAGTTTTGTGGCTGGGTTGGTATCCTTATCCTTTCACTCAAGTTCCATCCTGGATATAGGAGGTAGCTGTTTCAGCTTCCATGACCCCACTGTTAGGAATCTTGGCTAAAGTTACCATCATGGACTCCTGATGGTGAGATGACTATCATTGACTCGTTTTCCCAGATCTCTGGGAATTCCTAAAGATTCCCCCCCGAACCCCCACTGCACCCCTGAAAGACAGAGATTTCCATTCATTCTCCTAGCGCTTAAAGAGATGCTCAAGTTCCTTAGTTACCAGGGAAATGAAAATCCAAACGACCCTGAGATACTACCTTAAACCAATCAGAATGGCTAAGATTAAAAACTCACGCGAAACCGGATGCTGGCAAGGAGGTAGAGAAAGGGGAATATTCCTCCACTACTGGTAGGATTGCAAACTTGTACAACCACTCCAGAAATCAATCTGGTGGTTTCTCAGAAAACTAGAAATAGTTCCACCTGTAGATCAAGCATATATCAAAAGATGATCAGACATATCACCAGGACACTTGATTTACTACTTCATAGCAGCTTAATTCTTAATAGCTAAAAACTGGAAACAACCCAGTTGTCCCTCTACTGAAAAATGGATACCGAATATTTGTTTCATTTATATAATGAAGTACTATTCAGTTATTAAAAACAAGGACATCATTAATTTTGTAGGCAAATGGATAGAACTAGAAAATATCCTGAGTGAGTTATCCCAGAGCCAAATGGAGGCAATGATGGTAGGGACATGAACCTTACCTCTATGTTTTGCATGCCTCTTGCCTCTTTTGAAATCTAACCTTTATATCACCATCTCATAGATAGGTTTGAGGTTGACAAGATGCCTTCATTTAAACCTTTCATCAATGTGATAAGACTGAATTGTTTTTGTTTTTTGTAATTTTTGTGCTTTACTCTTCTAGTCTTTCAATTGCTTGAAAAATGTTCAGAGCCTAGGCTGTTTATGCTAAAAGACTGGTAACAATAGTAACAGTCTTGGGACATTGTTATTTTCTCTTATCAATACATTTAGCTAACTCATTTGTTATGAGTTATAAAATATTTATAAAATGTTATAAAAATGTTTATAAAATATTTATAAAATGTTATAAAAATATTTAAGTCTTATTATAAAAGAGGACATAGAAGGTGTAATTGTTAAGAGGGAAAAAAAGGCATTGGCCTTACCTTGGGCATCATAGGTAATCAAAGACTTCCATGCTGTATGTCTTCTCTTCCTTTGGGTCATTTCCTACCTCTGTATATAAGAAGGTTAACTACCTAGGTACTGTCCATAGTTGTTTCCCTCAGGGTTCCTATTGCTATCTGACATTTGAAGCATCCACGTAAATTTTATTTTTCCAAGATCCTAATTTGGTGGTCAGTGATTTTTTTTTTTTTTTACAATGGTTAACTGTGTATTTCTTTTTCTTTTTTTTTTTTTTTGATTTTTAATATTTTTATTACATTTTCCTCAATTACATTTCCAATGCTATCCCAAAAGTCCCCCATAGCGCCCCCCACTTCCCTACCCACCCATTCCCATTCTTTTGGCCCTGGCATTCCCCTATATTGGGGCATATAAAGTTTGCAAGTCCAATGGGCCTCTCTTTCCATTGATGGCCGACTAGGCCATCTTTCGATACATATGCAGCTAGAGACAAGAGCTCCGGGGTTCTGGTTAGTACATCATGTTGTTCCAACAATAGGGTTGCAGATCCCTTTAGCTCCTTGGGTACTTTCTCTAGCTTCTCCATTGGGAGCCCTGTGATACATCCAATAGCTGACTGTGAACATCCACTCCTGTGTTTGCTAGGCCCCGGCATAGTCTCACAAGAGACAGCTATATTTGGGTCCTTTCAGCAAAATCTTGCTAGTGTATGCAATGGTGTCAGCGTTTAGAAGCTGATTATGGGATGGATCCCTGGATATGGCAGTCTCTAAATGGTCCATCCTTTCATCACAGCTACGAACTTTGTCTCTGTAACTCCTTCCCTGGGTGTTTTGTTCCCAATTCTAAGAAGGTGCACAGTGTCCACACTTTGGTCTTCATTCTTCTTGAGTTTCATGCGTTTAGCAAATTGTATCTTATATCTTGGGTATCCTAAGTTTTGGGCTAATATCCACTTATCAGTGAATACATATTGTGTGAGTTATTTTGTGATTGTGTTACTTCACTCAAGATGATGCCCTCCAGGTCCATCCATTTGGCTAGGAATTTCATGAATTCATTCTTTTTAATAGCTGAGTAGTACTCCATTGTGTATATGTACCATAATTTCTGTATCCATTCCTCTGTTGAGGGACATCTGGGTTCTTTCCAGCTTCTGGCTATTATAAATAGGGCTGCTATGAACATAGTGGAGCATGTGTCCTTTTTACCGGTTGGGACATCTTCTGGATATATGCCCAGGAGAGGTATTGCTGGATCCTCCGGTAGTACTATGTCCAATTTTCTGAGGAACCGCCAGACTGATTTCCAGAGTGGTTGTACAAGCTTGCAATCCCACCAACAATGGAGGAGTGTTCCTCTTTCTCCACATCCTCGCCAGCATCTGCTGTCACCTGAATTTTTGATCTTAGCCATTCTGACTGGTGTGAGGTGGAATCTCAGGGTTGTTTTGATTTGCATTTCCCTGATGATTAAGGATGTTGAACATTTTTTCAGGTGTTTCTCTGCCATTCGGTATTCCTCAGGTGAGAATTCTTTGTTCAGTTCTGAGCCCCATTTTTTAATGGGGTTATTTGACTTTCTGGAGTCCACCTTCTTGAGTTCTTTATATATATTGGATTTTAGTCCCTTATCTGATTTAGGATAGGTGAAGATCCTTTCCCAATCTGTTGGTGGTTTTTTTGTCTTATTGATGGTGTCTTTAGCCTTGCAGAAGCTTTGTAGTTTCATGAGGTCCCACTTGTCAATTCTCGATCTTACAGCACAAGCCATTACTGTTCTATTCAGGAATTTTTCCCCTGTGCCCATATCTTCAAGGCTTTTCCCCACTTTCTCCTCTATAAGTTTCAGTGTCTCTGGTTTTATGTGAAGTTCCTTGATCCACTTAGACTTGACCTTAGTACAAGGAGATAGGAATGGATCGATTCGCATTCTTCTACATGTTAACAACCAGTTGTGCCAGCACCATTTGTTGAAAATGCTGTCTTTCTTCCACTGGATGTTTTTAGCTCCCTTGTCGAAGATCAAGTGACCATAGGTGTGTGGGTTCATTTCTGGGTCTTCAATTCTATTCCATTGGTCTATTTGTCTGTCACTATACCAGTACCATGCAGTTTTTATCACAATTGCTCTGTAGTAGAGCTTTAGGTCCGGCATGGTGATTCCACCATGAGAAGAGTTTTTGCTATCCTAGGTTTTTTGTTATTCCAGATGAATTTGCAGATTGCGCTTTCTAATTCGTTGAAGAATTGATTTGGAATTTTGATGGGGATTGCATTGAATCTGTAGATTGCTTTTGGCAAGATAGCCATTTTTAAATGTTGATCCTGCCAATCCATGAGCATGGGAGATCTTTCCATCTTCTGAGATCTTCTAGAATTTCTTTCTTCAGAGACTTGAAGTTTTTATTATACAGATCTTTCACTTCCTTAGTTAGAGTCACGCCAAGATATTTTATATTATTTGTGACTATTGAGAAGGGTGTTGTTTCCCTAATTTCTTTCTCAGCCTGTTTATTCTTTGTGTAGAGAAAGGCCATTGATTTGTTTGAGTTAATTTTATATCCAGCTACTTCACCGAAGCTGTTTATCAGGCTTAGGAGTTCTCTGGTGGAATTTTTAGGGTCACTTATATATACTATCATATCATCTGCAAAAAGTGATATTTTGACTTCATCTTTTCCAATTTGTATCCCTTTGATCTCCTTTTGTTGTCGAATTGCTCTGGCTAGGACTTCAAGTACAATGTTGAATAGGTATGGAGAAAGTGGACAGCCTTGTCTAGTCCCTGATTTTAGAGGGATTGCTTCAAGCTTCTCACCATTTAACTTTGATGTTGGCTACTGGTTTGCTGTAGATTGCTTTCATCATGTTTAGGTATGGGCCTTGAATTCCTGATCTTTCCAAGACTTTTATCATGAATGGGTGTTGGATCTTGTCAAATGCTTTTTCCGCATCTAACGAGATGACCATGTGGTTTTTGTCTTTGAGTTTGTTTATATACTGGATTACGTTGATGGATTTCCGTATATTGAACCATCCCTGCATCCCTGGGATGAAACCTACTTGGTCAGGATGGATGATTGTTTTGATGTGTTCTTGGATTCGGTTAGCAAGAACTTTATTGAGGATTTTTGCATCAATATTCATAAGGGATATTGGTCTGAAGTTTTCTATCTTTGTTGGGTCTTTTTGTGGTTTAGGTATCAGAGTAATTGTGGCTTCATAGAATGAGTTGGGTAGAGTACCTTCTGTTTCTATTTTGTGGAATAGTTTGTGAAGAACTGGGGTTAGATCTTCTTTGAAGGTCTGATAGAACTCTGCACTAAACCCATCTGGTCCTGGGCTTTTTTTAGTTGGGAGACTATTAATGACTGCTTCTATTTCTTTGGGGGATATAGGGCTGTTTAGATCATTGACCTGATCTTGATTCAACTTTGGTACCTGGTATCTGTCTAGGAACTCCTCCATTTCATCCAGGTTCTCCAGTTTTGTTGAGTATAGCCTTTGGTAGAAGGATCTGATGGTGTTTTGGATGTCTTCAAGATCTGTTGTTATGTCTCCTTTTTCATTTCTGATTCTGTTAATTAGGATGCTTTCCCTGTGCCCTTTAGTGAGTCTGGCTAAGGGTTTATCTATCTTGTTGATTTTCTCAAAGAACCAGCTCCTTGATTGGTTGATTCTTTGAATAGTTTTTCTTGTTTCCACTTGGTTGATTTCACCCCTGAGTTTGATTATTTCCTGCTGTCTACTCCTCTTGGGTGAATTTGCTTCCTTTTGTTCTAGTGCTTTTAGGTGTGTTGTCAAGCTGCTAATGTGTGCTCTCTCTAGTTTCCTTTTGGAGGCACTCAGAGCTATGAGTTTTCCTCTTAGAAATGCTTTCATTGCGTCCCATAAGTTTGGGTATGTTGTGGCTTCATTTTCATTGAACTCTAAAAAGTCCTTAATTTCTTTCTTTATTCCTTCCTTGACCAAGGTATCATTGAGAAGAGTGTTGTTCAGTTTCCACGTGAAGGTTGGCTTTCTATTATTTATTTTGTTATTGAAGATCAGCTTTAGTCCATGGTGATCTGATAGGATGCATGGGACAATTTCAATATTTTTGTATCTGTTGAGGCCTGTTTTGTGACCAATTATGTGGTCAATTTTGGAGAAGGTACCATGAGGTGCTGAGAAGAAGGTATATCCTTTTGTTTTAGGATAGAATGTTCTGTAGATATCTGCCAGATCCATTTGATTCATAATTTCTCTTAGTTTCTCTGTGTCCCTGTTTAGTTTCTGTTTCCATGATCTGTCCATTGGTGAAAGAGGTGTGTTGAAGTCTCCCACTATTATTGTATGAGGTGCAATGTGTGCTTTGAGATTTACTAAAGTTTCTTTAATGAATGTGGCTGCCTTTGTATTTGGAGCATAGATATTCAGGATTGATAGTTCCTCTTGGAGGATTTTACCTTTGATGAGTATGAAGTGTCCCTCCCTGTCTTTTTTAATGACTTTGGGTTGGAAGTCAATCTTATCAGATATTAGAATGGCTACTCCAGCTTGTTTCTTCTTGCCATTTGCTTGGAAAATTGTTTTCCAGCCTTTCATTCTGAGGTAGTGTCTATCCTTTTCTCTGAGATGAGTTTTCTGTAAGCAGCAAAATGTTGGGTCTTGTTTGTGTAGCCAGTTTGTTAGTCTATGTCTTTTTATCGGGGAGTTGAGTCCATTGATATTAAGAGATATTAAGGAAAAGTAATTGTTGTTTCCTGTTATTTTTGTTGTTAAAGTTGGCATTTTGTTCTTGTGGCTGTCTTCTTTTAGGTTTGTTGAGGGATTACCTTCTTGTTGTTTCTAGGGCGTGGTTCCTGTCCTTGTATTGGTTTTTTTCTGTTATTATCCTTTGAAGGGCTGGATTCGTGGAGAGATAATTCGTGAATTTGGTTTTGTCGTGGAATACTTTGGTTTCTCCATCTATGTTAATTGAGAGTTTGGCTGGGTATAGTAGCCTGGGCTGTAATTTGTGTTCTTTTAGTGTCTGTATAACATCCGTCCAGGATCTTCTGGCTTTCATAGTCTCTGGTGAAAAATCTGGTGTAATTCTGATAGGCTTGCCTTTATATGTTACTTGGCCTTTTTCTCTTACTGCTTTTAGTATTCTATCTTTATTTAGAGCATTTGTTGTTCTGATTATTATGTGTAGGGAGGTATTTCTTTTCTGGTCCAGTCTATTTGGAGTTCTGTAGGCTTCTTGTATGTTCATAGGCTTCTCTTTCTTTAGATTTGGGAAGTTTTCTTCTATAATTTTGTTGAAGATGTTTGCTGGTCCTTTGAGTTGAAAATCTTCATTCTCATCCACTCCTATTATCCGTAGGTTTGGTCTTCTCATTTTGTCCTGTATTTCTTGGATGTTTTGAGTTAGGATCTTTTTGCATTTTACATTTTCCTTGATTGTTGTGCCGATGTTCTCTATGGAATCTTCTGCACCTGAGATTCTCTCTTCCATCTCTTGTATTCTGTTGCTGATGCAGGTATCTATGGTTCCAGATTTCTTTCCTAGGGTTTCTATCTCCAGTGTTGCCTCATTTTGGGTTTTCTTTATTGTGTCTACTTCCCTTTTTAGGTCTAGTATGATTTTGTTCATTTCCATCATCTGTTTGGATGTGTTTTCCTGTTTTTCTGTAAGGACTTTTCCCTGTTTGATTATGTTATCCTGTTTTTCTTTAAGGATTTGTAACTCTTTAGCAGTGTTCTCCTGCAATTCTTTAAGGGATTTTTGTGCTTCCTCTTTAATGTCTTCTACCTGTTTAGCAGTGTTCTCCTGTATTTCTTTAATGTGTTATTAAAGTCCTTCTTGAAGTCCTCTACCATCATCAGGAGATATGCTTTTAGATCCGTGTCTAGCTTTTCCGGTGTGTTGGGGTGCCCTGGACTGGGCGAAGTTGGGGTGCTGGGTTCTGATGATGGTGAGTGGTCTTGGTTTCTGTTAGTAAGATTATTACGTTTACCTTTCGCCATCTGGTAATTTCTGGGGTTAGTTGTTATCGTTGTCACTGTTTAAAGATTGGAGCAGAAGCTGTGTTCCACTCACCAGCAGTCTCAAAATCCTGCGGCGGGGGTCGTGGGTAGCTGACGGTACCCCGGTGCTGGTCCAGCCGGAAGAGGCCTGTGGTCCTACTCAGGCCGGTTTTCTGCTTCCCTAACTAATGCAGTCTCTGGTCCCGCGCGCAATTGGATTGGAGCAGAAGCTGTGTTCCACTCACCAGAAGTCTTAAGATCCTGTGGCGGGTGTTGTGGGTAGCTGGCGAGTGTCAGCCGACCCTGTGTCCCAGCTGCCCAGGTGCTTTTCTGACCGGAAGAGTCTTGTGGCCCTATGTAGGCCGGATTTCTCTCCCCCCAACCAGAGCAGTCTCAGGTCCTGCGTGATTGGACTGGAGCAGAAGCTGTGTTCCACTTACCAGCAGTCCCAAAATCCTGCGGCGGGGGCGTGGGTAGCTGGCGGGTGTCAGGTACCCCTGCGCTCCAGCAACCCCGGCGCTGATCCGGCCGGAAGTGGCCTGTGGCCCTACTCCGGCAGGTTTCTGCTTCCCTAACTAATGCAGTCTCAGGTCCCGCGCGCAATTGGATTGGAGCAGAAGCTGTGTTCCACTCACCAGAAGTCTTAAGATCCTGTGGAGGGTGTTGTGGGTAGCTGGCGAGTGTCAGCCGACCCTGCGCCCCAGCTGCCCCGGTGCTTTTCTGACCGGAAGAGGCTTGTGGCCCTATGTAGGCCGGATTTCTCTCTCCCCAACCAGAGCAGTCTCAGGTCCCGCGTGATTGGACTGGAGCAGAAGCTGTGTTCCACTCACCAGCAGTCCCAAAATCCTGCGGTGGGGGTCGTGGGTAGCTGGTGGGTGTCAGGCAACCCTGTGCTCCAGCAACCCCGGCGCTGATCCGGCCGGAAGTGGCCTGTGGCCCTACTCCGGCAGGTTTCTGCTTCCCTAACTAATGCAGTCTCAGGTCCCGCGCGCAATTGGATTGGAGCAGAAGCTGTGCTCCACTCACCAGAAGTCTTAAGATCCTGTGGCGGGTGTTGTGGGTAGCTGGTGAGTGTCAGCCGACCCTGCGCCTCGTGGTCAGTGATTTTGATATAGATATTTCCCTAACCCATTGGACCAGAAGACACTGCTTCCAATACACTTAGCCTTACCACCTCAATCTTGTTTTTCAAGAAAATGCTCCAGAGGCTTGCCCACTGCTCAATCTAATAGAGTAATTTCCTTAGGTCAGATTCTCTCTTCCTATATATGTTTCTTCCAGTAGATCCAATTTCATTTGGCAACCTAAGAAAACCTGTTCTTGTTAGAGAGAGAGAGTAGGTGTTGTTGCCACATGTTACTCTGCTTTCCTTAGTATAGTATAGCTGATTCCATCTATACAAATTGATGCTTCTTTAACAAGAACAGATTCACGATACAGAAACAAAATGTAATTTGTTTTCTTTAAGCTTTGGAGATGTTCCAGTGTCTTTGGAAAATGCAATGTATTGGATTGGAGACATATGTTCCATATTGCCTATGATTTCTTACACTAAATTCCAATAGTTAACCCTGAGATACTTTCTAGGAAGTTTCCAAATATCTTACTGTAAGTTCAGATTAATGATAGATAAGGTGCCTACCATCTTCTTGATGAACATTTAAGTATTATATTACATATTTATCATTGAAAATGTCTCAATTATAATTGTCAAAATATCCATATAACTTAGTCAACAGCTCACACAAAAGGGATCCTTAAAAATGTTGAAAATATTTACATTTTATTAATTAGAACATGTATGAGTAGAATTGACACTTGAGCTCATATAAAAAATTAAGAAAACATATTTTCACATCACCATCAGATAAGTGAAAATAAATACATCAATTACAGGCTCACATTGGAGAGATTCTTCATATTCTTGATTCCACATTAAGATTCATAGAAGACTTCACTTGTTGATTAGGAATTTAAGACCCTGGTTGAGAACATTCCACTTAATTGTATGAAGTACCATGAAACCATTATTCTTTAGTACAAATATTATATCTATATTCAATTTTTTCTATAAACAAAGAAGTTAGAAGAAAAAAATAAATATTTGAACTACCATTTTCAATTGATTGTGGATTATATAGATACTTTTTCATGGAAAATCATGATCAGTATTTGGTGGAGAGGGTTTCTGCCACCCTCTACATATGTAGCAGGGCCTCTCCTACTCCCCACCCATAAAAAGAGTCCTTTGTCCAAACATTCTATATGTTCAAATTGACTCAGACTTGGGATCTGCTTAACTAAAAAGAGAAAAAGAACAGAAATTGTCGTATATTTTCCTCAAAGAAAAGTCCAATTTGATACTAAATGAACACAAATGTTTATGAAAGGAAGCATTTGAGAGAGGAGAAAAATGTGAAAGGAGTCAAATGAAAGAGAATATATGTGTGATTTTACTAGCATTACAAGCATGATATTTAAACATGCACTAAGTAATAAAAGGGGGGGATGTGATTGTCAGTGATGGAGCAGAAAAGGAGTTTGTAAGGAAGTTCCTGAGACTACTTTGGACTTAAAAGCTTAGGTTTGTCAACAAGTAGACAAGAAAAAGCAGACCTTTCTTTAATTTTAGAGACAATTGCAATACATTTCAGAATTCTATACTTAACTATTTTTGCTCAAGTGTGGAAATTACACTTAACACCTATCTTAGCTAGCTTAATATGTCAACCTGACACAGCCTAAAAGCTCCTGATTAAAAAGTCTCAATTGAGGAATTGCCCAAATCAGATTGGTATATGAATATGTCTCAGGAGAGATTGTCTTGATTGTTAATTGATGTAGGAGGCCAGAGCCCTTCATAGGGGTAACAATTCCCTAGGCAAGAGGTCTTAGGAAAGTAAACTAAACAATGAGCCTGTGATTAAGCCAGCAAGCAATATTCAGCTCTGATTTCTTCTTCAAGTTCCTGCTTGGTTTCTTTTTTTTTTTTTTTTTTTTTTTTTTTTGGTTTTTTTTCGAGACAGGGTTTCTCTGTGTAGCAATGACTGTCCTGAAACTCACTCTGTAGACCAGGCTGGCCTCGAACTCAGAAATTCGCCTGCCTCTGCCTCCCAGGTGCTGGAATTAAAGGCGTGCGCCACAACACCCAGCTCCTGCTTGGTTTCTTGACCTGACTTCTCCCAATGATAGACCTTTGACCTTTAAACTGAAATAAATCTTTTCTTTTTCTTGGTTGTTTCTTATGATGATATTTGCAATAAATAACAACAGAATAAAACTACAACAGTACTTTGAACTTACAGTATATAATACTTGAGCTTACAGAATTATAGTGGGTTAGTCTACTGCTATCATTTCATAAAATCAATTAAATTAATTGATTAATACTTCGGAAGCCAATTCAGTAGACTACTGCTAATAAATCAATATAAAAACTATTACCTATAATAAAAAATGTAAAGAAATTTAGAAATGGACTCTTGTGTTTTCATTAGTGAAAGTGGTTGTATTTTAGGTATGTTGTATTTGTGTTATCAGAAACAGGATTTTTTTCATCAGCTTCTGAAAGTTTCCACATTAATTTGGAAGACTTAATATTAAACCATCTGTTATTAAACTTTTCAATGCAGAAGTGACATGAATTAACATATGTCAGAGAAAAAATCAGAAGAAGAACAAATTGGTTCTTCTTCATTGAAGCACACAGATACATATATTATAAACCCCATACAATTTAGCTTTTAAACATAAAAAGACAGCATAACAACTGTCAGATAATGATGTTTGGTATAAAAATTTCTCTGGATAAAATGATTCATATTAAGTATTAAATATAAATATTAACATACTACAATGCTACTTAAGCTTCATATAAGTCTGATATTCTAAGGCAATGTAAATAAGTGACTGTAATTTCATAATTAGGTTATCATTCTTCAGCTTCATCTATTACTCAGATAAAAATTTCCATTGTTTTGTACTATGTCATAAAGCTGAATGATTTATTTGTGGTTTTTTTTTATCTGTGTCTGGTTTCATAAAAAGTGATGTTTAACCTACATTGAAATGGATTTTTTATTGGTTTCAGTTTTCTTCTTTTCTAGAATAAGTCACTCTATTTTAAATACGAAACATTCCTATATACAATAAGGATTTTGTTCATTAATGAAATTTTTGAATAATGGAATGTTCTATCCTATCAATCACATTAAGTAGGATTTTCACTGGGGTGAAAGCATAATGGAAAATTTCACTCACCAAAAAGGAAGAGTATGAAGGTCAGGATAAAAAAAATTTTTGATTGAAAACATTTTATTAAATGTGTGGAATAAACATTTAACACTATTTATAACACATTTCTTGTGAAAGCCTCTTGTAGAGTAAGGAACAACTTGTCCTGTTCTGTGGGTTGCTAACTGTGCTAGACTCTTCCCTTGTTCTTCCTTGAATCCTCAAAATCAACAAGACACAATCTGAACACAGGATTCTTAGAGACTGTCAATGCTCTTGTTACAAATCAAAGAACGGAATTATTCTCCCAACCATTGGCTTATCCAGAAGGCACCCAGCCTCTGTGAAGGAAATATCTATAATGGAATCTCAGATCTTGCTTTTAAAATTCAGAAATAGTTACTCTACACATAAAAGACCTGGGAAACCCCTTTTGAGAATTTCAGACAGTAGAATAACCTAAGAGTCTCTCTAGCCACCTAACAGAATTTTTTTTATACATTAAAATGCATTTTAATGATGAATAAAATTACAAATTTTTATAGAACAAATTTTCAAAAACCTGTAGATACCCCAGAGTCAATTATTCTGAACATACACTTCTCAATATATATTTAGGCTTCTACAAAGAGGGCAGAACCTCTTAAGCCCCCAATGAGGTTGGAAACACATATTATGCTTCTGGAATATTATGTTCTGTCTCAATAATTCTTTCTTGGATTTTACAATGTTGACTATATACCCTTGGTCTGTAGATGTCACCAAAATTGTCCTTGTTGCCTTTTTGATTTCTTGAGCTGACAAAACATTCCTGACTCAGAGGAAAGAACTGCAGAAAGCCTCAGGAATTCAATCTTCCACCCTTCAGAAGCTCCGTGTAAATAATGGCCAGGACTCACATTTTAAAAGCACTCCACTAAAGCAATAAAGATAATTATTTAAAGTGCTGCTAACAGTGGAGATGGCTTATAAGTTGTTCTCAACTTCAGCTAATGTTGGAAAAGGGATTTTCCTTGGTTTTCATTTAAGATCTTCTATGTTCATTTGAGAAAATTAAATTTTAAATAGTTTTGTTTCTACTTGTATCATACTTCTTTTAAAAAGTCTCACTCCTCTATATTCACTCATGATTGCCTTCTACAAGGTCTTGTTGAGCATGCTTTGAATGAAAATTCTCCAGTAAGATGACACCTAGCAACCCATTGTTCTGTGAGAATTGTAATCTGCCTCCAGCAGGACACTTGTTGCAGGTTATAAGAGAAGTTTCTCTCTTGAATATAGGAGTAATTTTTACTTTCCTTTCCAGGAAGCCATTGCATATACCAGTGTCTGGGAGTTTTTTTCCTTATGGACATTCTGATCCTAACACATTTATGTCAGTTTCATAACAACAGAGCCCACACTGAGTTCAGAACACTCTTATTATTTTCTGTTCTTTTATTTATTTATTTATTTATTTATTTATTTATTTATTTATATTACGTATTTTCCTCAATTACATTTCCAATGCTATCCCAAAAGTCCCCCATACCCCCCCCACCCCCACTTCCCTACCCACCCATTCCCATTCTTTTGGCCCTGGCATTCCCCTGTATTGGGGCATATAAAGTTTGCAAGTCCAATGGGCCTCTCTTTCCAGTGATGGCCGACTAGGCCATCTTTTGATACATATGCAGCTAGAGACAAGAGCTCCGGGGTACTGGTTAGTTCATCATGTTGTTCCAACTATAGGGTTGCAGATCCCTTTAGCTCCTTGGGTACTTTCTCTAGCTTCTCCATTGGGAGCCCTGTGTTCCATCCAATAGCTGACAGTGAGCATCCATTTCTGTGTTTGTTTGGCCCCGGCATAGTTTCACAAGAGAGAGCTATATCTGGGTCCTTTTAGCAAAATCTTGCTAGTGTATGCAATGATGTCAGTGTTTGGAAGCTGATTATGTGATGGATCCCTGGATATGGCAGTCTCTAGATGGTCCATCCTTTCATCACAGCTCCAAACTTTGTCTCTGTAACTCCTTCCCTGGGTGTTTTGTTCCCACTTGTCCACTGTGCCCCAAGAAGGGGCACAGTGTCCACACTTTGGTCTTCATTCTTCTTGAATTTCATGCTTTTAAATGGAGAAATATCAGCAGTTTTGCTAAGACTGCCCATTTTGCTTCTTTTACCTCTGCACACATGATCATCCAGTTCTTGAGGCTTTTAAGTATTGTTTCAGTGGGAAACTTGGTTGAGGGTAATAGAAATGAACAAACACAATAAAGCACTTGTACACTGTGTTCTCATTAAGCAGAGCAATGTGCCTTCTTCATAAGACACATCAAGTCCTGTCCAGAAAAACTTGTCCTGACTTGGACATTTTACAACTTACCCAGATTTATCTGGAACAATGAGAAAGGAGAAAGCAATGACTAGTAAGAAAGCCTGACATAATGAAGTCTGCAAAGCTTTTCAGGCAATTGGATTAAAAACTATAAGAAAATAGAAGCAAAAAGATTATATACTTGGTAATCTGCACAGCCAGATACATTCGACTTAATAGGATATTTGCTGCTTATTATATATTTTGTTTGAAGTGTCTATAAAGTCACACAGAATTATAGACACTTAGACGGAGTGCTGCTGTGGTTAGTTTGGCCAGTTTCACAACTAGAGCATGTGTAAATATATAACAAATTTAAGACCAGGGGTAGACATCAAGTAGGATTAGACTCCAGTTGATTCACTACCCAAGATACTGTCTATTGTGCATACAAGCATGGGCTTTGGTATGTTTGAACAGCTTCCAAAAGAGTCTCTGGCAACAAAAAGCAAAAAAAAAAAAAAAAAAAAAAAAAAAAAAAAAAATCTCCACAAAACAGCAAAAGCAGGATGCAAATAGCATAAAGAGAGGAAGAATCTTTGGAAAGAAATTAAGGTCACCGTAGAGAAGGTCCTAAGATAAAGGCTAATAGTTTCATCCATCTCTTAAAGTGGAATAGAAGACACTGTGGGCTTTGAAGTAGGCATTCATTAGGGATTTTTAGTTAAAACCCTTTGAAGTCTGATTTCTTGAAAGAGCTTTGGCATTGAGCACCACAATTCAAATCCTATCTAGTACCAAATGATTTTGAAAAAATATTGAGACTTTTTCATCCACTAATTTTCTACTTCATAGGTAGCAATAATTTCTATTTCAGCGTTCTCATTAAGTTTAGAATTTTCAGGTATTCCTTACATGTACACCACAATTATATTTCTTCCCTATTCCAACCTACTCTTTTAAGTAATGATTAAAGCTTACTTTAGAAAAGAGAAATATTTGAGTTTAGCAATATTATATACAAATGGAGTAGATAATGACATTATCTACTACAGGTAACATTACACAAAAGAGCAAACCTGAAATTACTGGGAAGCCCTTTCACCTCACATATTAACTGTTACTCACCTCCATTTCATTATGTTGACACATGATCATACTGTGTAGTATAAGCTGGCTACACTCACCATCTTCTTTTGCCCACCTTCTGAGTTTACTGACATTCTCTTGAAGATCACTGGTACTGTTATGAGTAGCCTTGATAGTATTCAAATGCGTTCATCAGCAGAAATCACTGATAAAATGAATGAACTATCTCAAGTAATAGTAGGTCACATTTATATGTATATGTATATGTTTATTTATATAAATACATAAATAAATATATCTTTACTTAATATAAATTTTAAATGTTTACTGTTTGTGTATTCTTTATATATGGTGGTGTATTGCATATGGACAATTTAATTAAGGCACATATTACATATTGAACATGCTATATTACCTATATTACCTTATGTTCCTCTCCCTGCTATTGACATTAGTTCTCTTTGCATCCACAAACAGTGTGAATTCTAATTTCTATTTTTTTCTTTTACTGAGTGTAGTGTTTTCTCTTCACATTTACTTTAATTCTGACTGTGCCATAAGAACATCCTTGTTGCATTTTACAGTCACCTTCGTTGTCATCCTGAATGCACCAATGTTATGTGAATAGCCAATAGCTACAGTATATCTGTTCTAAAGAGGCATACTGCTAACTGGAAAGTGCAGTCTTTATTTGCCTTATTTTCCAATAAAACACATGCTTAATACATCAATCATATATTTTTATTTGTCCCATGATAAGAATCTAGGGTTAATTGTAAGTCTTATTTCATTTGTGTGTGTATGTGTGTGTGTGTGTGTGTGCATGTGCATGAATGAAGGCATGTCTGAAGGTAGAGAGGATCATGACCTTTCAAGCTAGAATTTGAGATGTCTTTGACTTCCAGTATGTGCTGGAAGCAGTTCATCGGGTTGTCTGCAACAGCACAATGAACACTTAAATGCTCAAATATCTCTTCAGTACTAGAAACAGGTTTATTTATATTTGTTTAATGGGGAGGCAAGAGAGAAGTAAAAGGAAGGACAGTATCCAATATGGCAGGCAGACTGGAGAGAAGCCCAAAGGGCCATGAGAATGAATGGAAGCATGAAGCTGCTGTTGGTGGAGTTAAAGGGAATCTATAGAAACTCCCAGAGATATGGGATAACAGAGGCTCCCAAGTGTCAACATGGGTGACCCAGCTGAAATGTCAATCAGTGGAAACATGGAACCCAAAAAGACCATCTCCAGTAGATAGACAGAACCCCCAATTCTGGGTCAAAAAATTTGAAGGTGGGTTAGTGACCATCAACCCTCTACTGGTGACTCTGTCTAATTTCTAATCTTTTTAAATTTGATCATAAGTAATTGATATATTAAAAAATAATCCCAGGATCAGATGGTTTTAGCATAGAATTCTACAAGACTTTCAAAGAAGAAATAATTCCAATACTCCTCAAACTATTCCACAAATTAGAAACAGAAGGCACACTGCCAAACTCATCCGATGAGGCCACAATCACCCTGGTACCTAAACCACACAAAGATTCAGCAAAGAAGGTGGACTCCAGAAAATCAAATAACCCCATTAAAAAATGGGGCTCAGAGCTAAACAAAGAATTCTCACCTGAGGAATACCAAATGGCTGAGAAACACCTGAAAAAATGTTCAGCATCCATAATCATCAGGAAAATGCAAATCAAAACGACCCTGAGATTCCATCTCACACCAGTCAGAATGGCTAAGATCAAAAATTCAGGTGACAGCAGATGCTGGCGAGGATGTGGAGAAAGAGGAACACTCCTCCATTGTTGGTGGGATTGCAAGCTGGTACAACCACTCTGGAAATCAGTCTGGCGGTTCCTCAGAAAATTGGACATAGTATTACCGGAGGATCCTGCAATACCTCTTCTGGGCATATATCCAGAAGATGTTCCAACCGGTAAGAAGGACACATGCTCCACTATGTTCATAGCAGCCTTATTTAAAATAGCCAGAAGCTGGAAAGAACCCAGATGCCCCTCAACAGAGGAATGGATACAGAAAATGTGGTACATTTACACAATGGAGTACTACTCAGCTATTAAAAAAATGAATTTATGAAATTCCTAGGCAAATGGATGGACCTGGAGGGCATCATCCTGAGTGAGGTAACCCAATCACAAAGGAACTCGCACAATATGTACTCACTGATAAGTGGATATTAGCCCAGAAACTTAGGATACCCAACATATAAGATACAATTTGCTAAACGCATGAAATTCAAGAAGAACGAAGACCAAAGTGTGGACACTTTGCCCCTTTTTAGTACTGGGAACAAAACTACCATGGAAGGAGTTACAGAGATAAAGTTTGAAGCTGAGATGAAAGGATGGACCATCTAGAGACTGCCATATCCGGGGATCCATCCCTTAATCAGCTTCCAAACACTGACATCATTGCATACAGTAGCAAGATTTTGCGAAAGGACCCTGATATAGCTGTCTCTTGTAAGACTATGCCGGGGCCTAGCAAACACAGAAGTGGATGCTCACAGTCAGCTATTGGATGGATGACAGGGCCCCCATTGGAGGAGCTAGAGAAAGTACCCAAGGAGCTAAAGGGATCTGCAACCCTATAGGTGGAACAACAATATCAACTAACCAGTACTCCTGGAACTCGTGTCTCTAGTTGCATATGTATCAAAAGATGGCCTAGTCAACCATCAGTGGAAAGAGAGGCCCATTGGTCATGCAAACTTTATCTGCCTCTGTACAGGGGAACGCCGGGGCCAAGAAGTGGGAGTGGGTGAGTAGGGGAGTGAAGAGGGGAGGGTATGGGGGACTTTTGGGATAGCATTGGAAATGTAAATGAAGAAAATACCTAATAAAAAAGGAAAGAATTTAACATTGAGTTCATAAGTACTTATTCATGTGTTTATAGAAATACACAGTCCCAAGTGTATGTATTTGTGCAATGTGACTTATATTACTTGTGCTGGCTCATGTTTTTAGTGATTTTCTTGGATCAACACATTCATAAAATAACAAGCTACTCATTATGGTTCTAGTAACCTTCAAGAGTATGCCAGTAAACTCAAGAGGATGTATGAAAGAGACTATGAGTCTAGACAGCTTACACGACACAGTATGATCAGGTGTCCACATAATGAAATGGAGGTCAGTGGGGGTCAATGTGTGAGGTGAAACGGCTCTCCAGGGAGTGCAGGTTTGTGCATTTGTGTCATTTCACTTCAATGACATATCTATTAGGCTTGCATAGAATCTTGCTAAACTCAAACCTTTTCCTTTTCTAAATTAAAGCTTTATTCATTACTTTAAAAGGCAGGTTAGAATAAATGTAAAAATATCATTGTGTTGTACATATACAGAGTATATTAAAAACTTTAAAATAATGAGAAAAGTGAAGTAGAAATTATTTTCACCTTTGTTAAGAAAGATGTAGGTGATGAAGCCTTAATGTTTCATCAAAGTCATTTGGTCATAGATAATATTTGATCTGGGTTGCTCAATGCTAAAGCTCTTTCAAAATGTTAGGGTTTTAACTAAAACTCTCCAGTGAATTTCTACTTCAAATCCAAAGAGACTTCTACTCCAATATAAGAGGTGGATCAAGCTCTGAGTATGTATCTTAGGACATTTTCCACTGTGGCCTCAACTTAGTTCCTGAGCTGCTTCCTCTGTTTCTGGTGTTTGCATCCTGCTCCTACTTTTTTTTTTCTTTTTTTCTTTTTCCTTTTATTTATTTATTTTTTTCTTTTTTCTTTTTTAATTTAATTTAATTCAATTTTTTTTATACTGCAGATTTTATCCCCCTCATGTCCACCCTCTGACTGTTCCCCTTCCTATACCTCATCCTCACTACCCTGTTTCCACAAGGATATCCCCACTCCCCAACCTCCCACTCTACCAGACCTGGGGCTTCCAGTCTCTTGAGCGTTAGGTATATCTTCTCTGTTTGAACCAAGACCTGGCTGTCCTCTGCTGTATATGTGTTGGGGGACTCATATCAGCTGGTGTGTGCTGTATGCTTCTTGGTTGGTGGTCCAGGTTGAGACTGGTGATCCTTCTATAGGTTCACTGTACTCCTCATCTTCTTCCAACTTTCCAGTACTTCAACAACAGGTGTCCGTGGTTGGGTATAAATATCTGCATCTGACTGTTTCAGCTGCTTATTGAGTCTTTCAGAGGGCAGTCAACGTAGGTCTCTTACTGTGAGCACTTCACTTCATAACCTCAGTAATAGTGACAGGCCATGGGGCCTTCCCTTGCACTGGATGCCATTTTGGGCTTGTTGCTGGCCCTCCTTTTTCTCAGGCTCTTCTCCATTTTTGTTCCTGTAATTCTTACAGACAGGAACAATTTTGGGTCAGAGTTTTGACTGTCGGATGGCAACCCCATCCCTCACTTGATGCCCTGTCTTTCTGCTGGAAGTGGGCTTTACAAGTTCACTCTCACCACTGTAGGGCATTTCAACTAAGGTCCCTCTCTTGAGTCCTGAGAGTCTCTCACCTCCCTGATCTCTCATACATTCTGGAGGTTCCCCCCCACCGCCCCCCCCTTCTTAAGGCTGCCTGTAGGATTCCATCCTTTTTTTTTTTTTTTCCTGCCCATCAGAGACTTTTGAGAGCTTCTCAAACATATCAAATTTCAGGGTGGTGTGTGAATAGACACAGCATCTTGGTGGTGAAATATGACTCTGGGGAAGATTCCTCATCTGGAGATTATTCATGCTTGATGTCTACTCCTGGTCTAAATTTGTGCTCTAGATGTACAAATGTTCCAGTTGGAAACTGATTTAAGTTATCATAGCAGCACTCTGTGTAAGTGCCTATAACTCTGTATGACTATAAGCACCTCACACAAAACATATGATGGATACCAAATAGCTTATTAAATCTACCTGTCTGGGTCAAATCTAAGTGGATCAAGGAGCTCCACATAAAACCAGAGACACTGAAACTTATAGAGCAGAAAGTGGGGAGAAACCTCGAAGATATTGGCATAGGGGAAAAATTCCTGAATAGAACAGCAATGGCTTGTGCTGTAAGATCGAGAATTGACAAATGGGACCTCATGAAACTGCAAAGCTTCTGTAAGGCAAAAGACACCGTCAATAAGACAAAAAGGCTACCATCAGATTGGGAAAGGATCTTTACCTATCCTAAATCAGATAGAGGACTAATATCCAATATATATAATGAACTCAAGAAGGTGGACTCCAGAAAATCAATTAACCCCATTAAAAATGGGCTCAGAGCTAAACAAAGAATTCTCCACAGAGAAGTCAGCTATTGGATGTATCACAGGGCTCCCAATGGAGAAGCTAGAGAAAGTACCCAAGGAGCTAAAGGGATCTGCAACCCTATTGTTGGAACAACATGATGTACTAACCAGAACCCCGGAGCTCTTGTCTCTAGCTGCATATGTATGGAAAGATGGCCTAGTCGGCCATCACTGGAAAGAGAGGCCCATTGGACTTGCAAACTTTATATGCCCCAATATAGGGGAATGCCAGGGCCAAAAGAATGGGAATGGGTGGGTAGGGGATTGGGGGGCGCTATGGGGGACTTTTGGGATAGCATTGGAAATGTAACTGAGGAAAATATGTAATAAAAATATTAAAAATTAAAAAAAAATTCAGGTGACAGCAGATGCTGGCGAGGATGTGGAGAAAGAGGAACACTCCTCCATTGTTGGTGGGATTGTACAACCACTCTGGAAATCAGTCTGGCAGTTTCTCAGAAAATTGGACATGGTACTAACTGAGGATCCCGCAATACCTCTCCTGGGCATATATCCAGAAGATGTTCCAACCAGTAAGAAGGACACATGCTCCACTATGTTCATAGCAGCCTTATTTATAATAGCCAGAAGCTGGAAAGAACCCAAATGCCCCTCAACAGAGGAATGGATAAAAAAAATGTGGTACATTTACACAATGGAGTACTACTCAGCTATTAAAAAGAATGAATTTATGAAATTCCTAGGCAAATGGTTGGACCTGGAGGGCATTTTCCTGTGTGAGGTAACCCAATCACAAAAGAACTCAAATGATATGTACTCACTGATAAGTGGATATTAGCCCAGAAACTTAGGATACTCAATATATAAGTTACAATTTGCAAAACACATTCAACTCAAGAAGAACAAAGACTAAAGTGTGGACACTTTGCCCCTTCATAGAATTGGGAACAAAACACCCATGGAAGGAGTTACAGAGACAAGTTTGGAGCTGAGACAAAAGGATGGACCATCTAGAGACTGCCATATCCAGGGATCCATCCCATTATCAGCCTCCAAACGCTGACACCATTGCATACACTAGCAAGATTGTGCTGATAGGACCCTGATATAGCAGTCTCTAGTGAGACTATGCCGGGACCTAGCAAACACAGAAGTGGATGCTCACAGTCAGATATTGGATGGATCACAGGGCCCCCAATGGAGGAGCTAGAAAAAATACCCAAGGAGCTAAAGGGATCTGCAACCCTGTAGGTGGAAGAAAATTATGAACTAAACAGTACCCCGGAGCTCTTGACTCTAGCTGCATATGTATCAAAAGATGGCCTAGTTGGCCATCACTGGAAAGAGAGGCCCATTGGACTTGCAAACTTTATATGCCCCAGTACAGGGGAACGCCAGGGCCAAAATGTGGGAATGGGTGGGTAGGGGAGTTGGGGGGGAGGGTATGGGGGACTTTTGGGATAGCATTGGAAATGTAATTGAGGAAAATACGTAATAAAAAAATCTACCTTTTTGGGTTTTGAGATTGTCTATTATGTAAGTCTTTTTGCATTCTTCTTTTTCATAGTATAAGACAAATCCAGAGAACTTTCAAATCATCCTATATCAACAGAAGTTTTTCTGGACAACTATTGCTATGTCTCATTAGTAGGTTCATAGCTGACCCAGTGAGAACACAGAATACCTATCTTTTATCTGTGCTTGGCTATTTGTATTATCTCCACCCATATTCCTCAGTAAAATGATATAAAAAAGGGCTTAAGGGCTGAACGATCATGTGTAACGAGGTAGAAGAACGAACAGTAAGCACAGAGTGCTGGTACATCTTCATTTCTGTTTTCAGGTAGGTGGGTAGAGGCACTCTGGGGTTACACTACAGTGTAGAATTGCCATAAGGACTTTTCCAGTTCCTTTATTTGCAGGGGAACTATTTCTGATTTTTAAAAGAAAAATCTGAGATTCTATTATGGATATTTCCTTCAAAAAAGCTGGATGCCCCCTGGATAAGGCAAAGGTTGGGAGGATAAGTAATAAGTTATTAGATGTGCAACGAGCATTGCAATTCTTTTAGTCATTCTGTGCTCAGATTGTGTCTTGCTGATTTTGAGGATTCAAGGAAGAACAAGGGAACAGTCTAGCAGAGTTAGCAACATTGGGAAAAGGCATAGAGAGAGTAGTTCATTTATCTATAAGAGGCTTTCACTGGAAATGTGTTATAAATGGTTTTAAATATTTATTCCACAGATTTGATAAAATGTCCTCAACATGGATCAAATGTTTTTGTATTCTGACTTTGGTACTTCTTCCTTATTTTGGTGAGTAAAATTTCCTAGAATGCCCCCCCCCCCCCCCCCAGAAATCAGGTAATGCTGGAGGCATTCACAGCAGTTCAAGAATGGATGGACCTTGGGAATATTTAATTTGTCAAGTGAAATGCAATAAAGCATGTTATAAAAGTCCTTGAAAATTACATGCTGAATGGCCTTTTATTTACTCATTCTTAGAGAGCTTGAGGATGGGAATTGAATTAGAATGCGTGGTATAAACATCACAAGTTCTGTAACCATAATGCCAGCTACTTACAAGACTGAATCATAAGGACTGTTTGAGCATAAAAAGTTACTGTCAGCTGAGATAATGCAGTGCCAGGAAGTCTCTTAAAACAGTAAATGAAAAAGAAACGTAGTGGATTTTTGATATTATTGTTGTCATTATTATACACTGATTGAAGGTATTTACCCTCATCCTATGTTGCAGCTCAGGTAGTGGTTAAATGTAGTGAATGGGGGGAAGTAGGAGTCTCTCCAGCCCTCAAGTTCCATGACACTATCTCCTATAGTGTCTTATATTTTCAAATTGAATCTTCTAATGTCAAATTTGGTGAAGAGAGATAACTCACTGGTTTTCTTCTATAAAAATATTTTGAATGTTTTCACATTAATTGTGAGGTATTAGATAGCCCTAAGTTATTAATATCTTAATATCTCTTCAGAATATTAATGTTTTACTCTTTACACATTGCTTTCTATGAGACAAATCAATTGATTTACAAGGGTTCATTTTCATAAGTTAACACTCTTAATTAATTTTTGATACTAATTTAAACTAATCTTTGAATATATATATATATATATATATATATATATATATATATATACTTTTTTGAGTTTTAGATGTAGACAATTTTCCTAAAAGATGTCTTCTGTCACTTGTTGACCATTATTGTAGAAGTTCTGGTACCTATACCATGAAAAAATTATAACTGTAATCACTGAGAAGCAGGACACCGTTATTTTCATATATAGTCACAGTATTCGAAAAGCATGGGAATAATGTAAAAATACTCAGAATTTATAAAATTTCAACAAAGAGCCCATGTATGGATAAATCTTAGAAATCCATTCAGTGGGGGGTTTGGAGAAATTTCAGTCAATAAGGTGCTGGATTTGCAAACACAAGGCTCCGATTTCCATTCCTAAATTAGCATTATGTCATTAGCCTGCAATTCTAGTTCAAGGAAAGTAGAAGTAGAAGCATTCCTGGGGCTCACTGGCCAGCTATGCTGCTCCATTTGGGGGAATTTGGGGTGTGTGTTTTACAACACTCCCACCACACACAAAAGTTTTATGACATTTGAAAAATAACACCCATTTTTTTGGTCTGTTCTCCAGTAGTGCAGAAATGCATATGCAGTTGTATAAAAAGAGCCATGTGCACATAAGTGCATAAGTACATACACACACAGATACACACAGACACACACACAGACAGACAGACAGACAGACAGACACACACACATTATTTCACAGAGAAATCTATGCCTTCTTTTCTACATGTTGATAATATCAATGTTAGAAATTTGAAAGCAAAACAGAAAGAGATTCTTCCCTTTCTAACCTTCAATTGACTTATATATCTCATACTTGTTCAAATTTAAGCCTCCCTTCCCTAGAGAACAGACCCCCTAACTGACAAGCACTTTCCCCAGAAAGAGTCCTCCTCTCTTTAGTGTTGATCTGTAGAGTTATTCAGTTGCAGTCAGGTAGAATATGCAAAATAATTATAGTTTGCTGTATTTTTGAGATTTTTTGTCTTATCATGTGATGATCTATTTTAAGGAGTTTCAGCATGCTTGACAAAAAATTTTAATTTGTAGTTACAGAGTGAAATATTCTGTCCATGTGTGTTAGATACTTTTGCGCTGCATTTTTTTTTTAGCTCCAGTGTTTCCTTGTTTATCTTTGATCGTGTTTATCTTTGATTTATGGAGCATAGCTGGCCAGTGAGCCCCAGGAATGCTTCTATTTCTACTTTCCTTGACTCCTGGTGTTAGCTGGGTATTGAAGTCACCTGTTATTAGTATGTTGGGGTAAATCTGTGACTTTTTATTTAGCAGTACTTTCATTTCTGTGGACAGGCATATATCTGCCTTGTGAATATATGCCTTACATTATATTATCTTCTTGAAGGGTGGTTTCCTTAATCAGTTAGAAGTGACATTTTGTAAAAATCGATGTTGAAAAGTATTAGTTTGGAGTCTATTTTGTCAGCAATCTATTAATAGACTTTTCTATTTGTACCTTGAATTGATTCTACATACTTATTTTGTTTTCTTATAACTCATTCAGATTATTTTTATAATCTTGAACTGTATATTCTCATGTGTCAATCCAGTGCAAGAGCATACAGGTGCCAGCAAGAGGGTTTAGTAAGGAAAAGAAGTTCATAGTGTCTTTAAATGAAGGGTTCAGATATAATAAGTAATCAATAACTGCCATTTCCATATTTGAAGTCACTCTGTAAATATATTATTTTTGTACTGTGACACAGATGTCCTTGCCTCCAATATCACAAGAGTAATGAATTGACATAGGTCACTTTCAGTATTATGTATACTTCTTAGCACAGTCTATAGATTTTCTCTTTAAACATTTTTATATTGCTTACTCATATAATTAGTAGGTGTGCATGTGTTCACATATGCCACAGTACATATGATAAAGTCAGAGAACTACTTTTGTAACTTGGTTCTCTTTTGCAATTCTGAGGGAAATGGGACGTCAAACCTAGATCCTCTGGCTTTTGGTCAAACCATCACACTTCTATCTTCTGAATTTTTTCTCTTTTCTTTATCCATTAGTTGCAGAGTCTGCTGTTGCAAGTCCAGAGAGTCTTAGAAAAGTGGTAAATGAATACTGATTCATATGGAAATTTAAAAAGTGAACTTTTGGCTTTTGAAGTGTCACCAAACAAGATGTACAAGACAAACATTGCAACAACCAAAGCAACCAAAAATATTTGTTTTATTATTAAACAAAGGTTGAAGAATAGTCTTGTCAATGATATAAAACTACTTAATGTTATATATAAGTTAAAACATTCCATTATTTATAGATTCTATTAATGTACAAAATCCTTACTTTATACAGTTACATTTTATGTTTAAAATATGTTTAAAGTAGAATGATTTATCCTAGAAAGGAAGGTTGGAAGTGATTAAAAATATCTCTTTTAAGTTAGGTTAAATATCAGTTTTGATATAGTAGGACATTGGAATATTCTATAAAAGTTAAGAACCTTTACTCTGAAAAGGTACAAAAATAACACACAAATTTGAATTTCATAATGTTGTCTGTGTCTACAAAAATTGTCAATAATAAATTTTATCTCTGTTTACATATATATTATAAATTTGCAAAGACACATATGTGATAACCTATACAGTAAAGGTATTAAGAAGTGTAATAGCACTACAAATAATTAATCAAGTTGTATGATTTCTCTCAATAAAAAACAATGTAGGAGATTTTATCTGAGTATGATGTGAAATTGGGGAATGATAGCCTAATTATGTAATTACAGTCACTTATTTACATTGTCTCAGAATATCAGACATAAAAATAGATCAATAACATATCACGTTTAAGTAGAATTGTAGTAAGTCAATATTAAAATTTATTACTTGATACTGAACCATTTTATCAAGTAGAATTTTTCTAGCAAATATCATTATCTGATTTATTTTTGTTGTCTTTTTATGTTTCACAGCCAAATTGTACCTTGTATAAGAGTGAATCTGACTGCTCCAGAACCCTGATTCCAGTTTGTGCAGATAATCTAATGACATATTACAATGCATGTTACTTCTGCCTAGAAAAATTGTAAGATCACATGATTTAATATTAACTTTTTCAAATTAGTGAGGAAACTATGAGGAACTGATGAAAAAACCCTGTTTCTGATAACACAAATATGACATACCCAAAACATAACCACTTTCACTAAAGAAAACTCAAGCAATCACTTGTAAATTTCCTTGAAGTTATTCTGGATTTTAGTAGATTTTGTATTGACTTATTGGCAGGATTCTACTGAATACTCTCCCACAGTATTTATTGATTAATTATACATGATCTTTATGAAAG